>NW_008825073.1:2695666-2698651 GCF_000699105.1 Pygoscelis adeliae | reverse complement strand
ATCCATCTTGCTCTGATCTTGCCTGCACAAGAAAATGTTTCATCTGGGTTAAAGAAAAGTAGTTTCTTCAATAAGCGAATTTACTTTTCCCACAGAAATATTGATGAAGTAATTGAACCTAAGCACTGATGACTAAAATTTTGCGTGAGGTTCCATTTTCATTGAGCTTACTACAGGGAAGCAGTTCCATGAGCCTGAAATAAAAACAAACTCAAATCTAATGTTAGCACTCAATTTAATTACTAAAATTAACAGATGCACAAATTAAAAAAGCAGAAAAAGGCCACACATGCAGAAAAGAATGCAATTACTACTATGCAGTGAAAAAGATCATTAACACAAACATTCTAGTTATTACAATATGACAATTAAATGTCCATAGGTACACTCAGCACTGGTTATAGCATTAGAAAACAGAGAGTTAAAGACAAGGCTAAGATATTCCCTCAGGAGTCATTTCCCAGAACAGACAACAGATGAAAGTTTTACTTTGAATAATCTTCCATACTGAGTAATTTAATAAAGATTAAAAAAAAACAGTCAGTCAACAGTGTTAGTCACCATTTACGTATGTTCTTAGTAAAAAGGAATGCAAAGAAAAGACAAAATAATTCCTAAAACGCAGAATTCTGAAAATCTTGAAATTAGTTATAGCAGTACTCTCTACAGGTGGGCAAAAAAGCATCCTTTAATACCAATTCACACCACTACCACCAAATACTGCGATATTTCAGAGGAAGAATTTAGCTCAAAGAATTTCCTTCCCCCAACAACAAAGCTCTAATATTACAAGATCATTCCAAAGCAGGGAAGATCGTATTTGATGAGTGTTGCATAACCAACTCTCACTGGCACACACAGTTCAGCCAGAAGTGCCTTTGCTGGTGAACTGCCAGTTTCAGGTGAATTCTTCTAATAGCATGCCTAGGCGTCCACAATCTCCTCTGTCTGTGACATCCTACCACCAACCACCACCCCGCTGCAGTGAGCAGCATGGTATTAACACACACACCCAGCAAGCACAACGTATCATGGGCCATGAAAGACAGCACACACGAGTAGGCTGCCACTGCCGGAGCCATACCCTTGGCCTGCACTCTGTGTCTGTGAGACCCCTCAGCACAAGGGTTGCCAGAGCAAGCTGGATTACATTCTACCTTCATCAAAAATTACAAAAGCTCCAGAAAAAAATTTCGGCAGTAGGTTTTCATGCTTCCATTGGAATCATGAAAAGATGAAGTCTTATTTACGTAAGTTATAGTCAGCTCTTTTAAAGAGGTAACGCCTTCACTAGCTTCCTAGTAGCTAGAATAGCTACTCCTACCATTACTATTTTGACTTTCTAGTTTCCTTAGTAGCTAGAATAGCTAAACAGCCTAACATTAATTTTATAAACCTCTGAGTTTCCTTTATTTTTCTACATCACTGCGTCATCTACATAAATACTGTTTTTCTCATGGCAGTAAAGAATGAATTATCCTGAAAAATCACAGAAGTTATGCAATTTTTTATATTTCACCCTTTTAGTTTGGTACTTTAGCCTTTCACTATTTACCATTCTTCTCATACACTCAAAATATTCACAACTCTGAACACATATGAAAATGTCAGATTCATTACTAGGCCTTCCACTCCATACAACTGGGTTAAGAAAACAGAAGGGATCCTTAATTTGCTCAAGAACCTTAATTTTGCATTTTGAGTAGAGTTATGGTCAACAATGGGGACAATATGTTTTTATAATCTCTCACAAACTCCAGAACTAAATCAGAAATCCTTTGAGCAATTATACATACACTGTGAGGGGATTCCTTTTTTCTGGTAAGCACTGAAAACAGCAATTACATTAAAGAACTCACTCATTCTATTCCAAATTGCTAGAAAAGTAGTCTTAAATCTGAAGGACACAATTTGACAGATTAATGAACTCCAAACACATAGTTCCTGATTCCACATGGAAAACAGTAACATTTAGAAGTGTCTTCCCTTCTGTGCTCCAATTAACAGAGCTGACCATGGCAGCTCTTCATAAATGCAAACAAAATTTAAGTGTAAATTTGGGACCTACAAATAGTAGGTTTGTTTGAAATACAAATGTATTTCAAACATTTTAAGACTAGAGCTCAATGCTGAATTTAAGGTGGGGGGCTTATCAAGACCAATCTGAGCCAGGCCACTGTCACTGGGTTCTGAAAAACAGAAATCTATTAAAGATATTATAATACACAAGCAGCAAGTATCTTACTTCTGAAGGAATATTTTAGAATTTGTCTTGTAGTTACAGTGTTGTGGTAGGTTTCAGTGGGACATTCAAGACCTCCATCATTATTCACCTGAACAGGAAACAGGATGAGCTTGTACAGGATATAGAAAGTGCACAGTTAAGTCTCTGATATGTGCAATCATTCAGCCTTACGTTTGTTCATATACTGAGAAATACAATTTATTGAGAAGGACCAAAAAAAAAAAGTTTTGGGTTATTTGTAAGCAGGCATACAGATTAGAAAAACTTTTAAGAGATAAAAGTTCTTGTATTATAGGATACAATTTAAAAAAAAAAGGTTATCAGCATATACCGTACATACTGCAACAAGATGGTGTTTAGCTCTTCAGGACTATTCTCAGTGCATAAAAGTAAACTGGACCAGCAGGAAGGTATTTCAGGAAAACGGGCTGCCAAACGTGGCAGAGTCAGACAAAGCTTTGTGAAGTACCAAAGGAGCACCTGATCTTAGGTGTGCAGGGGCAGGAGGTGTACCTGACCGCCTCCCTGCTCATAGGGACGGTGTTCATGGAGATCCCCCTCCCAGTTAAAGCCCCGCACCACACGTACCTCCGTGCCACCTCTGTTTCTACGCAAATCTTGACACTTAAGTCTTAGTAGCAACCCTTAGAGCGGCCTGCGAGTCCCCGGGACACTGGCGCAGCGCTACCCACGCAGGTACCCTCGGCAGCCAGTCGCAGCCCCAGGGCCCCCCCTCCCCA
>NW_008825073.1:2679066-2695476 GCF_000699105.1 Pygoscelis adeliae | reverse complement strand
CGCCATCTTGGAAGGGGCACCGTCACGTGGCGGGCGGAGGAGGAAATGGAGGGAGCGGCCGGCAGAGACTTCCGGCCGCCGCGCGCGGGGGCCGCTGGGAGATGTAGTCCTCCCGCGCAAAACGGGCCCTCCGTCCCGCCAAAAGGGGAGAAACTTCTCGGCAGGCCTGTCTGTTGTAGCTTCATTCTTCGTGCGGGCTCACAGAGACCTCTCTGTACAATCCTTCCGTAAAGCACGCGGAGACCTCCAGTCTGCTCCTGTTCTGGCTGGCTCTTCACAAAACACTTGTGTGAAAAGCAACCACCCCCGCCCTGGCCTCACCCCCGCGGCCCGCCATGGCCGCTGCCGAGCGCCAGGCTTTCCCTCTGTCCTGGCTCTGTTCCCTGCGGCCCCTGTTGGCCCATTCCTCCAGCCCGGCTCGGTCTTTCTGACAGGCGGCTGGTGAGCAGGTCATACCGACGGCCTGTCCAGGCCGATGTCATGTATGCCACATGCAGAGTTCGTCACCTCCGCCGCGTCACCGACGAAGGTGTGAGGCAGGAGGATCCACCCCCCTGATACTCCACTTCTCACAGGCAGCCAGCGTGACCCATCAACCCCTCTCTCAGCCTGATCATCCACCCAGTTCCTTGCCCATCTGGTTTTCTGCTGATCCAGAGAACGAGCCCCTAACCTGGATACAGGAATATTGTGGGAAACAGCGGTGAACGCACACAAGCTCCTAGCATCGATCAGTATAAGCTTTTGAAATACAATAACATGATCGCATTCCACCTGCTTACTCAAAATGCAAAATACTTCCATGCAATACTCCAATGCAAACACCCGTATTTTTTGTACAACTTCTGTGTCGATTCCACTGAAGTTTCTTGGATGACCAGTTCTTCAGTAACTCACAATAGATTTCATGTTTGTTATTTCCCCCTGCACATGCAGTGTTTCCAAAACTACTTCTGTTGTTTGTTCAATCTCACTGATCACTGCACTTCATTAACATAGCCAAGAAAATATTTCCCTTGTTATTTTAAAAAAGTCCCCTTACTCCCCAATTGTGGTAATTTCTTTCCTTTATCCACCACGTTGAAGACAGATTTTAAAACAAAGTGTATTAGTTCATCTATTCCTAGTCATTAATTTTATGTCCTTCCTTGTTAATTAACAGCCATATTATATGTTGGATTGTACTTCGTTCTCTGCATTCAAAAACCTCTCTATTTTTCTCAACCTGTCAATTAACTCTTTGTTTTCCTCTGAAGCCTTAAGTCACATTTCAGTCTTGCTCTGCCTCTTCCTTCACCTTACAAAGAAATGAAGGGGCAATCAGGGGTGAAAACATAGAATCTACTGTTTCAGAGTAGCCCCTCCTGTATTGCCAGTCTGAGTGAAAGAACAGCAAGAATAAAAAGACGTATTTGAAAAGCCAGATACAGCAGTGTAGGCAAAATAACCTAGCACAGAATACCTGGGCCAAAATACACTGGAAGTTTCTAGAGAGTTTTGCTTTTTATTTTGCATTTAATACCTTATATGGCTTTAAACTAATCTCTTAATAGTATTCATTGTGTATGATTATATTAAAGTCTTAACACCTTAAATCAATAATAACAATAAACCAGCTAGCAGCCTGTTAACACCTTATTACAAGCTCCTTGGTCACACAGCAAAGGAATAGTGAAAATAGTATAAAGCGACTAATGGAAACCAGACACCACCTTACCCCCGCGGTACTGCCAGACCTGCTAGAACAGAGTACAGCACAGAAAATAGTCTAGCAGGAAACACCAAACAACGCAAGAACAATAAATATATAGATGTAAACATCAGTACTTGATTACCATGCTAAGAAATACATAACAGAGAAAATTAGTAGTTATGGATTCAGATATAGAAATAGTAAGATCAAATCTTATGTTCCTTATATTTATGCTCTCAACGGTCCCATAGAGATTTAAAAAAAAAAATCCATTCTGCAGCTTCCATAGTGCAATTCTGTTAATGAAGCTGTCATTTCCACTTTTTAACCTGTAACAACAGAAACTGAGCTCCAGAATTCTCACAATGCTGGATCCTCCTGACCTAAATGTCTTGAGTCGAGGAACAAAGCATCACTATATTGGTTAGATCAGATAAGACAAATTCTCCTTGCACATCCTTTTCTTACTGAGGGAGGGCATACTCATGAAAATGTAATTTCATGGTGAAAAACTTCTGTTATTGTTTAGTATAATTCCAGGACCACACTAGAACAGAGCTATTTCACTGTTGATGTCTTACTGTTTCTCAAGTGCTTAAGTATTTATCCCACCACAAAATGCTGTTGTTTGGTTCTGTGAGTTCCTGTTAGCTTCATTCATAAGATGCAATCAGTGCAATCCTATTTTGTGATGACAGCCATTATCCACTGGACCAGAAATTCTTCTTAGTACTATTTATTTGACAAAAATCATTATTTGGGATCTTTAACTGCAAGGTTTGTCAGCCCCATACAACATAAAAATTTTTCTCTGTACTTCACAGTTTTAATATCAGCAAATGTAGAAGTAAAATATGTAAGTATGAATAATTTTTATGAGAATTTCATGGACCTTGAGAAAATGTCGTACCATGTTTTTCTCTTTAGCTATTTAATTGCAATGTCATAGTAACAGAAAGCAGCATACCCAATTCTGCATGGATGAATAAGCACATTCAATAAAGAAGATTTAACAGAGTAAATCAAACACTGGATTAAACATTTTCTGCATAACAGACCACAAAATGGGCATTCATTTTACCAATAGATCCTCTACATTAGAAACAAATAGAAATGCACACCAACGTAATTAAACGGCACATCCTGTGGCCTGATTGCAGAATTTCCCTGTATTTTCTTAAACTAGGTCTCATCAATTAGAATTGCCAAAACACATTCAAGAATGCACACTGACAAGACTAAATGTATTTTTTAACCAACTGTATCAAATACATTTGTTTTTCTATCTTTTATGAAATAATTCACAATCCTATATATTGCAAAGGATCCATACAGCATTTTTAGCAGAAACAGTTCAGAAAGACACATGCAAAGATTTAAGATTCCACATTTAGCAGTTCTAAATACTTCTTCTGCAAGCAACTTCTCCTGCTTTGATTTCAAGCAAAATATCTCTCTTACAAAACCATGGGGTTTTGCTTTATAACTTCTATTTGGGATTTTCACATATTCGTAGAACTGCCTTTCTCACTTTAAAGTCTGTGTCGTTAATATCTAACTTTATCAAAATACTTTTGAGAAATATAGTAATCTTAGCAACACCCCATAAACTATGTAAGTGGTTTTACTTTCCCAGGTAGAAACACTCAAGCCCAAGGCCGTAGAGAAAATCAGGAAGAATCAGCATTAGGATTATGGAGTTTCTCATTATCTCAAGATCTGGTCTCAGATCATTTGATCAAATATTTCAAATAACAAATGGGAAATACTTAATATTCACTATGATAATTTAATTTTTTTCAAGATATGTAGTATCTTCATCCTGCAGTGACTTCACGTGTGAAATCTCATTATTCATTCTATTATTCACTCAATGGATACAGAATTTAATTCTATTTGAGTACCAGTTTGAATAAGGATCAGCAGCAGGATCGGGCCTATTAGCTGCTTGAAACATCTATTGAATAACCTGATTTATCCCAACTAAATGGCTCATTAGTTCAGGCAGCCAGAAAATGTTTGTGTGTTGCTGAAGTTATGCATGGTTGTCATATAGAGTTTACTGTTATGCAACTGTCAGTCACTCAAGCATGCACAAACTAGATTGTTCATTAACTACAGAAACAGCCACTCTACATTCAAGCATGTTGGGGAAAAAAAATTATTTGCTTCCAAATTTCTTCTAAACTCTGATACACCTTTATTCTAACTACTTCGTTACCACTATCTGAATTTTTCTTCCTGTCACAGCTTCTGGTGGTCAGTCCCAATCATGGCCATAAAATGCATTATTTGTGTTTTATTAGTGGCACTAGACCCTAAACTGCAAATTTTCAATCGTATGTAGACACTTAATTCCCATGGATGGTATGAATATTCCTTTGATACCGTAATCTTGGCCTTGGTAGATCACTGAACTAAACATATTTTAAAACCCCCAAGTAATTAAATCCACATTCTCTACCTAAGGAGCACTGAAACTAATTTTGAAGTTGTCCTTTTGCTTACTAAGATGTGAGTAAATTATGAGATTGTTTAGAGAGATGGGGAAAGAGAATTACATTTCACTCTACTTCTGTAAGCATGCAAGGCAAGAATTCTATTTTTCCAAACTTTAATTAATGACATTCCGCAAAAATTCTATAGGTCTCTCATTGCAGTCAAAACTTTCTTGTACAAAGTGAGCACAGAGGAGAAAAAAACCAGGATTGTAGCTTTGATCAGGCTGCTCTGCCCAGCATAAGTGGCAGAATATGGAAAGAAGGCTCCACTACAGCTTCATTAAGGATTGCCTATGAGTTTTACAGGCTTCCTAAAACTACAGATGTGCAGGATGGAGATACTCTTTGCAGTAGCCCAAAAGTTCAGCTATTTTTTATGCTACAGGTCTAACCTTTAATGCTTAAAATAGCTGATGAGCCTAGGATGATGACTAATATGCTGCAGTTTTTATTGCTTGTCTCTTAGAGACATGTGGAGGAAAACTTACTTTAGGAACTGAAGACCCAGAGAACTGCTAGTAGTAGAATCAGACTGTATCGTGATTTACATTGACATAAAATGATGTTATTAATGCATTATATGCAATATATGGTGTCAGTTCAGTTTTTTGTTTGGTTAGATTCCTTCTCTCAGTGCTCTGTATCAGTGGCTAAAATAACTCGGTATAGCACATGAATTATTATTGCTGTATCTTCTTTTATATACAAGGTTTTTTTAATTGAAGCATTTAGGTGTGTTTGTAAGACAGCCTTTTACCTTCCTAATTTTTATTCTGCATCTTCTTTTTCTTGATAAAAAAGTGTACTTTTTAGGACTACTAAGATAGAGACAGAATGGTGTAAATTATTTTTGAAACAGAAGTAATGTCAATATACTTAAGCAAAGGACCAAAACTTCTTTGTACATGTTCAGGAAAAAATAATCAGGGGTTTGAGACTATGTTTTGGGTTTATACGCTGTAAATTTTCAACAGAATGTGTTCCTTTTCAGGAGTTTCCCTCACCTCCCCAGTGGATCGAAATGTGTTCTTTACTGTATCTAAGAGGTCCTTGAGAAAACACAGTGGTATTTCTGGCAGAAGTTTGCACATCGCTTTTTACCACTTTTATTTCAGACTTTACACTGTATATGGGTTACCAGTTCATCCTATTCAAATGAATAAAAGAATATGCAACTTACCATCATTATGTCATCAGTCTGTAAATGAACATGTAAATGGTTCTTCAAAGTATTAGAACTTCCAAATTCAAGACTGGTCAATAAGATGGCAAAGTCAGTCACCTGAGAAAATGCTTTCCTATGCTGATGTCAAGATAATTTTGCAGTGTGGAATATCCACACTGCAGATATATAGGAATGGCCAGCAGTCAGTTCCTGCCTAGCATCAATGAAGAGGCTGATATCAAAGCCAAAAATGTGATCTAGAAATACTATGGACTAATGCAGGATAAGTTATAAAAGAAAGCAAGCAACAGAATTTAAATGTACTCAGACATACACAGTTGAACCTTACCTATGCTAGTAAGGATTTAAATTATAAACTCTCATAGAATATATACATTTTGTGTATGTATCCAAGTATGTTTGTAGAGCTTAATTACATGTTCTAAGTGATAACTTGGCATTTTTAAAATATTCTTTTAATAACCAGTGGCCTCTGTTTCTTCTCATCTGCTGAAAATGACATAGAACAAAATTTGATCAATAACATCAATATAAATTGGGAAGAATTATGGAAATTATGCCATTATAAAACAGGATGTTACAAAGCAGAGTTTAATGCTTTGTGTCCTAGCAATTCCATTATTTGTATATTCTGGCATCTAAAAGTCTTGGTCAATTATGATATTTCAGAAACTGCCAGTAAACAACAGACAAAAGAAACTGGATATATAGGACCGCTATGTAAAGTTGTGCAATAAATCAAGATTAGTAAATATGGATGAGTGCATCTAATGGTATTCAGTTACTGCCTTATTTCATTTGCAATATTACCTGAAGCAGTTTTTGTTGCATAGTAAGAGGTTTTCAGACTTGTGTTCTCAGGCTTTAGGAAAAATGTACCTTTTCCAACACATCTGGAGACTGTAGCTTATGTAAGAAACTAATCTCTTTTCTCTGGAAGTATTCCTGTTCTTTTAGATATTGCATTTCTTTTTTTCACCTCTTATGACTTGTTGCCAATTTATGAATACGGATTCTTTAGCCATTAGGGCATACTCCTACTTCATTAGTCAACAGAAGTTTTACCATGCAAAGTTCAGCCTCTACATCATGGTCTTTTCTGATTGATTACCAAACAATAATTACAGTTAAAGGTGAAATGTATACTGCATTAAACATGAGATAGGAGCAGTTATCTCATTTCACTGTTTATACGTATTTAAAAATGTACCCATACAAATACCAAAAAAAAGAGCAATTGATCTGGGAGATGCATAATACGGTATACGAAGCAAAAAAACCCAGCCAACCACAGAGTGGAAGGCTGTAGGTTCCTTATTTGAAGAGAATGACAAATGCAAGATTCTTGAGTATTTTTTTAAACAGTAGTATTCTCCAGTCTTGAAAATCATAAATGGCACGTCTGAAAAGAAAAGAGAAGATAAACCAAGTTCTGAAACTGATAAAGCTCCCTCAGGAAACTCACCATAAATATTATCATATAATTAAAAGGGTTTAAAGTAGTCCATAAAGCTAACTGAATTGATGTGTCTCATATGCAGTATTTTTACCTAGACTTCACCAGAGAAACCATAAACAAAAGACTATAAAGGCCTGAGATGAGTTCTTGTTCTTGAAGCTCGGATTCTTGTGAAGACAGACTTATCACCAAGGACTCAAACATGAAACTGTATCCAAGAGACATCTAAGAGTTAGGAGTGAATAAAAGTGAGGGACCGATTTCCAGGTAAAGCAAGCTATCAGCGATAACAGTTAGTTAAAAAATGAAATAAAGTGTAACAACTACATTTGAAATTATGTAAGTAGATGAATAAAAATGATGAAGCAAACTTTATTTTCACTCTGAGAAAGTCTTTGTTGAGGTTGAATTTGCCTCAGTTCCAATGCGCTGGGTCTGTCAGTGCTCTGCTTAGAGCTCTGCATTAAGAGCACAGATTTAGTTCACGCTTTACAGCTGCAGTGGTGAACACTTACTAACATTATCTGAGGTACATACAGCCAGTGGAGGAGCTGCCGGACCCTCTTACTCTATTTCCTTCTGAAAGGGCATATGTTAAAATATCTGTCACTTGTAGGAGGCTGATTTTGGGAGAAAATTTAGTATTAAAAGGGCTGTGACTAAAAAGAAAGCCATCAGCTTCTACAGCCATCAGTCTTGTTCATAAGAAACAGGAATATGTGTGATCACCTCTTATTTTTAGTAAGTACATTTACTGAAGTCATATACCGGAAAGGCCTCCTTATTAAGCATTTCCCTCACAACATTACAATTAAATAAAGTTTTGTATTTAAAATAGTCTGTTTAGAATTTTAAAGCCAGAGAGTAGCAAGTGGTCCACTGAATGAAATTTTTAGGAATTTTGAAATGAGATTATGCTCAGTTTGCCTCACAGAAATGAGAATAGGTCTTGTTTTTCTTTCAGAAGTTGTAAACTGGTGCCAGACTATATGCTTTTGAGAATTCAGAAAGGGCACTTATGATTGAACATCTATTTTTCATTAATCCAAACATACACTCCACTTAAATGCTAGCTTTTCTTGTGCAGGAAATAAGACATCCACATTGTACTTATTAAACTTTAATTAAACTGTATATGTCTAGGAAAAGAATGTTTCTACTGTAAACATTATATGGGTCAGCTATATTAAAGTATTTAATGTTTTTAATAAAATGTTTGCATTTTAATGTGTTTTCAGGGGATGATGCAACTGAGCATTCTAGCATATCTGAAACCTGAATTTCAACACCATTGCCTTGAAAATAGGGTGTTCTTGATAATAGGTGCATAAGTTTATGCCTTCTTAGAATGATAATGCATAGAATGAAAACAATAGGAGGTCAAATCTGGTTGTAGTCCAAGTGAGAATTTTAGGTTTGAATATAACAAATGATAATGCATCTTACTAATTAGAAGACTTTAATTTTTGTTTTAGTCTTAGCATCATCTTTTTTAGGGTAAGGTCTAGGCTGGGTGGTTGTCAGTCTTCACAGATGTTTACACCATAGATCCACGCAATACATACAATACAGTTCTTTAATGAGGTAATTTCTCCAATAGCAGAATTGCTTATTGTTCCCCAACATCTGACTATTCCTAGAACTATAACCATCTCTCTCAGAGCAATTTTGCATCACAGACTCTCTTAAGGGGAGGGAGGAAGACTTTGAGCCATTATACTTAACTTCTGCTGTGCGCCTAAACTGACTCAGAAACTCTAAAGCAGAACTAACAGGAACATGATGTTCACTCCCCTTTTTTGTACCTACTTAACACCTTACGAGTGGCACTGCCGCCTCTGTTTGATTAAGTAAATAAAAGGAAAGAATAGGCCATAGCTCCTCACATTCTGAGGGTGCTATATGAATATTAATTCTATATAGCTTATATAGACCCTTATTTCGACCCTTCAGTTAAGCCAGAAGAGAGCATTTTTTTCCCCCACTTCAGAAGAATGCTATGCCGTTGTAAATGTTGAGGCAGATTATTAGGAAGATTTGCAAGAATAACTACTTAAAATGGTCACATTCATTTTAAAGAAAAGAAATATAATTGGTATTTGCATAGAAGAAAATGGATGAATTTAAATTTTAGTTGATTATAATTATTGTCATCATAATCATCATCATTATCTTTGTATGTCTAAATGACTGATTCAAAGAAGAATTTTAACACATTTCACATGTCAGTGCAATTCTTTTCTGTTTTATGCTTTAGTGCTTGGGGTTTTTCATTTGCTTTTTTCAGCCTGAACTTTTCATGGAAGCTATTGTAATCTCTTTAAAAGGTGGAAAAATGTTTCAAAAGCAGTCAAATCTAGAAGTATTACATACATACATTTTATTTTTTTCAATAAAATATAATCAAATTGTACAGAAAAACTGATACATAGATACTGTGCAATGGCACTTCAAAATGTTCTTAAGAAAGACATTCTGAATAGTAAGGCTCTGCCTGAGTCTGGACTGTTTGAGCAGATAAGGGATGTTAAACAGTAATAGTTACATACAAATTAGTAGGTCTCCTGGTGTGAACTAACTTAAGTGGTAGTGCATTCAGATGAGGATATCATTCAAAAAGTCCGTTAATAAATTGGAACTGCACGTAGATACTGTGCTCCTAAAGATTTTCAGCGTTACCAATCATTTTTTATATTTCAATGCTATGTATACTGATACAGCTGATATTTAATTATGTATTCCATGTTATTGTTGCTACAGTAAAAAGTGTGCATTCTGCTAGTAAATGTATATTGTGTGAGTTTATCAGTATTGACAATTATGAAGAGTTCAGATCCACAAAATCTGTTGGTGAAAGCAGTTTCTTTTTTACTGAGTTTGTATCACATTGAAACAGAGATGAGCAATCAAGACTACAAAGGCCTTATACTGTGCAGAGCAAAATAAATGAAAGGTTTGTAATTCCTATTTCCCTGAGAACTTTGAAATTACTATGAAAAGCATGCATTTTGCAACTGAGGGATCATCATAGGTGGTGTGATAGCTGGAATTCTGGATACCTGGCATCTTTGAAAAACAGGACTTGGTTTCCCATAACTTAATCTTTAGTGTTAATTCATTTTATTTGGTTCCTTTACTCTCTAAACTTTTAATGGAAACTATTGTTAACATGAAGAGAAAAAAACCCTTCTAAACTAAAACTTATCTCCCTAGCACAAAGTAGACCAACAATGTGATTCTCCATTGTCTTACATCACTGTAGTTGTTAGCCCTGTGTAAACGTGCAAGCCAGAAAGCTAGCATTTTAATTTATGCTGTCCAGTATGAGGGACGAAGTGGAGAGTGGCGGATACATCTTTATTATGAGGAATTTAAGCCTCCGCTAAAAGGCTGTAAGTAAACAATGAAATTGGATGCAATATTAAATAATGCTAAAGATTACATTAATGACAAGAGAATACTGTTATGTGGAAGAAGAAGATGATTTAAGTCAGCAAAACCAAGCTCCAAAACAATGCTTTTCAGTCGTCTATTAAATAATGGCTAGTATGGGTAGCCTCTTCCATAAACGACTAGTAAGCCAAGTGTTAAAATCTTGTTTCTGACCAGGATTACGGTGACTTGTGAAAACAATTGGTCCCTGCAGTCTTGCAGATGGCAGAGTTTCCCAATAGTCTGTTTTCAGATGGTTTCCTGCATGATGAGGAATTCCCTAAATAGGAATAGGGAAGATATATTCTAGCGGAAGCCTTATTTGTCTCTGTTAAATTAAATTGTGGTGTCTTCTTTCTTATTTCCTTGGGATGAATAGAAGTATATTCATGCCACTACACAGAAAGACACTAGCAACTTTTAAAAAATGTGCTTTGAGCTGTAAATAATCACAGAACAGATGCCACTGTCCAAGGTATGGACTGAGTAAGAGATAACCTGCTGTAAGGATTTCCCTGAACTGCCTGCTATTAGGAAGACTGACAATTGATGAGTCACAGCACAGACACATAACACCTCTGGCCAAAAGACAAACATTGAAGTTTTGAGAGCCTTCTGTTTCCTCACTATGTCCAGGAATTTTGATTTTTAACATATACTTTGTATGTAAAAGCACTGCACTACAAGGTACTGGATTCAAGTAAGTTTCTCTTAATGGAAAATATCTAGCAAACCCAGAATTCCTGGCTAACGTCATGCACTGAAGTGACAACAATATGTTCAATCAACATTAATTATTAAAATAGCAAAGAATATTGGTGTCTGAAGCTCATTCTTGTTCTATCACTTCTAAGCAAAAACATTTTTTTGATTCTCAACGGTTTTCTTTCATTCTTTTGCTTATATCCTTACTTGGAGATTAAATAATATCTAAAATATAAAAGAACTGGCAGTCCAAAATTTTTTTTTGTATTTAAAACTATGTCCTAGATTTACATTTTAGAAAAAAAAAATATTTAAATTCCAAGGTCTATATGAAACCATGCTCTATTTTATATTCATAGACTTTGGGAAAAAAATACGGAAGATCTTGTCATAGTATATTTAAAATAATGATGGGTATAATTTAATCAAATGGTAACACATTCCTCTAGAAAAAATTGTGAAGAAACTTGTTTGCTTTACAGTCTTCCTCAGTGCAAAATAGCCTAAAATTCATGGCATCATAATACTAATGAAAGATATCAGTAGTGGTCTCATAGAGTACTGAAATGTTTCAGCATTATCAATATGGGTAAGGATAATTTTTTAAAACTCAAACTACAGGAGGGTTATGCATTAAATAATAATGATCACAGGTGTTTCAACCTGTGCTTTTAACTCGTGGCCTGATCATCCCTATGCTTCCACAAGTCACCGGTAATTCCATCAGAAAGTCAATGAAGTTAAAGTATATAAAGCCAGTTTTATGTAAGATCACATATTTCTTTGTAGGTTATCAATGTATGTCACATCAATCTTGACGTGGAAGTAAGAAAGAGGAAAAAAACTAGAGCAAGTCAATAATGTCTCCTGAAGAGGAAGAAAGACACTGTTATTTTTCATGTGACTGTTTTTATCCAAAAACCCACAGAACATACTGAGAATGATTTTGAGGCACAGGAGATTGGTCAGGTTAAAAACAAAACCTATTCTTAAATATTTGATTCTGATCGCACTCTGCATTCCTTTGACTGCGATTCAGAGAGACTCAATTCTACAATGGATTCAGGCTTTCCAGATCACACTTCTTAAACAATGGTGAAATAGTAGAATGAGTCCCCAAGGAGGCCTTTCTCTCCACTTCCTATAAAGAACTATAGCATATACTGTAGCTAGTTTCATGAAATAGTTACTTTTATTCAAAAAAGCATTAGGTTCATTATATTTTCTTTCAACCTCTTTCAGAGTTGTGAAAAAGTATGACCAAGAGCTAGCAGACAGTGGCAGTAAGGCTTCAGGACTGGGCTCGCTCCTTTGGGAGTTGAAAAACAGACAAGAATTCTGAGGAAAAGGCTTTTGCAAAGTCTATGTGAAATCAGGAGTTGGTAGTTGTAGAGATTACTGGCCTTAACTTCCCTATACATCCGAGACTGTCTTCTAAAGAGTTATTGAGGATTTTTGATCTTCAAAGGGAGCGGGAGGTAGAACATCCTGGACTTTATCAATGGCAAACAGTATTCCAAATGAAAGTATTTACAAATTCGTTAATTTGCATTCTAAATGAAATGTCTCTAACCTTCTCACGCTTGTGGTTTAGGGGTCAGAGGGTCAAAATGGCATGTACTACATCAACCAGTTTGGACCAGTTCCATTGATTTTTAGTCAAAACTCCAGACTGATTTCAGTAAGAAATGGCAGCATAAATTGGTATTACTGTATGGCTTTCAGAAGAAATGTAGTATTTTAAAAGACAGTATCATAAAATTGATGTACAATGCAGAATACCCATTGCTGCCAATTTCTGTCAATAAGATTTCTATAATTTGAAGATAGTAAAACATTGAAATGTCCAGTAGTATCTGAGGCAAAAATGCCTTTCACTTCCATAGAAGCAGAAGCAGGCCCAAATTCTGAATACTAAAATATTATCTGTGTCGTGAAGTATTCAGATCTTTATTATTTCATTACTGTTTTAGATATAAAAATATCAAAATATCTATGGAATTTAAAAATATGGTAATTTCTTAATATGTTCTCTCACGCTTATGAAAGATACGTTCTCCTGAATGGTCTAAATCAATTATCCCCATACGTGTGAAATGCTGTAACAAGATCAATGAGACCTGAACACAAGGAGGCATCTTAGGATAACAGCTGCAGATGCATGGATTCTCTGGTAAAAAACCAAACAAATGAATACACACTGCTCACCCTTTTGTTTCTCCTCCCCCATATAAAATCCCTGCCGTTATCCTTTCCAATTGTTAAGTGCATAAAAAGAAAACCAAGTAAGAACAGGTAGCGGTCCATATATCAGTGCGGGCAAAGTACAATAAATGGTCACTCTTAGAGCCAAGGTGAAATGAATGCTTTGCATTCAGTTTTCAAATTTGTTTTTGATGGGACTTAATGGTCGGAGTATACTTACAACCAAATGCTGTATATTTAATGGCTGTATGGAAAACTGCAACTATGTATCTTTACTGTCTAAAATACATATTGGTTTTAAAGATGAGCTCAAGATAATTACTTTCACAATATTAATAATTCTGCCAATTGGATTTCCACAAAGTTGATTCAATAAAATACTAAAAATATTTATTCAATAAATCAATTACACTTCTGACTGAGTCTGGATAGTTATAAATTGTTTTCTCATTGATAAATTCTGTTTATGAAAACCTATTTTCATGGAAATGACTGAAGATTTTTATGGGAAAGTGCTTTGCAGTTAAACAGAAGACATGAGAATTAATGAAAGGTCCACATGAGCCTTATGCTTTT
The DNA here is from genome assembly GCF_000699105.1 of Pygoscelis adeliae. Classification (NCBI taxonomy): domain Eukaryota; kingdom Metazoa; phylum Chordata; class Aves; order Sphenisciformes; family Spheniscidae; genus Pygoscelis; species Pygoscelis adeliae. Next base: position 2,681,719 of record NW_008825073.1, on the reverse strand, counting down.
AAATAAACAAAAAAAGATTTCTTTTTTATTGTTGCTTGAAGTAGAATGTAATGTCCATGTTTAAAAATACCAAAAAATGCAAAGAAAAATTAAATACCTTCTTATCCCACTAGATGGTGGTGCCTTCAGATTAGGGCTGAGATGCTCAGACAGACAGTACAGGAAAACTTTTGCTTTCTTTAGCTGACCTGCAAATATAGAGAGTGAGAGATGAGGTTAATCTTGTTCCTCTGGGGATATTAACAAGCATTCAGGTATAATGACTTAGTGAATATATTTGAGTACATAGCAGTGTGTTCATAGTAGTTTGCTATAAGTGTGTTTTAACTTCAATACACATCTAATAGTATTAATTTTTCTTCCCGAAGAAGAAAAGGTGCAAACAATATTGAACCTTAATGATGATTGTATCTCATGTAGTACAGCCTTATTATACCAAGGTCCTGGCTTTGCAATTTTACTGCCCTCTATCATCAGTCAAAATCAAAATCCAGATTAAGGTAGTGAATCATTAGCAACAACTGCATCTTGTGTTCATATATTTCATCGGAACGATCTTAAAAGTATTACTCACATTTTTATACAACAAATGTACTCCTGGCTTTAAGGAGAAAGGTATTTACACATCATTTAGAGAAAAAGTGACAGTGTCTAAGCATAAAAGGGCACATCTCTTCAGTTATAACAGTCAAGTGAAATTTTAATGAATAGGAGAAGCAGATGGGACCTTGTTTGAGAGAGTATTTTTGTGCTGTAATTTTCTCAGGTTCCTATCGTAAATGGTCAAATCCTTCATGCCTCAAGTAAAGCTTGAACTGTTGAATTCAGTGCAGATTCTGTGAACTGGAGAGCTTGTCTCAAAGGCTGTGCCTGTTGAGGACTGTCCCAAGAGTAGGCTCAAAATCACACTCAACTATTGTGCAAGGAGGAAGCCTACAGATGCAGACTCACACATAGCTGGAACATGATGTTAGAGCATTCAGAGTATTAAATGCACAACCACTGCCAGTGAGCTAGCCAGCTGTTAGTCATGCCCAGATAGGCAGTCCAAAGCGAGTCTAGAGCTTCCTGTGTACGCGGCAAGCCACGTGGACAGATTGCTGTACGCACACGGTTGCTCCAGAGACCACTCTCTCAAATTTGTGCAAAGGTAGTCAGTGATCAGTTGAAAGCAATTTGTGAGACTTGCACTGAGAATAATAAAATGATTCTGAATTGTTTTAATTTTGCTTAAATATGATGATGTACATTGATAGTATGAAAAACTTAAAATTAAAATTAAAAGCTGTTTTATGGATGAAGAACTCCAGTAAGATAAGCATTAGACTTTAGAATTGTTCTTTTTAAAGATGATGTAATGGTACAGAAAAGTTAAGGATGTCCATAAGTGTCTCGGAAAAGAAAGTATTAATTAAGAATCCCAGACCTCTACTGTAGTCCATAATCGTTGTTGCTCAGTGTATTTTACTTGACATCACCCTGCTCCCAGGTGATCACCCAATTTATAATACCTGGAGTAATTTCAAAAATAACCCTCTTTCTGGCACAGTTTGATTCATGTTTATTTGCTATAAGTTCCCTTCCATTTATTCTATTCCTCCTATTCTACTCTTTCACTTTTCAATTCCCGTGTTTGCAACACCTACTCAATTTCCTATTTCCTTTGCAAGTAATGTACATCAGTACGAGTAGTATCAAAGTGCTGAGATATGCCAAATTAGTATGATTTCCAAGCAAAGATTACAGACCCCACAGTTCAGATACTTCCACGTAAGAACACCACAGCCAATAAAGGCTGAGTCTGTGACTTTTTAATGAGCACCTAGCAGGGGAATTCCTTTGTATATCCAGAGGCCTGAGGCAGAGAAATGGATCTAGAAATGGATGTGGATGCTCGGTTCTTCTGTAGAGTGTTAATTATTTTGCGTGTTAGAATCTTCCCTGACTGTCTTAGGGAGAGAAGATCTACTCTTACTTTCTATAGAAAGGTGGGTAGGATTTTCTGAAAGCCTGAAGAAGCAAAATTCACTCCAGTCATTGTTAGTCACTACCATTAGGGGCTGAAATGCAGCACTCGCCAAGAGTGCAAGTTCCTTTATTTGATCTCTTTGACTGTACCAGTATAACTGCCAATCACAGGAAATACCTCTAATAACTCTTCCTTCTACTTAATAAGGAATACCACATCTTTAAAACATTAGAAACAGATGTCACTGCATTACTTCACTGCTGATGTATGTAATAGAAATGACACACTAATTAATTTAATGCAGTATAAATGTACTGATTATTTATCATGGCTGACAATAAAATTATGAAAACATTCAATTATAATCAGTGGTAATTCATTATTTATTGATTCTGCATTATGCACACATTAATACAATACATTTAATTACGTAAGAGAAGGGATCATTTTGCTATTGATACTTAAGACATTTAGATTCATCGGTTTTATTTAAAATCCTTGATGTTTAGGTGGGAAGTTTTAATCCACAGTTCCAAAAAAAACTCTACTGAAATGTCAGAAAGAAATTGAATACAAGTGTCAAGTACTAGTGCATCTAGAAAAATGTGGGCAATAAGAATGACATACTCATTTCAGTCTCTTCTTTTTCTCACGTCAGTGGCCTACATTTGTTAATATAATCAT
>NW_008825073.1:2675504-2679002 GCF_000699105.1 Pygoscelis adeliae | reverse complement strand
GTAAACACTAAACTAGCAAAAAATTAATAATGCTTTTTCTTCCTTATCAAGCCTGTACTCAGAATTAGCAATATCAGTGGTTTGCATGCTCACAATATAAACTCAAAGACCACTAGGGTAAGTTAAGAGCTTTAGATTGGGTCCTGAGTAATTTTTTTGCTAAGGACTAGGAGAATATAATTGTCACTAGGACTCCAGTCAGGCTGGAATTCAGCAAAAAAATGGTGTTTCATTTCGTTATGATTAGGGTGCACTGTAAATGCATCTTTCGGTTATTTTTTCATCCTTCATTTTGGGCCCACCGTTACCTCTGACCCTCATAAGTCGATGTTCACATTTAGACCTCACATTTATCCCTCAGATTTATTTTAGTGAAGATCTAAGTTCTTCACTAAAAACTAGCATTTTCTCCTAGAATCTACTCACATTGGACATACCTATATCAAGTCTATAGAAACATTTCTCTATACTAAAAAAAAAAAAAAATCACTGGGAATCTTTACATCGCAATATCTGTGGAATTCCTTTTTTTATTGTCCTGCCTCATGTTTGGCTACCGTAGACAGAGATAAAACACAAACATCACTATTGAGCTTTCCAGTTTTCTAGAAACAAAATTATTATTTTTAATTAATTCCCTACTGTTTCACTTAAAAAGCCATCATTGTATTTTATCATTGTCTCCTCCTACTCAATTGTGTCACCCATCATTTTCTCCGTAGGATCCCTGTGCACCAGTAGCCATATTTATGCCAGCTGGCAATAAGTAATTTCCAGAAAGCTGTTGACTGGCCCTATCTGGAATGACTGGGGCTTTCCTCTCCTCCTGTGTCTTTCACATTTCACTCCAATGGGGCATATGTAATGACGATAAAAACAAAAACAAACAAACATAACAGAACCTTTGCTTGACATTTTGCCATACAAACATGGCCAATTTTTACATAGGACTAATATACAATACACCGATATTTCTATAGCTGACAGTGTTAAGAAAACAGAGTATTTTGCATATCAGACTAAAATTAACAAAAATATTTAAACTTTAATTTTAAATAAATATTCTAAAATACTTATTTCAGCTATAGGGAGGCTTACTAGTTTATACACATACAAATTACATGCTGCTGGACTCCATTCAAATAAACCATCTGGATACTTTATAACTGACAAGATATTACTGTATGATTGTTAGGCTTTAGTAACTTTGCCTTGTCTTTAATAAAATTACAGGGAAAGAATAATATTAATTGATATAGTTGGTTTGTATATGCTTAGTTGAACTGGACAGCTGCCTGGTATTAATTCTCAAACCTTGAGCATTTTCTTAGTTTAAGAGCAGTTCTTCTCTCCATGGATAGTCACCTCTCAAGGGTACTGTTTTTACTACAGCCTTTATGATTTTATATTGCTTCATGCCACTCCAACTTGCTGGGTGTTGATGCGCAAGGCTTCCTCTGGCCTTGCAAAAATTCAGTCTTATTTAGAAATATGTTTAGCTTATGGAAGACATTAAAGTCAAAAAGGAAAAAGAATTCTTACAGTGGAATTTGATTGTCACATTAATCTCAAAGCAAAAAATGTCTCTAAAAGGGCAAAGCCAATGAGAAATGTTTACATCTGATTTATTAAATCTCCTAATAGCAATTATGTCCAGTAAATTAACCCCCAAAAGTTTCTATTTGAAGTCAGTTATTTGCTTTTTCTATCATTTCCAGTATGTAAAAAATCTCAGATGAGTTCAGGGCTTGATTGTACTAAACACTTTGCTGAAGTAAATAGCCCCTGCCCCACAGAGCTTCCAATCTAAGGTTCTGATCCTAGAAAGATGCATGAACTAGTTCAGGAAATATATGCATTCTTATTGAAGGGTATTCATTTAAACCTAGCTTGTGTGAAAATTCTGCCTTGGTTTTAGGCAGCTAGGCTAGAGGCCTAAAACAAGTGGCTAGTCTTCTTAAAACACACATATAATCAATGGAGAGGAAGTGAGGTTCCTCCAGAGTGTAATTTAGGTCATTTAAGTTAATAAATATAGCAATTTAGTTAGCATACAGTCATCTCCCCTCATCTAAAATGGGATTACTCATAATGCAAAAATATTAAACTTTGCAAAAAGAGTGCCTAAATAAGCAAGCTTAACAAAAGGAAGGAGAAGATGGCATACACAAGCAGTGTGATCATGGAAATAGTTGAATTGCTCTGTTGGTATTGCTTGTTTGGTATCCACTTGGAAAGTTTTGTTTATACTTTTCTGCTTGCTTTGTTTACTGAATGCTTTAGGAGGAAGCTAAAAAAAGGGGGGGGAGGGAAGAAGTTAAAGGACTAGGAAAGAGGGAAAGATAAAAGAAGACTGAAAAAAGTGGAAGCAAACAGGAAAGAAGGATGTTGATACAAAGGAAGAAAGGGAAGAGGCTGGGAAAAGAGGTGCAATGCAAGTACACTGGGAGAAGTTTAAGAAGCAAATAACCAATCTAGCCAGCGTGTCCTGGCTGCTGCTGGGCATGTATCTGTCAGACTCAACTCCTTTGTATGAAATTTGTCTGACCATCTTATAGGTCTGCTTGATCAGGGAGAAGGGATGCACAAAGCTTAGCAGTTCTTGTGTCAACTGACCTGGTTCAGGTGAAGGAGACATAGGGTCTGTCTGGTTCCCAGGACTGCTGGGTTTTACTTCTATACAACTGAATGAGGTACCATATGGTGCTTCTGGAGGCTGCCTTACAGTCAGGTGTGAGGAGAAGACCATTGTATCTAAAACACAATTGATGCCATACTTAAATCTGGAAGTTTCAAGCAATTACACACAAGACCTCCCGAGCACGGACTTTGCCTCCTGTGACTGATCCCCAACTTCCACGTCTCTCACAACCACCCTCTGTCCTGCTTGCACAGCACACGCTCCCTTCTCCGGAGGGGCTTCGTTTGCTTTAGACCTGAATCACCCGCGATACGCTGCCACTGCCTCCACCGCACGGGAAAAGAGTAACCACACGTTGTTGGTCCCTCAGTAAGTAAGTGGAAAGTCGGATGCCTTATTTACCTCACGGAGATTTGTACTGCTACCCTCTCTACCCGCTCCCCGTCTCTCCCGATCTCTTTCAGCTGTGGCAGGGCACAGGTGTTTCAACACTCAAGAACGTACCAGAGCGCAGCGACCGCTGAAACTACCTGGGAAAGGAGGACGGCACCTGGACCTACAGCGGGGCCGGCTCCAGCCTTGCCCTCCTCTCCCTCAGAGCGCCGGGGCCGCGCCCGCGAGATCCCCTCACGGCCCAAGGAGAACCCACCGAAACTTTCCTACCCCGCGGCGCAGAAAGGGCGGCGACCGCTGAAACTACCTGGGAAAGGAGGACGGCACCTGGACCTACAGCGGGGCCGGCTCCAGCCTTGCCCTCCTCTCCCTCAGAGCGCCGGGGCCGCGCCCGCGAGATCCCCTCACGGCCCAAGGAGAACCCACCGAAACTTTCCTACCCCGCGGCGCAGAAAGGGCGTTTT
>NW_008825073.1:2628935-2674218 GCF_000699105.1 Pygoscelis adeliae | reverse complement strand
GGCAGATGCCCGCCGGGGGAGGCTGGGCGGCTCGCGGGCAAACTGTTGCTCGGTGTCGTTCCGGAATAATTTTACGTCATGCAATCAAGAGGTCTGGTGTGGCCGTAGCCCCTGCCCTGTCGTGCTTAAATCACTAAGCCCAGGGCGGGTTGTATTCATGGGAGATCCCTGCTGGGTCCTTCATACTTGAGGTTATAATCCTGGTTTGTGACCTCATAGCTGCTGCCTTTAGAAATGATAATGATCTAATAAACACAGAAACCCTCTCGGGGCTTAATAGAAGTACATAGTGCAGTGGGGTAGGATGTAAGACGGGGTGCTTGGAGATGACATTTCCTAGTTTAGCAGTTCGTGAGGTACCTCTTCAGAAACGTTCGCATTTCGGTGTGCTCCTGCTTTCTGTCTGGCAGGAAACTTTCTTTACAGTGGTTGTTTTGGAGAGCGTTGAGTGCGATATCTGGCTTGCAGCATGCAAATATTTAGTAACTTTGTTTTTTGAGTCACTGTTTCTGACTGCTTAGCACTGAACGTGTTAGGTGGGTTTTGTTTTTTTTACCAGCACCTTTAGTATGCGCTAATTTGGGGCCTGATCCTGTTCTCGCTGCTGTGAGCTTAAGCAGGAGCAGACCGGACGTCTATTCTTGAATAGCAGTATTTGTTTTCTTTAAAATTATTTTATGTTAAAGGTGACATTTTAGGGATGCTTGCACTCAATTCCTGGATATGTTTATTTGAAGTGTGTGCTTTTTCTCTTGCTCGTGTTCTGTTTCTGTAACACCTTCTCCTGCTGCCTGTTTTTTCCCTGTCATGCACCTCTGTGACATCACAACTACCGCCTTATTAAAATGATGGTGTTATAAGTAAGGTCTGAGACTAATGTATTTGATTAAAATTAATGTAAGATTACTAAGGGACATATTTAACATGTAAATGCTTCTCTGAAATGCTTCTGAAACTCGACTAGCATGAAAGTTGGCTGTTAAAGAAATACGTCTTTTTAATTTCTGTGACCTTTAGATGCAATCTGATGACTTGGGCTCTCTTAAAACCAATGATTTAAGATCAAGAAATGCTGAAGTGTTAAATGTTTAAAACTTGTATTTCACCACTTTTTTTTTTCCTATGCCAAAGACTTATGGCTGTGATAGGGTAAGGGAATAAGTAATCCAAGGAGCAGCTAAGAAGGGAGGCCGGGGAGCTGTAAGTGAGGGGCCAAGTGATGCTCTAAGAGGGTCTGAAAGGAGCAGTCAGTGGAACGAAGACCCGGTCCAAGACTGAAGATATGGCAAGAGCACTGTTGAGGGGGGATTTAATAGGGCAGAAACATGTCTGACTGGAATCAAAGCTCTCAACTCAGTGCATTCAACATGTGTGTAAGCACAAGCTCTCCCTGCTTACTTACGAAAACACTACGTATTTTTACCTGTTCAGGAATAGCAGATTCCTTTACCTCTCCTAAAATGTTTCTCATTTATTGAAACATTGCTCAACTTTTGTTTATATCTCTTGAAAATGCCACCAGTTCGAATAACCTACTGATATCAATGTATTTTGCATTCACGGTTTCAGGCGTAATGCATGATAAGTGTTACCAGCACATATGAAACTTTTCTCAAGTATTGTAACTTCATGTTAATTGTATTCTATCATGCTAATTGAATGCTTAATATGTCATTTTATTTACAGATTATTTTTTTCCTTGAACAGCTCATACTTAATGGGAGAGAATGTTGGATAAAAATAGCTAAATACATGAGTGATCTAATTTTTGTTTGCTGTGAAGTGACCTGGGAACCACTGCAGTGAATGGTACCAAACAAATAAAATACAGTAGAACTGTTACAGCTATACATACAGTATTTAGGTTCTGAGCCTGGGACGTAAAGTCTTGAAAAAATGTGATCTTTTAGAAGCAAACCCTTCAATATATATTTTCCACTGCATGACTCAAGCATTACTTTCAACTTGGAATATTGTGCGTTGCTGTTGTAGTATATATTTTTTTTAATTTACGGAGACTTATGTATATTTGAATACTGTAGAAATACTGTATTAAACTCAAGAGCTGCCAGAAAAAGCAATAAGAAATGCTGGCTATCGCTGTTTTCAATGTTAGTTGACTTGTAAAAGTCAACATCCCTTACGTTAGTGTACACTTTTAATTATTTTTTTCAATTGGAATGTGAACCATTGATTATATATAATTGAAAAAAGAGAACTACTACTTCTCCTGCTTACTCTATTGCATTTTTTTTAGTTGAGCTTGTCTACAGAGCTCATGAGAGCTGCAGAGAAATATACATGTAAGCAAAAGTTTTTTGTATGTTTATGTTCTGTGTAGGTAATGCTAGTTACCTATATCTAACATCTTTTATTTTTGCATGTTTTTTAAACAGCACATGTATATGTTTCATTCATGTGTAAACAAAATGTTCCTAACTTTGATTGTTGTTAGCCATCATCATGTAATCTAATTTGGAAGCAAGGTTTGTAAAATGAAACTAACCGTTCACTTCATTACAGGTAGCATCTTCAAGTGAATAGTGAGTACAACGTATTTACAAAATTCGGTTATGAATTTGCGATACCTTAGAAGATTACTTAAATTATGGACACATGCTTAATTTTAGTAGTAAAGCATAACGTTTACTTAAAGTAGAAAACTGTAATGAGGTTTTATTTTAAAATGAAATTTAAAACTGTAGTGAGAACATTTTTATGATGGTAAATGTATCAGTCCTTAAAATTAGGATTATATGAGTATGATCATAACCTGTTTTACAGGGTTTTTGTATTTGATGGATGGTGTTGGCTACTGAAAAAGCATAGTGTTGGTCTGGGTTATTCAGTGAATAGTAAGAATACTTCCCGGAAAACAGCATTTCACTACGTGGCTTATTTTTTATGATTTAAAGTATCCAGTTAAGCTAATATTTTGTATTACTTGGCTATTCAGAAACAATAAAAGGCTTTAGAAATGAATTTAAGCAGTAAATGCAGACATTTTATTTTATGAGATAATGAGGGTCTAGTCATGTTGTCTATTAAAAGCTACCCTATAGTCAGCAATACTCTGTCTTTTATTAGGGGAATGATGTCAAGATTATCATTAAAGCAATCCAGTCATGTAGCACTGCACAGAGCTTCCTTGTATATTGATTTTAAATGTGGACATCTGATTCTATAAACTTCTTTGACTAAGTAAATATTTAGTATGCATTGAGACTTGGCCAAACTTGTGAATTTTGGAGGTGGTAGCATGTTAAAATAAAAACAATGGTCAATTTCTCAGTTGCCTTTTCTTTCTTGGAGAGGAGACTTGCTGAAAACATTCTCGAGAGAGATCACTAGCATAGTGGATTCTGCTAGAGACGCAGAAAGGAATTTTTCCACTTTCTGAGCAGATTAATTATACTTTTGGAAAAATCCCTCTTTCTTTTTGGACATCTCAAAAGTCTATGCTTGCTCAAAACTACTCAGATATTTGAATATTTTCATCAGAAGCATATCTAATCTGGAGAAGCCTTGATTAAAATTCCCTTCTTTTTTCATAGCAATAGAGCTCCCCATTTGAAGTGTAACATGCTTTTCCTCCAAAATGGAGTATTTGTATGTTTCCTGCGTGTGTATATGCATAATACATATGTAATTTTCTACTGAGACTTCTACAACTGAAAAATACTGTGGTTTTGTAGCAAAGACAAAAAAGCCAAACAATTAGGTATTAATGATATTCTTGTTGCATATTCAAAAGGTCTTTGCAAGCATTTCTTCTCCTTTTTTTCTTTTCACCATTTCAACCTGCAGAACTCTTCACTGTCACTTCAAATCACACAATTCTACAAAGATAAAACAACATTTAAACTCATTTGCTTTGGGAGGGAAATTGAGCATTTGCACCCAATAAGCCTGATTGTGGAACTGCATGCAAATTGTGTTTTGATTTATCTCTTTTGCACTTTTTTCCATTTGAATTGATCTTGCATTAATTTTGCCAAGCGGCTCTGTGAGGCTGCAGATGTTGCCCTGTGTTTAATAAATCAATGAGACAGATCTGAATGAATCACTTCAGATGGATTCTCTGCTCGGTTTGATGTCTAGATGTTATTCTTAGCTTGTTATCATGACAGATGCATTAATGTTCCCATACACTGCCAGCAATGTCAAAGAGATTGAAGCTTTTAAAGTGGCGGTATCCCCTTTTCCCCCTTCTGTTGGAATAACTAAATTGCCTTTAGGAATAGGTCAAAATATAAATTTAATCGTGGCATCATTGTGGGGAAGATGCTAAACTTCTGATCATATTATAACACAACGTCAGGCAAATACGGTTTCATACAGAATGATTAATTATTCCAAAATAGTGGAGATCAATAGTAAAATCTAAACATAGGATAGCTCCTTAATAGAGTAACCACTTTCTCAACATTAATATTTCATTGTAATCGGAATGATCCGAATAAATAATACAAGACTAGAACATGTTAAAAGTGTTGCTATAAATAGAATATCATTGTGTCCAAATTGATTACAGGCTGAAGTGAGGCTTTTTTGCTTTTTTTTTTTAAATTAATAATTTTCTTTTAAAGTTAAATGTGTCTGAATTCAACATCTGTTAGATTTAAAGTAGGAAAACTTGTTTATTATGCTTCTGTTACTACTTATCATTTAGTGCCAGATATGTTAGAAAATTCGTCGATCACAGTTGATTTCTGATCTGTATAGTCTGGTATGCATTATCTCGGAGTAGAACCTGTGGAACGCAAATCATAAAAGAGGTTGGAATGTGTCTTTGTGGAACGGTTTTAAATTCTGGAAAAGATTGCACAAAGTGTAAAGTACTCTGCCATGAATAATGAAGATCTATTTCCCAAGTAGGCTGCACACTGTTTTTATTGGCTTTTATTCTTTAGTCTTTATTAAACCACTTGTGGTCTTCGTTGTTTTTCTTTAGAAGATAAAATAGTATTTTGTGATTTGCTTCAGTCATTTTCTTAAACCTGATCTCTTTCTTTGTGACAGTTTATTTTAATGTTGAAAATTATCGCGAATGTTCCTTTTCCTAATCTCTCCCCCAAACAGAAGAACTCTGACTTCTTGTCATTAAGGCTTCCGAGAATAAATTGGAGAAACTGGCTGTAACAGATCTAGATTTATGTTGGCATTCTTGGTATTCTTGCTCCAGTAGTTCCAATTTGATAAAGGAAACAATATATGTAATAGAAATTCACAGTTTATTCAAATGAGTTTAAGCTTTAGCATTGTTATATTTGCCTTTCTTTCACCAATATATCAATGTGTGGCAATAGCATTATACTCAGTCTCCAGAAGTGACCAGCTCTGTAGATGGGAAATAATTCTCACACTGGGGCTGTGGTTGGACACGCAGCCTCTGTGTGTGTGTGTTTGTGTTAAAGGCAGGTGAAAATCAGCTTGGGTAGAACTGAGGAGCACAGCAACAATCACTGAGTTAGAAAATCATGTGGTGTTGTATGACAGTGGCCTTAGAGTGAGAAACTAGTATCTACCTACCTTGGTAACTTCGCAGAAAATATTTAAAACGAGCATTCTGAGACGTTTTAAAGAATTATCTTGTTTATTTCATGGCTTACAGGCTGGAATTCACATTGTGTAAGAGCTGTTTGTCAGTATCCATATTAAAAAGGTGTTGAAATCTGGGCTATAAAGTCCCTGTTTTGACTTTGCTGAGGTGAACCTCCCTTTCATGCCAGTGGAATTTTGCCAAAACAAGGGTAGAGAACTTAAAAAATATTTCTAGGAGCTGAGCCCTTCTTGTCAAAGGTGGGACATATTCACTTAAAACTTGCATTTGAAAGAATTACGTGTATATGGCATTTTCAAACAGGCACTACATTTTTGAGTCTGATCTTGTTCTTGCTGAATGTAGGATCTTTAATCTTTTCTGGGCCTGTTCCAGAAATGGTCATTTTGGATTTACAAGTTATGAACAAAATTATCCAAATCCTTACTTTAAAATGCCTAGAAAGTTCCCATCTAGTTTCTTTTGTAAGTTCTTCATGTGATTATCAGTGTAATAAAACCCTGTAGGTGTATAGAAATGCAGCATTTTAATGATTATTTACATAAACAATACTAATAGCAAAACCAAACATAATGAGGATACTTTAGAGTTCTTGCCGTCTGTGACGTGTTCCTTTGGTGTAAGCTAAGGCAACATTTTTATGTGTTACGATTAAACATGCATTACCAAGCACAAGTACGTTAGTTAGTAATGATTCTTAGTGATTTAGAATTATCCTGCTTGATATTAGAACTGTCCCTTGGGGCTACGCGCTTTTGATCTTTGTTCCCTCTTGGTAAAGCCTGATTATCCAAAGTGACTTAGGAATAGGGTTTCCCCTCTCCCCCCGTTCTACAACCTGTAAGAAACACTGATACCTATTAACTAATGTACTTTGATACCTGTTCCAGAAGGTTCCCATATCCAAATCCTGTAAAATATAATTTGTTTGCTTTCCTTTCTTTTTGGTAGCACAGCTATGTTGTTGTTTTGTGTGCACATATGAAGTTTATTGTCACTAGCAAGCGTGGGGAGATTATATTTCCTTGTCAGTACATCTTGACCTGCTAAGCCCATTTTGCTCATGAAAATATACTGTGTCAGAGCCTTTCTTGACTCACTTACAAATACCACTTCCCCAAAAAGTAAGAACCAAAACAAATGACTAGTGCTCACTTTATTACCGTACAGTGCCTTAAAGCGTAATGTTTAGCAGTGTATATTGTTGTGTATACGTTAAGGTATAAAATGTTCGATTGCAATTGTGTCTGATCTTATCAAGTTTCTGGAAATTGATATCTGGTAACAGCATTTAACCTACATCTAGTCTATCTGCTATTTATGTGATGGGTTAAAAAGAAAAAGTGGTATCGATCTGTCGCTGGATTAAAGTTTGAAATCGGCAACAGCATGAGCACAAAAGGCTTTTTTTATGATTTCTCAGCTTGCCATTGATCTACCAGTTTTATTGCATTCATTATTTATTAAAAGAATTTGCAAGCTAAACATAATGTTAAGCTAGTTTGCACACAGGGACTGCACTTAGGAAATTGAATGGAAATTGCATTAGAGATGAACATCTGTGCTATTTTTCCACTCGTGTGTTTATGGGTTTGTATAAAAGGTGTATTGGATTAACAGTTATAACCATTATAGCTTGCAGCAATATGTTAGAACCCTAAGCATTTAGTAGTTATTTAGGAGGGAGACTCTTCTTATTTATACTAAAAAGTATGGTAATGCCATCACAAACAGTGATTTTATTGGATTATTCTTTATTAATGGGCTTTTTACTAGTAATGTGTAAAACTTGAGGTATCTAGCTATATTATGCATGTGTTCTATTATCTATGCTACATAAAGCTCCATTAACATTGTCATTAATTGAAGGTTTCTAGTGACAGTATTAGTTAAGGATTTGGCACATAGACACTGAAGTATTGAAATAAAATGTATTTTGTAATATACAATAGGAATGTAAGTATTGAAAAGACCCTTTACATACATGCCTTCAGATTTTTTCCAGCAATTCAACTAGTTTTCTGTCCCTCTTGAGCTAGGTAGCTTCTGTGATGTATCGTATCAGTGAATCAGGTAAAAATCTTAAATATTTTGAAACTTTTTTCCAGTTCACAAGTTCAGTTGCCCTCAACACTGACATGTGTGTCATATGAAGTGTAAGGTAGACCTAGAATTTTGAGGTCATATCCTGTAATGATTTTGGATATTTTTTTTTTGATTGCGCTCCTTCTATATAATAGATTATTTTGCTTGAATACCTTATGGTTAAATAGAGAAAAACAAAGGAAAAACTACTTTGGGTGAAAAGTATATTTTAAGAATCAAGATGTTATCTATTTTATTTGGTCTAAAAGTATGTGCAGTCTAGTCTGTTTATGACTAGAATGTACTGAAATATGTCATGTTCTGCATCATCAGTACACTTTCCTTTCAGTTATTCTATTCAAGACTCAACCTGATACACCTCGCCAGCTTGTAAGACTGTTAAGGGTTTCCTGTGCTAAGAAGCAATGTTCTTCATGCCAGAAGGTTGTGCTTACTCTTTTGAATGCCACCTCTACATTTTTTTTTTCTTTTTGTCTCTGGTAGGATGAACCCTTTCAAGTCCTAATAGTATTTTGAACAGAGATAGCTCTCATGTTTAGTTGAAAGAATCTCAATACTACTTTTCCACATTGTTTTGCGCTCACTGTTATTAGTCTTCCTCACCGTTGTTCCCAGCCATAGGCTCCTGTGATCACAGTTTTCATATTATATCAGAAAACGCATTTCAGCTACCCTGTCAATAAAAGTGTAAGTTAGATTTAATATGGCATTTATGTAATTAATATATATAGACAGATATTGATTGATATAATACGCACACACACATATATAAAATGCAATTTAATCTAAATTTCTGGATTATTCTAAAGCCTCTCTCCCAAACCATGGAAATCAGCTTTGATTTTTGTAAAGTTTTGCATACATACTTATAAAGAGAGAGGCTTTGGAATAATCCAGAAACTTAGTTTAAATTGCATTTGCTATGGATACAAACTAAAATTTCCTAAATGAACTTATATGGTTATATGAACTATCTTGGTGTCCTTACTAAAAGTCTTTAATTTTTTTTATACTTCTCATAGCCATGTAAATGAGTAACATTCTCAGCATGTAATTTGATTTCTATCCAGTCTGTGGCAAGAGAACTTTTAGCTTGGGATGCCCTCATGGTGCTTTCAGTCAACAGAACATTGAGCCATTTTTCTCTCCTGTTTCCAAACCTGTATGGACAGTGGAATTATAACAGAACACTTTATTTTAAAAGTTAATCAGAATTATGTTACGCCATACGTGTACGGAGTTCCAAATCTAATGTGTCTCACAGAATCGTTGGGGTTGGCAGGGCCCTCTTGAGATCATCTAGTCCAACTCCTCTGTTTAAGCAGGGTCAGCTACAGCTGGTTGTCCAGAACTGTGTGCAGTCGGATTTTGAATTTTTCCAAGGATGGAGACTCTCAGCCCCTCTGGGCAACTACTTTACAGAATAGAAATAACTGTGTTGTGGAAGAAAGATTTTGTTGGTGTTCATTGGGATGACTGGATTATGTGGGAGTTGTTGAAGCTGTGAATAGCTGTCACGGCTAGCCACTGATGTGGTCGCTGCTGTACTACCGACGAGTCACTCAAGCAGGGAAATGTGGATACTCTGCCATTGTGGTTGTCCTTACTGGAGCAGAGTGTGAGTTGTAACCCTCTATGAAGCAACCGTGTTGTATTCAGATTGTGCTTCCTCTGTCTTGCAAATGATGTCCTGAAATCCTATACAAGTGTGCTGATGAGCTGACTTGTCTTATTTTCCACCGCTAGCCGAGAAGGAGTACTTGTATATTTGTAATGAAAAAAAAACAAGTGGCTGTAAGAAAGCTCTTAGCACAGACGTTGTGCCAGTAGGGGGATTTAGTTACTTGTATGTTTCAGTAATTTAAGAATTGCTAATTAAGAAGATCAATCTAGTTTAAAGAAAAAATATTTTGAGTTTCGTTTACAGCTTCTAATGAGTATATTTAAAATACTATGCATTATACTTTTTCTTACACATGTAACAGTTGTTTTTGCCTAGTACAAGTGTTGCGTGATAGCTAATAGACTGTTTTTATAACAGTTAATCAGAAAATGTCCAGTGTGTGTGAAACGTTATCCCTGTTGTTTTTTGCGAAGTTGATGAAGGCACCTCGCTTCACTGCTGCAGGTCTCTGGAGCTGCCTCTTCTTGTCCTCATACTTTTAAACGTTGTGTGCTGAAGGAGGGCAATTTTCTAAAAAGATTCTGAGATAATACTGAAAAATAGAAGTAGGAAAAGATGTCAGGTCTTTCCAATGAGACTTACATGTTTAAAAAAAAACAACCAAAACCCAACAAAAACCCCAAACAGAACAAGGTAGTAAAATGCTGGCAGTTAGAAAACAGCAGAAAATAAATACTGAAACAGGACGTAAGGTAATGAACTCAGCGCTGTGTTTTCTCTGTTGCATGAGCTTGTTATCGAAATATGTATTTGTAGGTCTGTGGAGTTTTTTTGTAGGCTTGTAAGGCTTTATTTCGTGGTTTTTATATGGCACTTCATGTATTGATAGGTGACTTATCAAAATACCTTGAGTTGAGTGTCTCATCATTAAGAAATCATGTTTATCTGCTACAAGGTTGTTCTGTCGGTTTTGCAGAGAACTAAGATACATAACGAAGTGACCTGTCAGTGCACTTCATGCTCTTGTGGTGAGACTTGCTAAATATGCCACACCTTTTGCTCCCCCATTGCATTCGTTACACATGTGTGTGGCACAGCAGTGTGCTGCGCTCTGACTCCAGGCTGTACGTGCGTGGAAGGGGTGATACATTGCTCTCGGCTTTCGCAGCCACGGTGCGTCTTTTAGAAGGAGCCCTCAGAAGAGGTTTGGCCAGAATGATTACTGTAACACGCTGCAAACCTTGCTGTCTCTCATAGTCAGAAGTGCTTAGGAAGGTTAATTGATCCTGGTGTCATACACTGGAACTCAGATTTGTCTCGGATCAGAACCGTAATCACTGTCACTTCTTTCTGCTCTGTTTTTATAAATTGCCTTACTTGTTGCACAACTGATTTTTGGTTCAAATGCATCTGTTTCTTCCAGCTGGAACTCAAGAAAGTTTCTGTCTTGCAACTTCATGAAATACTTTTCTCTTGCGTGTTAAGCTAGAGGGGTTTTTGATCATTCACTTACTTGCCTTTTTTAATATGCTTTCTTCAAAATTTTACTGCCCCCCCCCCAACCAGCAGTCATCTAATAAACTGTTTGTTCCATCTTCTTAGTTATTCATCCTTAAAGGTTTACGATTTTAGCTTTTAATCTTAGTGACTGAAAAATTTAACCCTTTATTATACTGGGAGAAGCTGTGTTCAAGTCAGCGTGGAAACAAAACAAAAAAATATTTGTGATTACATTTATTGTAGGCATCTTTACGGAGTAATGCAGTGACTGCCGTAGAGTAGTTCAGAGTACAGCAGTAGACTGTTGAATACATTTTAAGAACTCTTGTTCTCTGAAGATAAGCCGAGTGACTGAGTTCTTACGCTGGTGTATTCTGATCCAGATAGAAACTCTTTATGAGAACTCTTTTTTAATCCATTATGTGATGTTTATAATAGTACAAGCTCTATATTTTTGTTGTTTTTTTCCAAACTTAGCTATTAACAGAAAGTTAAATGCCTGGCAGGGTTGAGCATCTGTGCTCCGAAGTCTGACATGTAAGCCAGCTAGGTTAAGGACTTACTCTACCAGCACTGCATTTGATTTAATTAGTGTGTTTTATGCGGGTCTGAATGATTTTTGTTTTTATATTGCATCTGTAAGTGTAGTTAGATAGGTCTTGTTGCATTGGCTTCTCCTAACCTATAGCAAGTTTGTCTGTTTCTATGTAACTACTTTTCTAATGTTTGTCAGCCAAACAAAAGTAGGAACCTTGCTTATGCTGGTTGTCCTCTACCTGCATGTTACAGAAGGTATGTGAATGTAGCCATCGTCCCGGTGCCTCTCAGCTCTCTGAGACAGGTGGATGATTTCGGAAGGAGATGTGGTTATTTTTAAGTTATTGTCCTGCCAGTGTTAGGTAGTAATAGGTGCTCCATCCATCTGGTTTCTAGGGGGGGAAAAAAGGAAAGATGAAAGAACATCACACGCCACATCTTATGCCCACCTGCTGCTGGCTTACAGTGAAGTTGTGTCTCGCAAAGTATAAACCCTTAATAGGAGTTGGTTATTGATTTACAGGGAGAAGAAAGGAAGGAGGAACAGGGAGAAGAAAGGAGGAACAGGGAGGCTGAGTTGGTGGGTGCAGTATGTTTGTCTGGGATTCCTGGGTGTTAGAAGGCCTGGACTGCAGATAGTATGCTTGAACAATTCAGTCTTTTAGCACCTGCGCAGCCAGGCAAAGGTGTCCAAGAAAGGTTGAAGTTGCTACGCGTTGTGTGCAGTGGGTGTGCAATAAGCTGATGACCAGAGCATGTTGGAATTGCTGCAAGAGAGCTGATGATCTGTACGCTGCATGCAGAGTACATTGAATTTATTGCAGAATTTCTTGCTGTGCCTATTCTGCGATTATAATTTCCTCCCCCGCACCCCCGCCCTGGAATTTCTCTTTGACACCTTCAGGTACTTGGGGGTGTGTGGCTACACAGCCTCATCTCTCCCCCATCATCTAGATAACAATGCAATAACTAAATACACAAATAGCATTCCCTTGTAGACAACAATTGCAGTTTCATTTGTTGTGTTGAATGGTCATTGAGTTGTCTTTGAAGTTTTAAAACTTCAAAAGGTTTTGTTTGTTTGTTTGTTTTTTTTCCTAGTAACCTCTAAACACTTATTTTGGGGAAAGTTTTTTACTTGTTTGTTCGGAGGGTTTTTTCATGCTGCTGTTCATTTTTCTGCTTTCTGATTAGAAGGTCTTTTTTGGCATCTTATGCACACGAAGTAGTTTATCTGATGATGTCGCACTGTTTCCAAAATAATGCCCTTTGTTAGTGCTGTGAGAATTTGAGTGATAGTAAACAAATCTACAGACAATAAATGGGCAAAGTACATTTCTATTTAAGTGCTTAGGATGATTGCTTAGTTCTGTTACATGATTGTGGGCAAAATTGGAAACTTCCTTTTTCTGCTGTTGATTTTTCATAATGCCCTATTCCGAAACGCTGGTTTCAACCGTGCTTTTTTCAGAGCAGATAGAGTCTTTCTATTCAATTCATCGTGGATCTTGAAGTGATGCTGTTGAGGGTCAGTGGTGGTCAGAAACTGGCCCAACTGAGTCATGGCATAGAAAGAAAAAAGTGCAGGAGACTTAACACTGAAGGTATTTTAAGTGTTAATAACTCAGTTAAAGAATGTGTTAACATTTGGCTATAAGCTTTCTATGCAACACTATAGAGGAGACAATGAACATGAAGGCTTTGGATCTCACGTCAAGGAGGAGACTGCTTTGTCCTTTTCACCTCATTGCAGAATTTCATCTGCAATGGAACCATTGCAGAACCGGAGTCTTTCAGTTGATTTCAGTGGTTTTGGAGCACAGAAAGCAATCAAAACTAAATGCATATCCATGAACTAATCTGTAAGTCACTTTGGTCCACACCAGGAAACATTCTGTGCAAATTCGGAAGTGGAAAAATGAAAGGATCCTTTGAAATCTGTTGTATCCCCTACCTATTTAGCTAATCTCATATTTGGATAGATTTTAATTACTCTCAAGTCCATATACTCCTATAGAAAATAAACATAGAGAAAGTACCCAGTGAAAATCAAAACATTCAGGTAAAGAATCTCTGCGTATTTTAATTCTTCTGATGAAAGGCACTACATGGGCTAGAAGTAGTAAGAGTCAAAAAATGTGTGCTTGCATTGCCTGGTAAACTTTTGCCAAGAATAGAGGATTGCAGGGTGTTTGTGCAAACTTGTATAGGAATTTTCACTTTTCCCGTTGTGGAAAGCATTTACCAATGGTGATAAATAGAAAATATATTCCATGGAGTGAATACTATAAACTTGTTACTGTGCCTATGTTGTACATTGCTGATATTCAGAAATCCTTACTTAGTCTCAAATATATGAAATACGATTGTGCTCAATCTTGATTATTTTTAATCAAGGGAGGGGGATTTAATATTCTAAGTGGAGGTGACTGCATGTAAAGAGTAGTGGAAAAAAAATATTGTGCACCTTAGCAGTTTTAAAAAGTAGGAAACTGATAGTTATTATGTGCTTAAGAATGTACATTTCATGAAGTTGACAGTATCATAGGTAGCATCCTGGCTATTTAGTCAACTCTTGATTTATTCTTGCAGGTAAAATTCAGGAAAGTCTTGATTTTTCGTAGCTATTGATTCAAGTTCTTGCATATGTCAAAATCAGTTTGTTCTTTTACAACTGTTCAGTTGAAAATGACTTCAGCAGAGTATTAGGAAAACAAGTATCTGAGAAGCTTTAGTTCTGTTCAAGGCTTATTGATTCTGTGTTTCAAAGCAGTAGCAGTGTCATGAAATACAAGGGATTGTTCATTGCTGGCATTCACTAATATAGGTGGAAAAACTTTAACCTTTCTCAAGCTGAGACTGGAAACATGACGAAGGTGAAACCACCAAGTACCTGTATTTCTGAACACTGTACAAGCTTAAATCATGGTCAGTGATTAGTACTTTACACATGCAGCTGATTTTCTGGGAAATCCTATGCACTTCTGGATGGGAAAGGCAGTTGGTGGACTATTTATTACTCATTCTGGTTTTGGTGGAAAATTCGGCCTTGTATGTCATTTAGACTTTGTGACACATGTAGCCTCCCAGGGCCTAATGACTTGTCTGCAGATGGGCTGTTATTTATTACAGTCATGTAGAATAAAATTGATTGTCTTCTAAAATTAATTTTTCATTTGCCTCCAGCTCTGCTTTAATAGAGGACACACAGTTGCCTGTTTGCAGAAATACTGTTTAATCACATTAATATCTCAGCCCCCCAGGCTGGTGAAGATAATTGTACAAACGAACAGCAAAATCTGTATCTTTAACTTCTTTTTATGATTAAATTATGCAAATGACTTATCTCCTGCCCTTCCAAGCACTAATCATCTAATTAGGAATGATGTGTTAAAGGAATGGTTTTGAATCAGGAGAAGGGGAGAATGGAGGAAGCGGAAAATGGGACCTGACAATGAAACTGCTGAAGGTACTATAGCGGTACAAGATAAATCTGTGTATTCGTTCAAAAAGCAATAATAAAGGCTTGTGCTATTTCTAATCTTGCATTAGTGATCTTTTTCATAAGAGGATAATTCTTCTGTCCGATCTTTGCCCATAATTTTCCATGTTAACTTTAAATTCAATTACTAAGGTTAAAGAATTCAGTCACTTGTTTGAGAACTGGTGGTGAAGGTAGTGAAAGTGTCTGTGTTTGGTTCCACTAGTAGTGTGGTTTGAAAGACAGAATACATGTATTTGTAGATTTTTTTTTTTTTAACTAGCAGTTAAGTATTCAAAAAAAGAGACTGAGATACATGAAGTATCTGACAGGCTCAGGACACCTAGCAGTGTGATGACAAGCACTTTTATAAAAAACAAAGAAAACTTTGCCTTTTAATATGAAAATGCAAGTGCCCAACTAAAGAG
Organism: Pygoscelis adeliae; assembly: GCF_000699105.1. Taxonomy (NCBI): domain Eukaryota; kingdom Metazoa; phylum Chordata; class Aves; order Sphenisciformes; family Spheniscidae; genus Pygoscelis; species Pygoscelis adeliae. The sequence goes on along the minus strand of NW_008825073.1, from coordinate 2,658,979 downwards.
AACGCCCATCCCGTTGGTAATGTCCTGTGCCTAGTTTGGGGAGTTTCCCTTTGAGTTATGAGTGAGGCTCTGCTTAAATTTAGATGTTTAGATGATCATAAATTTATATTTTAAGCATATGTATGCAAAAGAATCATGCCTTGACCTCTTCAAGAGCTTACAGCCCTATTTTCTATGTTTTCTGTTTCGTAAGCAGATTCTGTTTTTTGTAAGTTGTGCTTTTAGAAGCAGATCCTCCAGCTTAAGGCACTTTCCCACAGTGGGTTCAAACTATCAGTGTGTTACTACTGTTGCTAAAGGTACAACAAACCAACTCTTCTATCAGGTGATAACACTGAGAGTTTGCTAACAGATAACTGTTGTTTTCCCTTTATTCAGTTATTGACGTACTTACTGTACATAACTAAGATACAGTATACCAATAAAACAAGAATATTCTAGAGACTAACTGAAATTTCAGGTATTCCTACATGAGAATGTATTACTTCCTTTATAAATATATGAGAGAGTATTCATGCAAGAGTGTATGAATTCATAGGATACTGTGTAGATAACCAGTAGGTCCACATTCCCTAAAAGCAGGGTACAGACCAATCTTTCAGACAAGATAAATCCAGCTGTGTTTTCTACAGATCTGGTAAGAGCTGAATGAGTGAAGGCATTTACCTTTTAGAAGTAAATATATGAAATAGTGGGAAAAGGTTTATTATTTATGACACCATCAGTTTTGAAAGTTCGAGGGACGTTGCAACATTCGCCTTATTCATTAAGGAACCTCAACTTTCCTGGCTGTATGTATGGCTTGTGCTTATGTGCACGTATGCACATACATACGTACATGCACAGGGGTTTACTGATATAATCTGAGACAAGTTTAATAACTTCCCCAGGAAGGTGGGAAACACTGTTCTGTAAAGCTAGGTATCCCACATAAATGCTGGGAAGCTGAAAGCAATGACGTCAAAATAATCTTTTTGTTAGTGATTAGGTGTATGTCATAGGGATTTAAAAAGAAAAAACCTCACACAAATTAAATTTGAAAGCAATTAAAATGCTGACTGTGGTAGATAATCTGGCTTTTCTGTGTTGTTTTTAGATGGTTCAATATAAAGAATGCAAGTTCTGACACTGCTTTCATTTGTCTGACGCAGATGTAAATTGCTGGTGGAATGTTTTCGTAACCACTTTATGGATGGGGAGGCTGCATTTCTTTGTGTACCTTCCAGCAATATGATTGAATTAAGTCAGTTTACATCTATCTTTACATGTATTTTCATCATTATCACCCCAAAATTCTTCACAAAAGGCAAGATGAGAAGACCTTGTTGAAGAACTCTTACACAAAATATTTGTACTAAGAACATTTGTATAAGTAATTTCAGTACACAAGGCCTAAGTATATTTTGCCAGAATTACAGGAGACTCAGAAGAAAGCATTTCTCATTGGATCTCTCAAAGGATCTGAGATCCCAAAGGTTCTGGGATTCATTGACGTTTAAATCGCAATGAAGGCTTTGAGCAGAACGTTTTTCCTCTTAGGGTAGGAGATTCTATGATACTTAAGGTGCAAATAATCCTACACTACTTTCTTTTTTTTTTTCTTTTAGATTTGCTAGATCCAGATATTCACCACAATAGAGATAAAAATAGAGGCCTTGTGCTTATGCTGATGCTGTGTGAGAACTCAACGGAGAGTGGTGGACAGCATCCAGCTACCATTCTTTATGTGGTTGAATTTCCTAACTCTGATGGCTTTTCGCTGAGGTATTTTAGTATGGTAGGACTGTAGTACTGAGGTCAGGACATCTAAGATGGGTATCTGCCGAGATACCTCATTGCATCTGATACAAAGTACTATTTGTAGATGCTAATCTTTAATGTTTTAGTATCAACGAGGAATCTAAAAACTTCTGTAATCTGTAGTCTGTATTTACCGACTGTTACCTGTACGCAAATTGGAAGAAAGTGGTCTGCAGTAAGGATTTAGATATATTTTACTTTTCTGTGTCTGCACATGCTCAGGTCTTTGTTTTATCCAGTTGCTCATTTAGATGTTTTTCTTGTCTCCATACTGGACGGTCTTCACTGAGTAATGATATGTGACAACAGATGGCAGATCTTAAATCATTTTATGAATTAAGTTGTTGGTCTTGCAAGAAGTTGAACTGGAAAGAATTCTTGTAAGACTTCACAATTGATAGATGCAGTAGTGGAGCCATCTCATGATTTTTCTTTGTGTGTTTGTGTTCAGAAAGTATTTAAGTAATTTAACTACATTCCCTTGAGTGCCTCCTCATGGTGGGTGAAGTGTTGGGCTTACTTAGAACGGCTAAATCTCTATGCTGAGATAGATGATAGTTGCTAAAAAATCTAGCAGCCTTTCTTAACGCAATGCCCCACAGTAACACTTAATCAAATTGTGAAGTCTCTTAAATGTGAGAAATTTTTAGCCAATCTTGACCTCTCTGCATGTTCTCGAAACTGTTTACTGCCCACGCATGGCATATTTAGAAAAGCTGAGATGAATGTGTTTCAATTATTAGAATTACTAATTGGTCTTGTACCTTATGAATGAAAGGATTATACCCAAGTAAAAGGGAGGAAAGTTAATGCCAACTGTTTTTTTTTTCTTCTTTTGTTCTGATTTTTCTTTGTTTTATAATAATCTGATACATGGAATAACCCATCCTAAACTATATTGGTGCTGAAAAATGGGACACCTGAACCGGGTGTTCAGTTTGCATGAGTGATGAATATTTTGAGGGAGAGTCCATTGCATGGCTCTGATTTCCTGTGTTCTCATCTTGCATTATTTTTTGTTTTCATTCTGTGGCAGTGATTCTGAATGTTAATGAGATGATGGCTGGTCTTACTGCAGGCGGTAGTTTTCAGGTGACCATTTAGGGGAAGAGGGAAGTTGCTACATAAATTCACGAACCTGTAAAAGGGATTTGCTTCATGTACTGTTTGTACTTCCTGGAATGCTTACTGCTTTTGAGGAGGTTATTCTTAACCTGTGTGAGATGTGCTGTCTTTGCCTTTATGAGCATATGTTTCTCCAAAGAAATGTTTCAATAGAACCACCAATTAAAAGATCTTTCAGTTGTCCTTGGGGTTTATGCACTTAAAACACTATTCAATAGCTGCTAATATCTCTCATGCTAATAGACCCCCTATTTATAACAGTTAAGTAGGTATAATAATCTTTACAGCAGTTAAGGTAAAGGCTATTTTAATATTAATCAAGTTTGAGTTACATATTAAATTAAAGCAAATTATTACACAAAACATTAAACCAGTATGTAGTTTCACTAGTATGATCTTAAAGCAAGATCTTGTATCAGTGGTAAGGTCTAAGCCAATTGTGACATTTAGGAGCAATGCGAATTCTTACAGAGAAATGGTCTTGAGTAAGGTATTGACTTGTCTGCTAATTTCAGATTAGTTTAGTCTAGAAATCCGAATGTATTCCCTTCTGTGGTCTTATTGTGGGTTGGGGTAATTGAATATTTTTGAAGAAACATACAATTCTGTCACTGAAAAGAGGTTTTGGCAAATGTTGAGAAATAGTAGAATTTTTAAATATTCATGGCTCCAGACTGTCAGTGTACAGCAAGTATGTGATGCACAGTTTCTGGAATCATGGATAATATGGTACAGAGCCACATTTGTCAGATTTCCTTGACTTCAGAAGAATACTCTGACCGATCTATCTTCACCCATATGGGTGAAACTCCCAATTTGATACACTGAAAGCAATACAGTCTCATGCTTTCCACAGCAGTAGGATGCACACTTCTTAATCTCTTTTTCAGAACCTACTAGTAGATGGATGTGGAATGACACACTTAAGCATATTTGTGTGATCATATGAATATATTTCCATAGCTCTACTATTTCTTAAAAGTTATATAATCTTTGATCTTGGTTTTCCAGAAATTGCTGAACTTCTACTTTTTAATGACTCTTAAACATTAAAGAGGTCAATTTTATTTACTGTGGGCCTGTGATTAGCTGTCTGTGACTCACTGTTGTTCAAGCTGGAATATGAAATGGTTTTCAAATTGCAGCTGTATGAAAATGTTGTGGGAAAGTGGAGGGCGGGAAACAATAGTGAGAACACTGGGAGGATGTGCATGTCCCCTTTAAACTGTAGAGGTTTGTACCTAGGTTACCCTTTGAGTATATATTTTGCCAAATGAATCTTTCTTGGTCATATTCTGCATGTTTAAGAGTCAGGAGAAATAAGCAGTCATTAAAATAATTAGTGAAGCATAAGAAGGTAAAGTTGGAATTTCAAGGCTGTACAGACATGCAGATTAATACCTTTCTAGGAATAGTTCTGGTTTCACAAGTGCTTTAGACTTTGGCATTTACAAACCCTTGTTTGTAGTTAATATCTAATTTTGGCAGTGGACAGAGTGATTGTTTGGGGGTAGTGGGAGTGCTTAAATTGTATTCACCTTTATGAAGCATGCTGGTACATGTGTCTTTTATTTAATTGGTTGCTAAACCTTCCAACCCTCTGCCAGTAAATAGGATGAAAATAGAAATAGGGCACATCAACTTCAGATCCATTTAAATATAAACAGATTGCCTGAGGGCTCTTTATGTACTTATTTTTATTCAGAAAATACTGGTATTAGATGTATTGCACAGGATCTTGTCTCTTTACCTTTGAGATCAGAGTCGTGTCCCTGTGTCTCTAAACCTGTATAGGCAGCCTGCCTGTACAATTATGTATCTGAATAATTACGTAGTCAGCAAGGATATACGTGATCTGTTTTAGCGTTTCTTAACATGGAGCAGTCAAAACCAAGTGATTGTTAGGAATTCTTTGGAAAAGTGTATAGAACAAACAGAAAACAGTGGTATGTGACTGCCTAGATTCAAGGCACACTTTCATTTTGAATATGGTGCAGTTCTGGTCTCCTTCCAGCTATCTGCCAAAGGACAGAAAAAAATAGAAGAGGGAAAAATAGAAGAATGATGAGGATGATGGGTAAAGAGCAGCTCCTATATTGCATGATGAAGGGTGGTATAAAGCTGTGTGAAATCACAAATGGCATGGAGACGGTGAATAGCAAGTTACTGTTCATTGTTTCTGCTAATGTTAAGAATTAGAGGACAGGTGAAATTAACAGATGGTAAACTCCAACCAACCAAAAGCAGGTGGTTCTTCAAACACAGTAAACTCAAAACTCTTTACTACAGGATGCTGTGAGTGCTCAAATGGGTTTGACAGGCTAGACAAATTAGTGCAGGAAAATTCTCTCAGAGGCTATCGTATAGAGATACTACTTCTGATCAAAAACTTCCAGTAACTCAGTGCAAGGAAGTGTTAATGAACGCTTATCAAGTTCTTGTTCTTCTCTATACATCTGCTATCAGCTGCCTTCAGCCAAGAGAGGAGGGAGGAGAGATGCATTTTTGCTTCTTTGAGGAACCACATCTGGATCGCTTCTAGTTATTAATTGTGAGGTACTCATGAAAATTTTGGAGGGACTCACGACGAGGACTTGAAGTTGTAATGTAAGGTAATTGTGTTGAAATATAGCAAATTAGAATGACAGCCACGGAAACATAAGAAATTTGTTAAATGGGAAATTCACTGAACACCCAAAGCCCACAGAGAGAAGGATGTGGAGGGTGGGGAATTTCTTTGTGCATATTTTCACATACGTGATAAATTGCTCTGGATGCTACCAGTCTAACAATCCACTGACTTTAAAGTATGTGAAGAGTATCGATTACTTCAAGAAGACTGACTATGCGTTTTGCTGATTGGAGGCCTAATTCATCTGAGTCTGCAAAACCACCCTGGCTTCCAAACTGAGACACTGTCTGTTTGTGAACATTGTAGATACCCAGCAGGTCATCCTCAAAAATGAGACTGTCCCATTTATCATATAATAGATGGTAGAATTAAAATTATGAGAGAAGAAAATAAGCTAAATTAGTCATGTTCACCTGTTTAATTTGTTGTATGATAAGCATTATACTTAAGGACATATGTAATCCCTTTTGTTCAAGTCTTTGGTTCACAAATAAACAAAGTTGTAAGGTTTGGCTAATTAGATGTAGTTGTTGGCTCAATAACTGATAAATACCTCTTCTGTCTTGAAATACGTGATGTCAACTCTCATGAGTTCCTTCCAATCTTACATTTCATTTGCTTCGTCTTGTGTTTATAAGTAACAGCGTTTGTCCTCCTATCCACAGCTGCTATTTGGCTTTAATGAGACATCAAATTTCTTTGAATGAAAATGATGTAAATTTTAAGACAAATTAGCTATGATGTACCACTTACAGTAGGAATTAGGAATGCAACACTGGTTTCATCTGAAAAAAAAAGCAGTAATATCAATAGAAGAATAGGAAGATTTTTGGTATCTGAGTTATAAAACTTACAGGTGGGTTTAAGACAGTGTGTGGATCAATGAGATCCAACTGCCTTTCAAGTGGCCAAACCAGCATAGGTTGGAAATACATGTTTTCTTAGGTATGTTCTTTACTGTGTAGTGGAGAATGTTATACTGGACAATATTAATGAAACTTCATTTTTGTATAATGAGACATTCTGCATTCAGTCTTAAAATAAATCAGAGCGGGTTTATTTTTTGAGGTGGATGCACCTGGTAAAGGCAGCACAAGAGGTATAGGTGTAGAGCCACTGTAAGGGAGAGATGAAGCTCTTCAGGTGCCAGAGCTTTGATGGCCTTTGAGGATGCAGCGTAGTGCCCTCTGGCGAGTAGAGGTTTGGGGATTTCCATTAATTTCCTTTTCGTCCTCTCTGTTTCCCTCCTGCTTCCCCTCTTGCCCCCCCTCCCTTGTTCAGAAAAAAATTCATTGGTAAATATGATGCTTTCCACTACTTTTGGAGGAAAACCAACCCCAGGTTATTCCAATGTTAAATTATGTCTTACTAATCGGGTCCATATGGATCACTCAGCTCAGTAAAAACAAGAAAGCATTCTGATTGCCCCTCTAAGAATGTATTCCTCTGTAAGTGGTAGGTTAAATTCACTGTGTTTACAGAGGAAGATTCCTGTTCCTGCTTTTGTGTTTCCTGAATATGAGATTTGTGCTAATGGTGCACTTCAGTGGACCGCAACAAGATGGAAAGACTAGCCTGTAGGAGAAAGCATTTGACCTGTGGTCCCAAATGTTAAGGATCCATTTTGGTTTATGTTAATTTTTTTTTTCTAGTATGAATTTCCTGTTATCTGTTTGCTTTCTAAATGATCTCAAATCAGAATAGTGAGAAATACTTTCTTTGTAAATACTCCACTGAGATTAGTATTAAAGCATGCCCAAGAAACAATTCTTTAGCTTCTTGAATAACTTTAATAGTTTAACTCTTAATCCTGCTATCCTTAATCACATAAGTGATAGTGAGCTACTAGAAATAATGAGACTGTTCCAACTCCAGTGTTTTGCAGTGACTGCAATAACTCTTCTTCATGTAGAAAACTATTTCAAGACTCTCCATGGGCAGTGTTTACTTTTGCAGCTTATGGCAGGGAGAACCTAAACACCGTCTTTTAAGGCCCTAATGTGAAAAGCTGTACTTACCCCAGGTCAGAGTGTGTTGGGATGATTTGAATACTGGTCCCAAGATCCTTTTTAATTAGAAAAACATTTCTAGCCTGCTTCACAATCTGGAAATCAAAGTGAAACCAGCAGTCTGATTAGTAATAAAAGCTTGAAAATGATAAATTAAATCCCTTCATAAATGAAGGTTGTGGCAAAAGGAAGTAAAGAATTGAACTGCAGACAGGCATAACTGCATGGCTTGTATGTGGCAATTTAACATTTTGAACTGGTTTTGTAAATACATCAAACTTGTCAATATACACAACCAGAGGGAAAAAGGAACCTCGATTCTGGAAATATTCTGAAGCTGATCATTATAGCAGCACAAGAGGATGATAGCAAAAAGGAGGAAGGAGAGTGAGGAAAGGCAAAACCATTCATGTTTACTCTAGCAAATGCATCTGACATAACAGAAATTCCCCGGTGAACTAGTGTGAAATAGGATGGAATAGAACAACATGTAAGAGAGATTGAGGGAGAAGAGGAAGCAAAGACTGGAAGAAAAAACTTGTAACTCAAGGTTCTTGATCTTGTCTTCTGATATCTGGAGTCTCAGAAGCACCCATTGGGCAGTAAAGGAGAGCTGGAATGCTGGATGTCCCGGGTTATAAAAAAACAGAGAGCTTTTCCAGTTCTGGAGGCTGGCAAAGAAGGGGATAGCCGTTAGGGATCATGGTTTCCTCCTCTGGGCTTCTTCAGTGCTTTACATCCTCTGTGGCATGAGGAGAGAGTATTATGGCTGTAATATGGGCCAAAGTGGTACGGAGAGCTTGGTAAATGGATGTTGGTAGCCGTTCAGGAAATGGCTCTGTAAATCTTGGCAAATACTGATTTTTAACTTGTCAGATGTTATTTAGAAATAAAAGACGACAGTCAGTGATAATTCAGTGAATTTTCAATTTTATCTGAACAGACATGGTTACAGTTTTAGCAATGGCAAGCTGAATCAATTTTTTTCATTATTTAAAAAAAATTACTTTTAGGCAGATAATGCATGTGTGAATTATATAAAGTGAGAATGAAGAGGAAAAGTGAATGTCTTAAGTATTACTGTAGGAAAAAGTTTAAAAGAATGGGAGCAAAGATATCTGGGAGCATTGACAATATGATCTTTTTTTTGTTACCTGCCAACACTGAAAAATTCTCCTTTAACAGGATAATATATTAACCTTGGGTAAATGATAAGTTAACTTTAAAAAAAACCCAAACAACCACACAACCACTGTGTGTGTGTCTATATAATACACACGTAATAATCCAGAAAAGTAATTAGAACACTAACGTATGTCTTCCATAATGCAGTCTTTTGAAGCTGGAGACTTACTCAGAACCCAGTTTAGACTTAAAATCAATTTTTAGGAATGGACTGGGTTTTTCTTTATATGGCAAAATACAAACTTTAAAAGGAACAGTATTTCTCCATAACTTCTTTAAAAAATAAATTTCAGGTAATTTATTTTACTGTAGAGAACAAGTCATCTTTCTTTAACTCCGTGGTAGATTTCCTTATGTATTCCTTACAAATTTTATCAGGGTTTTTTTGGTGTCAAATATGTATGGAATATATGTAATATGCAAGGGATACATTCCAAAACTCCTTTGAGTAGAGCAGCTGTCCTAGAAGACTAGTGGGAAGGGTGTACAGAAGGCATTTGTGTAGACTGAACAACCTTGTGTCATTATGTTTGGTCGTCAGCTCACAGCTAATCAAGCATGAGCTAGTTGATTCTTGGTTAGAAGCCTTGTAAGAAGGTGCTGTGCCGGCAGGCAGTAGTGATTTTGTTTTGTTTGAATCAGTGCAGAATCAGTCTTGCTTGATGCGATGGAATGCGGCTAATGGAAGCATCTTCTTTTAAGATTCGCAGAACTGAGGTTGCATTTGATTCTGGTAATCAAAGACTTCCTTATCTGTAAAAATTCCCAGAAACATAGTATGTCTAGACAAAATGGTGTGGCATGGATTGTTGCATGATAAATTATTTTTATTATTTTTTGTTTTTATATATGCTATACTTACGCTATACATGTATAATTCATAATATAAATTAAACAGTTTTTAAAAAGAATGTTCATTAAGCATAACCAAGTTTTATTTGCATTTCTATGGCACTTACCATTGCGGTACTCTCAGGATTTCCCTGAAGTGTTAATTCTCACTGGAATTCTCACTGGGTACTATATGTTGAACTGCTGAAGTAGTTTATGAATCTCAGATCTGAATTTTCAGGTACTTGACAAAAAGCATGAAGATCAGATATCCCCAGGTTCACATGAAATTCTATTGGATATTGGGGCAAGATGTGTATTTCAGTGGCTGGTTTTGAAAACTTAAGCCAGAGTCACTCAAGGTCAAAGAAGATTTGACACATCCAAGAAACAAAATCTAGAGAAGCAGCTCTTGCTCATACACTGAGAATACAGCAGTGTAGAAGGTGTAACTTGACAGAAATCTATATGATAGCAACTCTATATTATTATGGGATGAAGGTGAAGAAAACTTTCCAGATTCTCCCCCTTATGTTTTCATCATAACAGCAGCCTTAAATTTACTATAAGTTAAAAAAAAAAAAAAAAAAGTCTCTATTCTCCTAGTACTAAGAGACTATAGCTGGAGGTTTCTTCTTTTCCAACCTCTGCTATACCTAAGGATCTAAGTGTGAAGTATAACAGATTGGTAAATTCAGTCCCTGAATCTTTCTCCTGAATTAGTAAGTGTGTTCAAATGTTTTGATTCTTTATTATGTACGAACTCAATTGGAGTTAAGATAAAGCCAAACAAATTGAGCTTGCCACATCTATGGTTAGGTAAAAATAGGATTTTACTTTATGATATTAAAGCAACAAATTACTTGTTCATTTATAGAACAGGCAGATCATCTTTCTCGGTATATTCTGATGTTATTGTTTATAGTTCTGTGAATATCCCTACATAATTTGCACTCTACAGATAATGTCGACTTCTGAAGATTTTCATCCTGGAATTTGTATTTTCTTTTTGTGGTGAGAAGCAGAGAAATAGGGAACACCCCTCTCATCATTTATGTATCATGACCCAGCATCTCAGAGCCTTGGGCTATTATTTCAAAATCCAATATATTCAAACTTTGGCCTCAGAGAGCAGTAGGATCAGTACACAAGAACAATAGAGTGATAAATATAGATTTTTCATTAAGGAAAAGACTATATCCTGTCATTTTTGAATCAGTGTTCAAAAGAGGATCTGAATTCATAGCTTCCTATAGGCTTTAACTTTACTTTTGTTGCGAAAAAGGACTTAACAGCCTTTTCATGTTACTATGAGTGAGGCATCGTTGACATACAGAAATAAAATTTTAATATGTGCTAAAGGAGAGATCCACTAACACTGTGACAGTAATTTAATGCAAGTCAATTTTGAGCCATGCATAATTACAGGCGTGATGTGGAGCACTGCTCATTCTTCAGGATGGTTTGTGTAGAGTGACACAGACCCAGTTGCAATGCAGTTGGCTCACTGGGGTAAGCTTCAGCTTTGGGAGCTGGGTTTCAGCCTTTCTTCATGGACTTCTAAACTAGAAATCTGTTTTGGTAATCAAATTATACATAGTATAATTCTCTTTGTAGCACAGAAACTATGGATTTCTAGTACAAAAGTTAAGTTACTGGATGGATAGCATATGCTTTTAGGCATATGCTGTATAAGTGTACGTATGTACATGTAAGCACACCACCTTCACATAAGAAGGGGTGTATGTGCCTAAGTTCTAGAAGTTGCTGAAATTCTCAGAGCCGTTAACAAATGTTATATGCTGGGACACTCCTTCAGATTTTAGAAATTTTTTTTTTTTTTTTTTTTTTTCATTTAAGCAGATTTTCACTCAATTTCCTTAAATAGAGCAGCTGTGATAGTGTACAAACAATCAAAATTTATGCTGAAAAGTAATTTTTGAGCTTTTTGTTTCTCTCTCAAGGAAACAATTCATGTTCTTATTTTGAAGCCAACAGCCGAACACTTGTTATTGGAGAATGCACCAAACAGTGAAAAGTTTTGGCTTCCGCAGTAAATTTAAGAAACCCGTGATCTTCACTGGGCTCAGACACCACAAAAAAGACAATTGACCCCATATGGTAATATATGTGTATCTACTTAAACACACATACTTCAAATTTGAATGTGAACAACAGCACTGGGGAGGGTTTGGTATGTATTTTGTACATATGTGGTGATTATATATTGCTGTTGTACCTTTTCTGAAGTTTACCAGAGGAGACCTGTGTTTGATTTGGTGGGAGGGAGGGTAGCGGTGGAATGATAAACTATGAGCTTGCTTTTCAAGTCCTGACGGGGAGATGGCTTATTCTGTATTGTTATCAATGCGAAAATAAAATTACAAAAATAATATTATTTCAAAAGTTTTCTGCTTGCTTTTAGCTGACAGGTCTCTAAGTGGATATAGCTTTTTCCACCTGCAATCAAATGTAATAAACCTTCTTCACTGCAGAAGTCAAATTCCTGGGAAAAAAAGAAGTTGGAAGCTCACACTTACACCATAAAACCTTGTTTATTGCGACCATCAGTCTTCGAAGATATGCCCCACAATGGGGTTTGGTAAAGCCATTACAAGGTGCCGTATGAGTTCCATTTGCCTACAGTAAATAGAATGTCAGAAGTGTCAGGGGGAAATAAATATTGGGCTGGTTAAAAGGGAGCAGAGATGGCTCAAAGCATCATTGAGAGGATTGATTTATCTGGCATGCTGTAATGACTGCAGATGTGGATCTGTTATTCTAGATGAGCAATGAATTTGATGAGCTGATAACACAGGGCCAGAGAGGCCTGGTTTTAATTACTGATGAGGAATTTATTTGTGAAGCACTGTGATTTACTGGGGGTTTGTTCTGTTATTGACAGGTGACCTTGGGGCTTTTCTCTTTTGATGAATAAAAAAAGCGGCATTTTTTTAAGGGAAAACAGTTTTATCAGTGCTATGAATGCAGCGAGGTCATTTTAGATAGAGTATTGTCTTTCAAACCATCTTTATATATAATTATTTTTTGTAGCAGTTGTTAATTGCCTCTTTCATCGAGATTGTCATGTATGCTACGCTTGCTACTTGAGAGAGACTGGTTTTGGTGCAGATCATTGCTAGCAAGAATATATTGGGTAGAACTTTTGTGCTAGAGATCTTCAGGCAAATAACAGTCACATTATCCAAGTGTATACTGCTGGGTTGTTCAGCTTTTCAACTACGTATCTCATCCAGCATGTATTACTTTTACTGTTCTGATTTTCCTTACAGGCCACCAAGGGGGGGGGTGGGGTTAAAAAATACAAGGAATCAAAGGTGTTTGTTCTTTGTTTTGGTTTGTTTTTTTTGTAAACACATTGTCTTAACTATTTTAAACAGCATTTTGTCTGAGGTTAAGGTTTTGTCAGGACACTCTTGTTGGGCAGAATGTTACTGACATTCCTGTTAGTTTTATACACTTATTTTACTTTTTGTCCCATAGAATATACTTTTCTTTTTGATCTGTACATGCAAGAGAATTTTAGTGTTAATTTTTGTGCTTATGCCCTCAATTCTGTACTGCACTTGCAAATTGCAGCATATTAACATCAGGATAAATCAAAGTAGTTTCTGTCTAAACTGTGTCAGAGCTGTGTGCAGGTACTGTAGAGGTTTTCCAGTTTGTATATACTATTCACTCTTCAGTAAATATTAAAAAAAAAAAAGTAAATAGGAAACTATTTGGACTCAGCATTTTGTAGATGATGTTTCGATGAGTATATATGATAATCTTGCAGTATGCCAGGGAGAGGTAGGTACTGGATCAGGGAGCTAGAAGACTACCTTTTTGTTTTCCTTTTGTGAGCTTCACAACAAAAGTGGTATTACTCAGAAAATTCCTTTTTACTGCTTTACTGTCAACAGTTTTTTAATATGGAGAAAGCTGTTAATTTAGTATTTACATTCAATATAGTTTCAGGAAATGAAAAGACTTTTCTGTCTTACCTAACCAAACACCATTATTCATTTGACCCATTTACACCAAAGTCTATTCAAACTACTTAGATAATATTTTCAGTTATTGAAGCGGAGAATCACTAGCTAATGGAATAGGTGGTGGCAGGCAGATGTAATGTCTGTTTCCATCTCAGGGTAAGGAAACCCTTCAGCAACATAATGCCAGTTAATGAGAATTTTCTGAGGTGGAAGGAAGAAATGGGGAAATAGCTGAAGTCTTCTGCACCGTGTACCAATGGGCAGCTAATGCTGGCTCGAGTTCCAAAACTTCGACAGCAAAGTATCACTCTTAGGGAGCCGTATAGTAGGAACCAAAGGAAGACTGCTAGGTAATAAAGTGGTCTGGAATAAAGTGTTACCAACCCTGTAAGTAATGAAATTGTATCTAATATTATGAGGGTGGTTTTTTAAATTTGTTTTAAAACCATGAAACACGTGTTTTCAAAAGTGCTTTTATTTGGGTTTTAGTCTTTCATAGACTTACTTGATTTTTGTTTGAACTTTTCATATTAATCAAAACCACATTAGAAATGGAGATGGAGGAAAGGTGAGGAGAATTAGGAGGAAAGAAGAGAGAGGAAGAATGTTGCTTCATTTTTATATGAAGACTTACTTCCTGAGATACTGGAAAAGACAAAGAAACAAAGATCACTTGACTAAATGCATAACAAAAAGAACCCAAAACAAACCCATCACAGACCCCTTAAAGCAAACACCTCCCCTTCCCCCCTCCCCTGTACTGTCGTTTTGCTCCCTTGCACTCCCCTTGCTTTTTCTGTGGGTTTTTCCATGGAAGGGGACCAGTTAGCTATTAATGAATAACATGTATCTTATTATAAAAACACAGTGTTTAGCTCTAGGGATTGTATTTCAATTAAACGCATCTGACAATTTTAAATCTACTCATGACTTAGATATTGTGATTAAGCAAATGGCAGTTAATAAGAGTATTAAATAATGTTCTGTTTTACAGATTTACTGTTTTGGAGTCTTTTATAAAACCAATGTGTTTTTTAAACTGATTAAGTATAATTCAGCACCTGCAAAACTGAATATTTGCTTAAGTAACAACAACAATCTGTCTCCACCTTTTTTGTGGGACTTGGTTTGTTCAGAGACTACTTTGTGTATTAAAATGTGCTAGCATATTTTGCCAGTGGAATTGCCACGTTTTAGGCTTATGCAACAGCTTAAATAGTAAACTTGGACAGTGCAGGGTCATAGAAGAGGTGGTGGTGGTTTTTATTTCATTTATTTATTCACCAAGAAAAAGGTTCATGTCTAGTATGCTGTTGTTCACACAATAGTTAGTTTCTCTGTGAGTGTCAATGCTTGTAGATATTGTTAGTAGTTTAACGGAGGATTAATACAGTATTAAGCCTGCAATATTTTGGGTCCCATTTCAGTTTCCTGATGTGGGGTGTGTTGATTGGTTTTTTTGTGGGATGTTTTTTTTTTGGGGGGGGGGGGGTGTCCTTTTTTCTCCCCCCCCCCCCTTTTATTTTAATATTATTGTTGAATAAAGCTGGCTTGTATTTCGTCTGTCCCTGTATCTAGTGTCTTCCAGCCTTTATGTATGAAGAATGGCTTCAGACCTTTGGAAAGCATCCTTGAAGCAAATTACAGTACACTTCTTTATCTTCTTCAGTTGGAAGTATTGACTGTGTTCATATGAAGGGGCTGCTTTTCCAGGTATAATGGCAGTGAGGAACTGGGGTTACTGACAGATGCGTTGAAAGTAATGGGAGTTGCATGAATTTCCAATATGTTTTGCAAAGCAATCTTAACATTAAGATAAAGAGCTAGGTACAGGCTCAAGAGGTGGAATCATGTTCCCAGATTTGCTGTAAAGTTCCTGTTGAAGTCTGTATTGTGAAAACGTTATCTTTAGGGAGACCATGAGACTAACGAGCTTTTGTGTGTGCTGGAGTTACTGCGGTTCTTGGTTTGATTTTATTCAGTGTCCACACTGTTACCTTGGGACGCAGTGGTGAACATGGTGAAGACTGATGATTTGACGGAGAAGCACAGGCCTTTAAAATGTCCTTATTATCCTCTGAGCAAGTCAAATACTACTTCAGAATATTATGTGGGACTTCCCCGATACTGATAAAGTTAAGGGATATCTTTTGTATGGGTTTCCAGCCAGGTTTTGGGCATTTACATGCAGTGATTGCAAGCCTGAATTTTGGTCTGGTAGAGGACCTGCACCTGCTGAGGTCAGTTGATTTTTGTCATTGATTACAACAGGAGAAAACTGCATCCCACAATTTCAAGCAGTTGCAATGCTATTTATAAAACTTAATGTTTTTTAAAAACACTTATGTAGCATCTTAACATGCAGAATAAATACAACAGATTTAGCAGACTTGGAAGTTTTTACAGCTTCTGTGGGACTAGGCTGAACTTGGAAACAGTGCTCCAGAAGACACATTCCTTATTGCTGCTTTCCTTGAGTGCCAATCTGTGTTTTGTGTCACTGTAAGTAGCAAGGATGGAAGGGACAAATAAGCTGTTGTATGGAAACTCTGCTTGTTTAGACCAGTTGTTTTACTTTGTTTCCCTCATGGATAATTAATGTAGTTCTTATTTTAAGTTACAGTCTGCTTCTGAATTTCTTCTTGCTCTCATAGGAAAAGTTCTCTGATAGCTGTGTGGAATTTCCTAATTCCACGCATTTCTGTAAAAGCTGTTTTTACTCTGTGTCAATACCTGTGATCCAAGCTGTTCGTACAAGGGAGTTGGTGCCTTAACTCTCCTTTCATCCCTGTGTGGCCACTTTGTGATTAGCTTTTGATACCTTCAGCTTCATTGTCTGGATTCACTGATGCTGTTAGTAAAGAGAGCGAAACTTGTGAATTCCAGGCCGCTCGGTGGGGTGTAACAAGAAGCTGTCTTTGTGAGAAGGAAGTACAAACTCATATCTGATTCAGAGTGTGTGTCGTATGCGGGGTGTGTGTATGGGTATGTATACGTGTATGTATATGCACACTCATGGGGTTTTTTTTTTTTTTTAATTTGGGGGGGGACTACGTGGGCAGGGGGTGAAGCGGAGATGGCCACATGTTGCTGCTTGCCACTAAAATTTCCTGGCACCCCTCTGATGGAGTGTGCTGTTCTGTGTTCCAGAAATCGACTTCTGAGGAAGTAAAACTCGCAATTTTTCTCCCACAAAACCCACTATATGTTAAAATGCTAAACCCCACTTTTCTTCGTAGGCTGGCCTTCCTGGGTTTAGATGTATGTTTACATATAGCGAGTTCTCTATTTGCTAGGCTATGCAGAGATGTGTAACAATATGTAAACTTACATATTTGAATTGCCCTCTGCTGTTACTGCGTGACAACATGCAGGATGTAGCAGATGCAGTAGAGCGCCTGTCGGGCAGATCATCAAAATGATTTGGAATATTAATGTCTCGGTAGCAATATCTTGCTTGAAGAGGATCTGTAAATGGACATAAATATTCTATTATGAATTATAACTGTTTGGTTTACTATTTGATTTGAACATGTATTACATTGTATTTTGTTAGATGATTTTTCTAATGTTAATATGCAATATATATATACACACACTTTAAGCAATCTAGAGAAGAAAAAAGGATTTGCACTTTTTGAATGTGTAGCTCTCAAATGCTGAGGTCTTGCCTAGTGCAAGACAGGTTACAAACCTGTCTGTCTCAGCCAGTTCCATACAGCTGTTAGAGTGAGTTACTGCATTTGTCATAATTAATGTAGATGCCTCAGAACAGAAATTAAGACGTGTAAAGTGTTGAAGCTGGAGATGTTAAAAAAATACGTTTAATTGTTAATATCTGGTCGGACGCACAGTGCTGTTTAAATGTAAACAGCCAGTCTGTTTCAGGGCAGAGTTATTCCTGGTGATCCCTTTATCCTGTGGGATAGAACAGTATTTCAATTTAACACTTCTCGGTAGTTATATGAGAACTGTGAAGCTGGAAGCGAACAGTATTTTCTCCCATTGAGAGTGGTGAGAGTTTAGCTAGTTGGAATGGAAAGTACTGATCCTGCTTAATTGAGATATCTAATGATGTTGTAGTACGAAGCTGCAAGACATAAAGTGCATAAAGGTGAAAAGTCCATATTTAAATAAATGTCAGGTAAAGGATTAAGCGTTCATTTAAAAATGTGTATAGCAGTACTGCCTTTAAAAAGTCACAATTAATTGTGCAATGTTAACTCTTTGATTACACAACAGTGTAATAAGGCACAAACGTTCTAACTCAGTGTGGTAATATCCAAAAGGTGCCATGTGCTCTAAACGTGCCCCAAAATGAGAAGCTGAATTGTCCTTGCAGTCACACGTAAAACTAGTTCTGGTGTGACTCTGAAGTCACTGGTGGCTTATCAAATCCACAGTTGCATAGAACGGAGCAAATATGGCTCACGTTGTCTGTGGAGTTTTATTAATACAATAAAACTTGTCTCATCTGTTTTTGTCAAGGTTTCTGGTAACTTTTGTGAATGGTATAATTGGAAAGGGATGCAGGAGTGCTACTTGTTTTCTAGCAGTACCTGATGTCCTGTCGTGTTTTATTGCTCTATGGGTAGTTGTTTTGTAAACATTCCAAAATACTTTTATTTGCACAATTAAAAAAATTAAACATATTCTGCTTAGTTAAATTTTGTATCAGAGTCAACACAATGTTGAATGTGAAATATTTTCTTGTAGTTTCTTCATCATTACAAGATCAGATTTTTATCATCTGAAGGGAATAGTGGCCTTGCCAAGTGTAGGGAGAGGAGCTGGGTTGCAGTATTCATAGCTTTTTTGATCTCAAACTGAGAAGCAGTACATGCTTCCGTTTGCAGATGCTGACTTCTGTAACACAGCAAGTAATTGTAGTATTATAGAGGCAGAATAGAGCCAGTTCCATATAAACTAAATCAGTAACCAATACTTGTGGAAATCGGATTTCATCAGATGTGGCTCTCTACAAAACCAGAAAAGCTGTTCATAGTGTATCTGTGCTCAGGTTTGAGCTCCCTTCTTGTTTCTGTTGAAATTGGAGGTAAATATTTTCTTGACTTTCAGTCCTACTCTAGTTCTCCTGCTACCCGTATGGGACCTCTGTGTTTAAATGTTAGGGAGATTGTGTTTGTGTACCTTCCATAGAGGTAGAGGCCTGCAGTTGGTGTTTTTTCTTGATGCTGTATTGATTATCGGTATTGTTAGGAGATAGGCAAGGTCACTTATACCTTCAAATGTCTCTGTATGTAAAACAAACAAACAAGCCCTGCCTTAGTGACATTAGCTTAGTGTTGAGGGGACATAAGGAAGCTAACAGTCTAGAAGATGATGGGTGCCTGTGTACTTGCCATTATGATCTGTCTTTTTTCCACGTGAAGCTTGCATTTATTCATGGGTGCTGTGTACATAGCTGACTTTATTTAAACTGTCATGGATTCAGCATGTGTAGTTTTTCATGAAATAGGTTGTTGCACTGTCAGGCATCAATAATGCCATGGTAGTGCACATCCCAGCCTAGTGAGATGTCCTAGAAATTCATACTTAAGAAAATCCAGGTTCAAGCTTCGTTTGAAATTAATAATGTTCAAACTCTTGGGGGGAGGGGAGAACATGGCAAGAAGCACTGTGACTGAACACAAATGTATGGCATAACTGGGTTAGAGGTTCTTTAATTTTGTTTACAGTACCTGTAAAAGATATGTACTTAAGACAAATAGGGGAATATTTATTTAATTTTTCTTTTGATAGATTTCTGTAAATTTGTCATATGAAAAAGAATTTTAATTGTGTTAGGATTTATCAGTCTATTTTACCAAGCATACGTCTAAAATTATATAGTTTAATGTGGTGTTCATTTACATAATTTAGAAGTGAATAGTAAAGCATGCGGTTTTGCAGAGATCATATTTAAAATACTCCGATTATTGGCATCACCAATAACAGCTCAGATGGGATAAAGCAGCTCTGTTTATAGACACTCTCACACTCAACATAATCTCATGTTCTAAGTTTTTTGTCACTACCTGAAAAGTCATTTTTGGCTTGTATCGTTACTTTGAATTTTTTTTTAATTAATTTTTTTCCTTGTGGTATGATGAAAGAAATACCGGTTGAATAGTTAAACTTTGTTTGTTTTGGGAAGAGGAAAAAAAATGTTCAAATTCCAGGAGCAGTTTTGATATCTTTCTGGAAAAGAAAACACAGAAATCCATTCCTTTGATTTATGAGTTCGTGGTGTTAATGTTTGAGCAGATACTGGATATTTGTGGAAATATCTGTAAGTCTTGAAGGTTTCACAACTTCCATCACAAAACCGTGTTACTATGGAAAAGTGGTGTTCACTCTTTTGACAAGCGTGACACTTAACCAAGGAATAAAAATAATACAAACCCTATAATACACGAACCGAGGAGGGAGTTGTCTGTGCAGACAGTTTGTTGACACTTTGTTGGAAAAGATTTCTCTGATCTGCTCGTTGAGAAGGATCAAAAATACATCTGAATTGGACAGAGTTGTGAACATTTTGTTGGGGATGTTGCTACATATACATACTTTCTAATTTGAGGCATAGTTGTTATAGGTTCAGGGCCTGAATGTTAAACAGATAGACTGTCCAGGCCTGATGAAATGCCAGTAGCTGGTTAGAAAAAGCAGAATCCAACACTTAAGCACTTTTTTAGAATGAATATCTTTCTTCACAGCTTTCCATGAAGATGCTAAAATGTAAGGTGTGCACTTCTTTTCGAATTGGAAAAAATAGCATGTGGGGTATTTTTCTTTTTAAGGTTGTTTTCCAAACATGGATGCAGTGAAGACAAAAACGTGCAGTTTTTTTTCTCAGCGTAGGCTGTCAGAAATGGCACTCATGAAGGTTTATTTCTGCAAAATATAAAAATGTGCTCATAAAATTGATGCTTTTATTTTTTTCATGTTTAGAGTTGGCCGTGGTGCAGTTGAGCATTTGGTGCTTCCCCCCCGCCCAAAGATTTGAGGGCAAGGATGTCAGTGTTTGCATATAGGGTGGACTCTGGTACACCTCGTGTAGAAAATAGCCCAAGAGATTCTTCCTTTGTTGTCCCCTTCCTCCTAACGGGGTCTCAGTTTAGGGCTCTGAGCCAGACCAGCTCAGTGTGGATGTTGTTTTGGAGTCTTTTGAATGTGGATGTGAAGCAGTTTGTCTGTCCTTTGCTTCGCAAGAATTCTCTTTTTAAAAAACAAAGCTGTAGCTATGAAGTAGCCTATTTGTCCTAAAACTTATGAAAAGGAGGGGGAGGGAGTGCTGGGACCCATCTTTATAACAACAATCAGCCTTTGTAAGGTTTCATTCCAGGCTAATGGCTGGTGAAATTGTTCTGGGTAGTTAAAATGAAATGAAATGAATTAAAGAACATGAAGGAGAGCAAGCAGAATGGTTTATTGCTTTTCTTTGAAGGCACAATAGCTATACTCTGTCTCTTTTTGTTACTCATATCTGTGTGGCGGATATTTAAAGTCAGGGTTTTGAATAGCATGATGGCTAAATGAGGGCTATAAATCGAGGGCTATAGTGCAAAATTCTAGTGCTAGCAAGTACTAAAACACAATACCAAAGAGGCTGGGGTCTAAAATTGTTTTAGACTGATGAATATGCAGACATAAAACCAAGAAAAAAATACACATTCTCTACCGAAAAACTTGCAGAAAACACTAATGTTCAAATTTTTACAAAGGAAAACAAATATTTTAAACACTTTAATGCTTTCAATTTATGCTGGAATGTTACCGATATTTCCTTAAAAGCCTGAAAATCCATACTTAAGAATTTTAATTAAAAGTGTGGAGAACATGAAGTAGTCAAATACTTTCATTAATGGGAAAATGTGAAAACGTTAAGTTGGTGTATAGTATTTCATTTCTAAACCTACAAATTTAGCCAAAAAAAAAAAAAAAATTAATGTCTTAGCTTGCTGATAGCAACAGAAAAGTTTCCTAAAATGGGATAATGCAGCTTAGAAAGCACCTGGTTTAAGACTGTTGTTACACAGCTGAAAAAATAAAGTGTCATATCAGGTTGGGGTCACGTTTGTCTAAGAAAAACTAACAGGAGGATTTCTATTGTCAACACAGGAGATGAGCAGTACGATAATGGCAAATTATACTCTCTGATCCACCCCTCTGTTATAGAAGTGACTAGAGATTAAAGCCTCAGCCAGGAATTTCATTACTCTTATACATTTTTCACAAAGGCAGTATTTGCAAAAATACTGGTAAAGAAGGGACAGAAATCTTCATGAAAGCATGAGATCATTTTTGACTGTGTGTGCATGCGCATATATATGTGTGTACTACTATAAGCATATTTAGAACAAAAAAAGATACATAGTGCATCTGTTAAAGTTAGTAGATGTACCTAGGCCTTAGGCTCCATAATGTGAAAGTGGATGTTAGCTAATATTTAGTTCATGTTATGTGAAAGGTCTGGGGTTTTTTGTTTGATTTTAATTTTTGGGTGGGGTGGTGTTGTTTAAAACATTAGCATAAGAATATAAACTAAAATTGAAGATAATTCACAATATTAAGAGTTAATAAAAAGTGAAAAGTTTTTAGGGGGTGAAGAGTACAGAACTTGGTTACTTTCCAAACAGAAAAAGTTTTATTAACAGTACTGGTTTTATTGCCGCTCAATTAAGCAAAGCCCAGAGTCTGGGAACCTCGTTTTTCAGGCTTTTAATAAACAGTAGCTCTCAAGCCTTTTCGTGGTTGAGTCTCCATGAGAAATTGGCAATGCTGAGTCCAGCGCTCTCCCCAGCTTTCCCTGACAAGGTGGGACCTCTGATGCTTCACAGCTCTCTTGTCGGTCCCAGAGTATGCACTGTTCTGTCTCTGCTCCAAAGTGACTTCTCTACTTCCAGCTGTTGTCCTTGTTGTGCCAGAGGCTGTAAACCTGGCCGGATCCAGCTGACCTGTCGCAGAGCTGGTGAGGTGCCTTTGTGCTCCGCTTTCTCTCAGTGTTTGCAAACACATGAGCTAACCTCTGTGGATCCTGCTGGAGCTGAGCTTCTACGCTGGAGTAGACGGGCACCATCCTTTTCTTCGTTGTTGAGGTCACTCAACAGAGTGGGTGGGCTTTCATTTTCCTCACCTTTTCTTCTTGCACTAAAAGTCAAGGCATTTTTCCTAAATGTTTTTTCTTTAGTATTTGTGTATTTAATAGTGACTGTGTCTGTCTCCAGTGAAATGTAGATGTAGCTAATCTACCTTTAAACTAGCTAGATAGGCCCCTTGCAGCAGCTGACCTACAGCAGTTCATTGCTCAGGGCTGCAAAACCTGTGGAGAGCAAATGTTATACTTCATCAAGCTCCCTCCTGGTATGCTTAGGCTGCTGCCTGCACTGGCTGGAATAAAGCTGCCTTGGGTATTTATACAATTACAGTGGAGTCACTGCAGTGCAGACACAGTTCCCATAAAACTATTATCCCCCCCCCCCCCCCCCCAAAAAAAAAAAAAAATGAAAAGGGTGGGTGGGAGAGAGATCTACTAAATCATGGTGTGGTGCTGCAGGGTGTCTGGTACTTGATAGCTCTTGTTCCATTGTGGGTGGACAGCCAAGCTGAAGGATGCTGAAAGATGCAGCGTGCTCCTGGGTTACACTGTCTAGATCTGCCCATCAGTGTTGAGAGTTGTCGTGTGATGGGTGGCACCAGAGAGTGATTTTTTTTTTTTTTTTTTTTTTCATCTCCAGAGGGTGCAAATATGCCTATATTAGCTGGAGAGCCAGCCAGCACCGATACCTGTCGCCTTGTCTTTTGCTAAAGGAAGCCGACTGAAGAAAGAAGATAAAACTCCCAAGTCAAACTCGGGGCCCACAGAAATAAGAGCAGATGTGGCCTGTATGACCAGGAAGCTAGATGAGAGCTGAGGTGTGCCCTGCTTCATATACCTCAATTGCTAATGAACTGGTTTTAGCTTCTCACTTACGGGCAAAGACTGCGTTAGGATGATCTATCCAATTTTATCGGTAGCAAGTATGATGAGCCTTAGAGCATCATTGAAAGAGTAATTTGGGGAGTAGAAGCAGGAGTCTTAGTTGCAACCTGAGCATTTTGCAAACATGAAACTCCTGCACAACTTTTGATAGAAAGCAGGACTCATATTTTTATCATGTGTTAAGGAAGTTCATCCATCAGATTTAGGAGATGGATTAGTTCCTACCCTGTGGCTTGCTGTGAAATTGCTGTTTGGCATTGCCCATCTATTAATGAAGAACACTTATTGCTGCGCCTGCCTTTCTTTGCAGTTGTTTCCTTTTCTAATAAGTTAATATGTAAGGTAGTTATTTGCAGATGCTTTACCATCAATAGGAAGTATCAGAATGTGACTCCAAAACGAGGGATTGGCTTTGTGTTTGGTTGGTAAGGAGCCTGCACGAATGCTGGCTGCCATTGCCAAATACTAGCATTCTTGTTTCCTACTTTGGAAGCTTTTTAAATGTCTACAGTATGGTTGGTGACTGACATCTGCTTAGGCAGACACCAAGAAAAGCTTTTTATAGTTATGCTTTTAAAACTTTCAAAGAACAGTAGATGTGTGTCCATGAAAATATTTATTACATCCATATGAAATGGCCTGTTTTTTACCCACTGCTCGTCTATTTCCATAACGAGCATGGTGTTTACTTTAATAAAATTCTTCACTGCTTCACTCTGATTGTATCTGTTCTTGGATAAGAATAGTTTGCAGGGCAAAATGAATGAGTGGCTTTATGCATAATACAAGAGTACCAAATTAATCAAAACGTAAGGTGCTTTCTGCTTTTTAATACTGACTAAATGTTTTCCTTGCAGAACTTAGTTGAGTTGGCTGCAAAATAGATTGTTATATTAAAATGTGTCTTTTTTTCCTCCCTTTAAAAAAAAATTTGCCTTGTTCTTCATAAAAAAAAGCCCCCCACCCCCGCACATGCGAACCCTATTAAGATTATTTAGCTATGGGAAGAATGCAGTACTACAGTGTATGTTTATGAGGCTTAACTACGACTCTGGGAAGCTGTGACAAATACTGAGGGATAGTGAAAACCAGAGCAGTAGCTCATGAGTTAGGTTTCTTGGGTTTCTGGCCTGATTCTTCATAAGTGAAGGACATCTGACCCATTGAACCAGACTGTTGTCTTCCAGTTTTCATTGCAGCTGAAAGCCATTGCTGATATTCTGAACAGCTAGTGGTGGAAAACTGGAGCCATTTTATACTTGTGTGCTTTTTAAAAAAGACATAAAAATGAACAAAAGCTTTCTACAGGCTGTCAAGCAACTGGTATGGTAGTATACCACAGTTAGTATGGTACCATACTGTTGTGTAGCACTGTACAATAACTGATACTTTCATTTCAATTAAATAAAATCCTTGGGGGAAAAATGCAAGTAGTACATGGATTAGGGTCTCTACCTTTTCCTCTTTTTTTTTTTCCTTCATATACTTTGGATCCTCATACGATTGTCCTTTGTTCAGAAACAAAAAAGACCAGGATGTTGCTGCATGCTTCCCTGAAGTTTCTTGCCGTATCACTAGTACAGCTGTTGTCTGGTTGGTAAACCAGTAACTTTGAGGTGAAAGGCTGTTTTCTGTTTTCACTGTCCTGAGCCACTCAGGCTATTCAGCTATTTTGTCGCTGAATTTTGCACAAATAAGAACAGTGTTGCCTAAATACTTTTCTGATTTGTTCTTATGGTTGATCTGTACGTTTTGTAGGAGTTTGATAGCTCGTAAGTAAGGACAACTGTGATGTACTGTTTGGCATTAACGTTTTTAGACTATGGTTAATGTCACTGATGAAATTCTGTAATGCAATGCATTCACAGTAATTTAACATGGAATAAGGAACTTAGAATATTGATCTTTCTGGGTTATTACATTTGCTTTTAAAGGTAGATGAAGCATTAACACCTGAGACTGCAACATTGATCATAACATTGTCATTGTAAAAGCCTAACGGCTGTCAGTTTACTTCAGAGATAATACAAAGAGCAGCCTACCTTTAAATCAGGAGATTAACCTGCTTATCTGTGTTGAAGCTGGGTTTCAGCAAAGGGTAGATTCACAAATTCTGCTTTGACCACGCAATGGGAGTTTGCCAATGACGGTGACAGGAATTTTCCAATTGCTGAGCATTTCTCAAGTAGGCTTCCCATGATGAATATACTGTCCTTCTCTTAGGTGGTGTGTTGAAAACCATTTTTGGAAAAAAAGTTTGAGGTGTGGAGGAACAGAGAGATTTCCAGATTTTGTTTTGAGAAATCTTTGTGGTGTTTTGTCCGTGGAAAACTGAGGTGGAAATGTCACAGGTTGCCACCAGTCCCTTTTTTTAAGGAAAAGAAAAAGTGATGATGATTTTGGGGTATCCAGTTTGGCACCTGTAGGGTGAAAAGTGTTGAGAAGATACCTTTTAAAAGTGAGGCCTATTTTCAGTGTTGCAAGGTTTTTTATGAAAAATCACTATTTCCAGGTGGAAACCTTTGTTTTAGCTTAATTATATATTTCTAATTTTGCAATATTTGTTTCAGTTTTGATAGCCTCAGTAGGTTTCCATACTTCCTGAACTGTCTTCCAGAATTTTTATTGGGTGATTTCAACAAAAAGAAGAGCTTGCATGTGTTTTCTTTTTTGATTACTACGTTTTGGATAAATACAAAAATTTCTGAAAGCCTTTCATAACAGTCTGAGACTTAAATTTAAAATCTAAGTAGTTTTAGAAAATAGAGTTACAAAGCAGTGTTGACAGAAGAGGTAAATACTAAATTTGTATAGTGTCTGTTCAAGAGTGTGAAGAGAGCTGTGTGTTAATATGACTCTCGAAGGCATCTCCCACTCTTTTCTGCCATTTTTTTTTCTTCCTTGTACTGTGTTTGCCTTTTTTTGATAAGTAAATATATAATGAATTTAGGGAGTCCTGGGAGGATAGGAAATGAAAGGAGTTGACATTTAATACTGGTAGTAATATGTATTTTGTACATAAAACATTGACTCAAGATGCAAAAAGTAAACTAGATCAATGGAAGAAGTTAGCGTGATACAGGATTTGAAAATGGCTAGCGAGCAAATACTGTGGAGGATTCGTCATTTCCTCTCCCCTTTTTCCTGTTCCTTTGGAGCCCTGAAAGGTACCTGACAACCCTTAAGGTTGGGTGTTGATTTTTTTAATCTAATAATGTTGTAAAAGTCTAATAAAGTAATAAAGGTCACATGGTTTAAATTTTTTTTTGTTTTGCTTTTAAGGAGTTTACCAGAAAGCAATTAAGAGAGCTCATTGTAGTGGCTAATCAAAATCATAAACCAAAACACAAAATAAAGGCAAAGTATAAATTAGTGCTGTTGAAAAGATGCTCCCAAACCAGCTGTGCTTACACACATCAAGTTTACATTATTAACGACACCATTTCTCCAACCAGTATGTTGTCAGCACAGTGGAATGAAGCCTTCATCTTTACGCATTATTTCCTTTCATAAAAACTAAAATAACTTCATCGTAAAAGAAGATGGAAAATAAAGTCACATAAGATGCACTGTTGAAAATGTGCAGTTTCATTCAAATGTATTTAAAAAAAAAAATGGTGAAACTGCATTTGAAGAGTTTGTTTAAGAAGAACTACAGAGCTTGCTGAGATCAAGATGAAAAATGTGTGTGCGAGATGGCAGTGCTGTTAGCCCCCCTGTTGGGGCTGACAGATCAGTCCAGAAGTGGCACCAGGGCAGGGAGACATCAGCTTCAGTAATGGAGAGATGTCTGGTGGAAAGATTGCTCTATCACGGTGATGGGTTCCTCACATGTTATAAATCTAAGATTGTTCTTTCCTGCCGCAGAAATGAGCAGCTCTTTCTCCTTCCTAGAATGAAATGTCAGATAGAGAAAGGAACAGAAATGAAAACGAAAAGTGAGGAAACTTATCTTTTTAACATAAATCTCTTGTGGAAACAGTATCAGACCCATTAGTGATTTGAAAAACAGCACTGTGCCAGTCTTCTCCCTGTGCATGGAAGGAAACAAGCTGCTTTATGGTATCTCCCCTCTCCCTTTCTCGGTGCTTTTAATCTAGGAGCAGTAGCAATGGACTGCTCTAAATTTCTGTGTGGGAAGTGAGGTCCAAGGTGGTGACAGTTCAGGGAGCTGCCACCTGTGCAGCAGTGAAAAGTTGGGAAAAGGAGATCCTGTTCATTGCCTTAAGGTTGCGATAAGGACTGAGCAAGTTGTGGTTGTCCAGTCCCACCTGCCCCCAGAAGGCAAGCCCCTGAGCAGTGGTTTCCGAGGAGGACCCAGGAGCAGTAAAAAAATCATAATGCGGCACACGCTTGCCAGGGACTTGCTTGTCTGCTTGGATGTCTTCGAGAAATTCAGGATTAGCCCATGGCACATAAGCACTGCCTATGAAAGCTAGCTCTGAATGCAAGCAAACTTTTTTCTTCCCCCTCCCTCCCCTGGTTACTGCCATTTTTGCATCTGTTGTGTAGCTTAGTTTTGTCTTGCATATGGTATGAAGAAGCACTACAACAGGGTTTGCTTTAAATTCTTCTGAGGTTGTTCAAAATGCTTTGAGAGTCCTGAAAATAATGCTTGTGGTTATGTTTTTCTGAAAGATGGAGGCAAAACTGGTGAACTGCTAGGTTTTTGTTGCCCTAGTAAGTATGTACTTCGGATCCTTCTTAAGTAAAGGTAGATACACAAACATATATAAATTTGCCAACATAAATTAATTTGAGCTTTGATTACGCTTAGGTAGCTTGTCAGTATAGATTTCATAGTAGAAACATGGAAATTTAGATGTAATAATTTCTCAAACTTGCAAGGAAAACTTGAAATAAAATTTTTTATTAAATGTAATTCCGACCAGGCAGAAAAGTGGATAGCTAGATACAATGTAATGTGGTTTTCTGTGGGTAGATCATGCTAAGCTGACTTGATAGCATAGGAAAGGCTGCCTCTGCTATCTGGACTTCCGTAGAGCATGTAGTATAGGAAATTCCTGGGGAGGTTGGTAAAAGTGGGGAAAATGGCTTAAGCATGTAAAATGTAATTTGAAATTATCAGACTTAAGGAACGTTACAGATTGAGTTTTCAAGGATTGTTTTGTGGCTGATGTTACTTAATATTTTCAATGCTCACCCTAGCTCAAAGAGTGGGAGTGTGGTAATGCAGTTTGCTGATGACAAATGTAAGAAGATACTGTCAGTATATAGGAGAATAGAAAAGACAACTTGATGACTTGAAGGACTGGAGTAATAGAAATGGGATGAAAATTAGTAAGTTATAAGGCAAATAATTCACCTAAGACTGCTAAATCTAAAACACTAGGCCAGACAAAATAATGTAGTTGATTAAAAGAAAAAGGCTGTAATAGAGACGGAGAGGAGGAGTGGTATAGACAAGTGAGAGAAAGCATCTGGTTCCTATTAAAACTCAGATGATTAAAGCTGTTCCAGGTAGGGTCTTGCCAGTGTCCTGAACAAAGGCATTAATACTTGTGTCTTTACAGGAAGTTCCAATCTTACTTTATTTAGATAATTTTTGTTACCTGGAATTATATTTGGCTTTTTATGCTCTGCCCGCTTTGGTGACTTGCTGTCAGCTTACAGTCGGTAACAGATGATCTGCTCCAAAATGAAGGCAGTGGCAAGCCTCTGCAAAGACATTGGAGCACTCTGTTAAAATGGTTGTAACTCAACCTTAACTACTTTTATCTATCTTGTTAAATGTTTTCAGATATGTTTCCTTATTGGCTTTTTTTCCTCGCTACTTAAAAGTTTTTCTGCCTTCTCTGAACTGTGTATACCATCTTTTCTGTTTTAGTCTCTTCATCTACTGTATTACCTTTGTCTCACCTAATGTTTCACATTCTTGTACCCCTTCTCACTTGTTCCTCCCTTAATGTTTTCTTATTTATATTTCTTGTTCTACGTATTTATTTTTACATTGTACTTTGTCTGTTTATTTGTATAATCTGTATGTTTTGACTTTATTGTGAGTAATCATTTGAATCCCTTCTGTGCCCAGTGGGACGCTCAGTGTGTTAGGCATTGCGCATACACAATCTTCTGCCTCCAGACTAAAGCTTACAGTCCTCAGTGACCTTTGGTTGTTTTTTTTTGGGGGGGGTGGGGGGGGTGGCGTGGGGTTGTCTTTTATCTGTTCAATGGAGGAGAAGAACAAGGTAAGCTTGATGAACATTAGAGTATTAGCACTGTGTTGTTTATCTCGCCTTCTCATTTCGACCTGCAAAAGAGAGGAAGAAGCACCCAAGTTGTACTGAACTAAAGGACAACTTCATTCAAATGGGGCAGCATCCCAGGAGGGTGAGGCCACGCTTTCACAAGCAAGCTGTTGATTCTTGTGGCTGAGATTGCATGGTACGTGAATAAAGTAACAAGAGTGATTCTTAAAGGGATCCAAGCATTTGCAATTTAGTGCGAGTGAACTGAGAAAG
>NW_008825073.1:2597027-2628899 GCF_000699105.1 Pygoscelis adeliae | reverse complement strand
ATGGAAAAAACAGAGTCAGAGAATGGTTTATGTTGGCAAGGACCTCTGGAGGTTACCTTGTCCAAACCCCTGCTCAAGCAGGGTCACCTATAGCAGGGTGCCCAGAACCATGTCCAGACAGCTTTTAGAGATCTTCATTACAGTATCTCAATTACTCTTGCTCTTAATTTCCTATATTTAATTATTTGACAATACATATAGTTCAAATACGTAATGGGAGAGGAACAGCCTCCTCCTCCCTTGTTCCCTTTTTTCCTGTTGTCAAGGAGTAACTACACTGAAGTATATTGCTCCTGTGTCTTGCAGTGAATGTTGTAATGATTTGTACAATTTCTCAAAACAAAAAGAGGAAAAAAAGCCTCCCCCAAAACCCTGTAAGAATTGCTTAGTTTGGTGACTGGGAGCGTGCCCATGTGTTGTTTTTCCTGCAGTTCTGTTGTGTTCTATATTCTAAGTTACATACAATGAAATGATCTGCTGTGAAAATACATGGATATCTTATTTAATTTACTCTAAAAGACTTGACTTTGGAAGTTTGTACTTGATTGCACCAATTGATTTATCACTTGGAAACATTCCAATACTTTGTTCAAACTTCCAGTTTCTAAGCTGTCTGCATACTGTCCACTCTGTTCTCTGGCCACCGCTCCTTCTTTTATCTATAGGACTTAGGCCATAGGCTATTATTTCTCTTCTCTGTGTGCCTGAAACTGCTAAAACTGGAGATAACAGATGGGTAAGTGGGTAAGAAATAGTGAATAGTAAACAGCAGTTTTCATGTTTTGTCTTTTTAGACAATTTTTACAAGCATTAATATAACTTCTGAGATTTACAAACAGCTGGTTGCTGTTCATATACTCTGGAAATAAAGCAGAACTGGACTGTTTAATTCACCTCTCTGTTTGCCAACCTCTGTTGTAGCTGATCAGCCTTCCTTCCGCATGGTTCCTTTCTCACCAGCTTTGGGAGGTTTTCCTGCTCTTCTCCCCAAGTTTTCAGGTTGGTAATGAAGTGTTGTCCTCCCATAAAAATGTCATAATCCCTGAGTGATTTAAAGTGCTTCTGGGTCTGAGATTGATGACACAAGGAGTAGTTTGCTGTAATACAGTTAAAGGCATCATGGTCTAGTTGCCAGAACCAGGAGTCAAGGAACTTAAGTCTCATTGCTGGCCCTGTAAATGATTCGTGTTGTGACCTTGGACAAATCACCTAATCTCTTTGTGCCTCTGATTTGCTGGTTGTGAAATGGGTATACTAATGTTCATGTAGCTTCATCAAGCACAGTGTGAGGAGTGCTGTGTACAAAATAAATTTGTCATGAGGGGACAGCTTAAGTCTATAAATTCCATATGAAGTACAATTTATCTGCTTACCCGAGTTTATCTTCACTGGGAGCCTGGAAACAGAAGTGCATAAAATTCTGTGTGAGCTTTCTCATCAGTCTTGGCTATTTCAGGATCTCACCCTTTTCCTGCCCTGGAATCGGACACTTGCTTCCCTTGCAGTGTGCATTTTCCTTTTCAATCCACTGGAGTTTACTCGATGTGTTTTTCAAATTTACAGTGCCTGTTAAGAAAGCAGGTTTGCCCAATGGGCCAGTGGCTGTGTTTTAAAGTACATATTTATTATATAATCAATTTTACTTCGCCGTTCTAATATTCAGCAAGGCTTCATTTTTCCACAGTTATGAACCTGTCTTGTGCTCACATCCTGCATGGGAATTGTATACGTAGACTACCTATATTGACCCGTTGAAGGTAAAAAAGCAAGGAGGGCAGATGAAATACAGCTGGTCAGATTTCATAGGCAGATACAACTTCCTTTATTTTTGTTGATTCTTATGGAATTTGCTCAGTTTCAATAGCGGAGGATTTTAAGAAAAAAGGGTTAATATTATGAATTTCACAATATAGTATGTGTTTGGCAGCAACAGGTACTCCTGATCAGTATTGCTTACCTTGTGCCATGGAATCGATATATCTATCTTAGCTACCTAAGGTAAAAGGTCTCCCTTCCCTTTTTTTCTTTGTTACTACCTTACTGACTAGTCTACTGGAAGCTATAAACACACACTTGCACATGTGCTTTCACAAACATCTGTTTTGGTTGTCTTTTAAATACATTCCAATTTTAGAACAGATCTAAACTCAGACAAGATCTCTGCATTGATGCTAGCAGCTAGAGAACTTCCATGATCCTCTAATTGGAGGTGCTGTTTTGTTTATCAGAAAGGACTGGAAATACATAGGAATGAAATCAGATATAGTATTTTAAGGCTTATGTTCAATTCTTTATGTGTCAAAGAACGTAATCACAGAATTTAACCTAATATAAAATTCTTCTCCTGGTCTGTTGAGGAGGTTTTTTCTAGACTGTAGGAAGATTTTATTACCATTTAACCTTACCTTTTGAGTCTCTTCTTCTCGTTTTCTTTTAAAAGATATATTAAAAGGAACATATCAGACTGAGAATGGACATGACATTCAGGTTTAAAAACGGAGTGTTTAATGGAATCATGAATAAATGGAAACAGATTTGTCTGTCAAAAATTAAATAGGAGTATTCTTTGATTAATATCAAAATCTAATCTAAAATAGTTTTAGCCATTTCATACAGGTGACATCTGTGCTTAAATATAATTTCCTCTCCCTGTTCTGGCATGACTGTTAATTACTTACTCAATGTAGTTCAACATTTAGTTAATAAATATGTCAAGCTTTTACCACGGTGTTCTTTTTGCAGAGTTGTGAATTTGCAATTAGTTTTAGATTTACTACATGGTGACAGACAGTGCTGTATAAATAGAGGTTAAACACACAATTTACATATTAATTTCATGATTCATTTATTCAATGATTTATGTGGATATAGATTGTATTTAATCTCTGTGCTGTAGTTGTTTCAGGCATGACGAACAGAATCACTATACTGGCGGAGAGGTAATGATGTCTGTATTGAGCTACAGAAAGCAAAGAGGAAAAATATGAGATTTTGAAACCCAGTGATTCATTAATCTCAACACTTTTTGAGAGGCTAGTGAAAAGCAATAATAGGTTTCTAAAGCATGTATATACAGTACATATACATGTGTACACATGCACATACATATACACTGAAGAGTTTGATACTCCATCTTGTCTCTATAATAATGCATATTATTAGATAATGGTTTGTGCCCAATTCTGTTAACCCTGGAACCGAGGAGATTAGTCACCATCTTCTCGTTCTAGGGATCGTACTGCATGTGTCCTATGATTGTCTGTTTTTCGGATTTATGTGCATGTGTGCTTAAAATTAAGTGTATGCTCATTATTCACTTCTTCAAGTCTATGTATCTACTTCTTGTGGTCAAAACATTTGCAAGAGCTCTCTCCATTTATTGCAATGCACCTCCAATATTTTTTATAATTTTAAAAGGGAGTTTAATGCGGAGAATTTTATCTATAAAAACATCTTTCTCTTTTTTTATCCATAAGTTTTAAATCTGTCTGTTTTGTTGAAGGAGAAGAGCAAAGCATTCATAGGTGAGATGAGAACTTCAGAAAATTCTCTGCATGCTTCCATTTTATATTTGCCTGTTATAGATACGTGGATATATACATTGGTAGAGGAAGTACTTTATAAATATCGTTAGGTTTATAACTACTTAAGTTCACACACATGTATTTGATAGTATGAATGTATTAACTTAAAGCATATTTTTGGTTTAGTATCATTTTCCTTGCTGCTACTTGTGAGAGAATATAAAAGTCTCTGAAGTGAAGGTTGATCTTTGATCTAATTTAGCAGATTATGGCCTTTAAATGGACTTGATACACTATAAGCAGCATTGAATTAAAATATATCTCTGATTTTGGTCCTGTGCTTAATTCCTGTTCCCTTGCAGTACTGCGTGTGTAAATGCTGCCTGCGTGCCGCCTCTTCCAAGTCTTTTGAGATAAAAGGGGGAGGCTCCACCTTCAGCGTGTTCTCTGGATCCCCCTAGACAAGCAGTGATTTAGCACAAAAAAAAAAAAATCATAATTGAAACAAATAAACCAGGGTAGTTGAAAACAGATTAAGAACCTGAAACAAAAGATATAATTAATCCTTTAATTTATTAGATAAACGACACATTATTAGTTGCTTTTTGAAAAGACAGGGACCTTTTCCCTGGGAATGTTCTAGGTACGTCCTTGGCTTGCTTCTGTCAGGCCCTGCTGTGCTGTGCCATCCTCCCTGCATGTTCGCTTACATTTCACAGAGATTTCAGTGGATTGGTTTTGGAAGAATGCTTTGATTTTTAAAGGACTGAAAAGAGCTACTGATTAGGTGAAAATAATGTATGAATGATCCTTTTATTTTGAGATAGCTAGGAGATGAAGTAATAACCACTGTCAGTCAAAAATATTTTAACTTCAAAATTTAGGAGGGGGGAGAATCCCATTTTGCTGCAAGGAATTGTAGCAGTGCGTTACCGTCAGTTATTGAGCAGTGCCATCTAGATTATACCCATGGGGGAAGATTCACATGGAAACCTCAGGGTAGCGTCTCTCCTTCAAACAGAAGTGAAAGGGAAAAAAAAAATCTGAAATTAATTTTTTTGGATTAAATGTCAAAGAAACTGCATGGGAGCAAGTTGAAAACTTTAGTCTCTTTCTTAGGTCCACACTTTTTCTCATACATTTGTTCTGTGAATTCTTATGTGTACTGAAATATGCAGAAGTGTGCAAGCACGCACATTTTGATATTATTTCCATTTACTCACCTGGAAAGAGTTGCCAAGTGTGTACTGAAGCAGCCATTTCTGCTTTTTAAACTGAGTCCCTGAAATATGTTAGTAGATGCGGAGAGCTGGAACCTCACTTCTAAACCCCTTGAAAGTGTAATGTGCTGAGTAGCTGACTGCAGGGAGCAGGTGTCAAGCAATATTTAAATGACATTCTCAACAAAATAAATATTGAGCTGCCCTGTCACTTTGGTGGGAGAATAATCTGCTCAAAAAAAAACCCCATTCATTGTAAACTGCCTCTGACATTTGTTCTTCAGGAATTATTTGCAGTTTATCTTCTGAGCTAGAGCCTTTTATCAGCACAGCAGTTGAACTGCAGTGCAAAAAAAATGGTAATTGAGTATTTTATCAAATGCTTCCAACAAAACGGACTTTGCAAGTCGTAAATGAAGATTAAAACCATTGTTGGCAGGGATGAACAAATTGGAATGATTTATTATCTGAAACATCAATATGTCACTGCTCAGAAATAAAATAAAAAGAAACAAACAACTGCCCCCCTTCCCCCAAAATGTGCACTTAGTCTCAGCCAAGCGATGGAAGGTAAATACATGTTTTAATTATTTGTGCTAGAGAGGCTGCTTAAAAAAAAAAAAAAGAGAAGAGAAAGCATCATCATAATGGCACAGCTGCTGTGGGACATTATGTGAGGAAAAGAGACAGTAATAAAAGAACTGTGTCAAAGGAAAGCAACTCTGAATGTGTACTTCAGCTCTCCTGATTACAGAAGGAAGATTAAATATTATAAATGGGGCAATTTGACAAAGTGGATTTACTACTCGTGTTTAACACCTAAAGAGCCAGTGTTTTTAAAAGGGACCTTATCTCACTTATGTGAAATAGCTTCAAAAATAATATGAGAGGAAAATATATCGCAGAAGCGTCCTATTTAAACTATATAAATAATTGAATGGTCAGGAATAAAATAAGTGAATCTTACGAGCTCTGTATCAGTTTCAAATTATAAAGCAGAGGCCATGAGGAGAGTCTTACAAAGATTATAGGGTTTAGGAATTTTTTTTTTTCTGTATATGTTCCTAAAGCAGGAAGCTATATAGGCTTGATCTAGGGACTTGTTGACCCCAGTTTCGCAAAACTTACCCCGTTTGATAATGCAGTTGTTATCTCTACAGCGAGTAGCCCAGTAGGCATCAGTAGGCTATTAGGGTTAAGCAGTGAGGCCATGTTACTACTTTTTTTTTTTTCTTTTTTTTTCCTTTTCCTTGAAAACTTCTTTATGTAGAGATCTTGCTCCTCCTTGCAGCCTAAGCACAGAATTATAAGCAGCTCGGGGGATGCAGACCTGTCTTTACGGTGTTACAACAGTGGTCTTTCCTGGCCGGGAGCTGGCAGATACTGGACAGCACATCATGATGGGACTGCAGCTGTGGTCTGGAGGAGGCAGACCGTGGTTCCATGGGGATGGATGCTGCTTGTTCAGTCTCAACACTAGAAGGTACGGGAAGCTCAGGTGTGCTTAAGGAAGTTGGGATTTTCAGAAATTTTAATATACACTTGAGCAATCTCTAATTTCTTATGTTCTTAATCTCATGCAAACTATGACTTTATGTATCCCAAAGATTTGTCACTGGACGATATTTAGGGCTGGTGCAAAAATACTTCCAGAGACAGAATTCTAGTCCCTACTGAAAAGAATTGTAGCATTTCCAAATTGGTTTCAAGACAATTGGTTTCAAAGTTTTAACATTGAAAAATGTTCTTTGACAGAATTTGAGTTTTCTCATAAATTCACATTAAAAAGTGAAAATAATTTCAACCTCTGGTATTCCCAGTTGGACAGAATTGTATAACCAATTGGTCTTCTGTATGAATGCTCTTAATACAGCATTTCTAATTGTGGAGAAAACCATTAATAGATATGTTTTCTTCCTTCTAATAGATCATATATGTTGTAAGATTGCTTATGGGATGGGTGCAGTTTCTTCTCTGCATTTAAATGCCATAAAATTAGGGAAGGTGGTACGAGTGGAATCTTAGAAATATTAGCTTAAAACCATTTTGTCCCTGTTTCTTACATCAGGCAGGATCAAAGGGTTCTGCTTGGATCCTTTGTTTGTAAAAAGATAAAAATGACTGGGGAAAATTATTTTCTGGTAGCTTACCAGCTGCTGTTTCCATTTCTGAATCAAGGTAGTCATAGAGTTGAAACTTTTTGTAAGTTAATGGATGTGGAGCCATACTCTTCTCACATCCCTACTTCTCATTTTCTTGCTCTTCTTTCTCAGTGATGTGTTTAATATTGAACACCACATTTTTAAAGGAAAAAAAATGAGGAAGGTGCAGAAAAAAGTTGAAAGGTGCTGTTCTGGGAACGGGTTTCCGTATTGCTACTGTATTTTTATTATTTAAGCGAGAGACAAAACTGCTTATAACTTCCGACACATTGCAGAACTTTGCGTATTGAATAAAGGAGGTAATTAAAAAAAAAACCACAGCAAAAAAAATGCAACCCCAAAACCCACACAGAAAACCAAAACAATAGGTAAAGCCTTGCCTTTGCTTAAAAAAATAACTTCTGACTCAAAACTATGTAGTTCTTGCCTCTTCTGAGCAGCAGAAGTCTGCATTTTCTGGAGGCAGAAGGCAGTAAGGGAAATTGATCTCACTATGCCAGAGCAGAAAATGATGCCAGAGAAGACTTGTCTGTCTGCTATTTCATACCTTGTATGTGAGGAAAAAACATGGGCTCAGGAGCATAAAGCTGGCTCTGACAGGGATTCACACTGGTTGAACTAGTCATAACTGGTGAAGAGGACAGTGTGGACATCCTCCAGGTTTGTGCTTTAAAGTGGATGGTTGTTCCCGAGAATGCTGGATCCTGGAGAACATCTTAATGAATTGTTTTTCCTACTTCTTGATTCCTGAGAGAGCAAAATGAAAAGATTAAATCATAAGCTTACTTGACACTAGTAAATCTTGGTCCTACGGGTTCAGGCAGAATGTCAGATCTCATGGGCTTTTAGATGGATTTTTACCAACCCTGATAATGGCAGAAGATGCACCAGTTCTGTGTGAAGCCGTATAAAGGGGCAGCTGTCTTTGGGGAAACTTTGACAAGTGTTCTGTTTGAAGCGTTGGGCCATGCGTGGGTGTTAGAACATGGGGTGTTAGTGACACGCCGGCTATGTGGGGCCCCAGTGTGGGACCGTGAAAGGCACAAGGTGCATTGGCTCGCCTCACATCCTGAAGAGCAGCCTCCAGAGTAGTTGGCAAAATCAGTCTTGGTGTGCCAGCTGTCATCCTTTGTGCTTTGCTAATATTTTTAAGAAATGGCTGACCAGTAGAGGATTAGCTGAAAGAAATATTTGTCTAAACTTTTGAAAGTGTGGATATGATTAAGCCAAAGAAAGAGCGATTAAACCTTTCTGTACTTTTTTCTTACAGTACAAACATTGGTGTTTTTCTGTTATCCAAGTTTGCATGTGTGTTTTCGTGTGTATTCGAGAAACAGACTTGTGTCCGTTCAGCATGACATTTTGCGCCCACTTAACAAAATTTAGATGTATTTATGCCCAAAAAACTGCTTAGTTTGTTTTATTTGTTCTATATCTTATGTATGATATGATATGTTATATTTGGGAGAGTGACATACATTACATGTTTATCATTGCATATATTATATTACTTGAAGTTGCTGGTCCTCGTGGGCTGAAGGATCTCTTTTCTAGCATGAAGTATCAGGAATCCATAGCTTTTTTACTGGAATATTTAGGATTTAAATACATGAATGTGCTTCTTGTGACATCCTCCTGCTTTTTCTGTGGAGAACAAATTTACTTAGAAAAACAAAACCACTGAAAAACTGTTTTTGTAGCCTTCCTGCAAAATCATGGTGTTCTCCTCAGAGGTGGAGTCTCTTGGCTTAAAATACCTGTGGTGGTGTGAACTCTGGATGTGCTGCTGGCATGATGTAGCTTCTCTTTACTGAGGAGAAATCATGGCACTCGGGTGCCTTTTCGGAGGCTGCCCCGTGATTCCCAGGAGGCACTGAAAGGGGCATTTGCAAACATGTATTTTCTTTTTATTCCCTGTCCTCTTCCCTCCCCAAATGTTTCTCTGTAAAGCAACCAAGAATGAAATACTGTAGTCTTAAGGTTTGTGACATACATAAAGTAAAAACACGTAGATTAATTGTGGATGCCAGTTCTGTATGTTTCTTGAACACTGTTTTTAGTTGAAGTACTGCTTTTCTTCCTGTTTCTTTCTTGAGGAGAGGCATATTGTGTATGCCAAAACCAGGCATTATAGTTTATGAAAAAGCCAATTAATATTTCCCAATACGAGTGTTCTTCTACCGTGATGTGTCAGTATAACCTTGACTTTTTAACTCTACTGGAGCCTACAGAAGGTAATTTGTTCCATCTCCCTACAGAAACAGTTTTTAAAAATATATGTATTTTGAAGGAGAAAAGTCCACCCTGTTTTGGCTATTTTCAAAATGTTTTTGAAGTAAAACAGCTATAGAGATTGATTGGTGAGATACAGAGCCTGTTTCTGCTCCAAAAATTAGATTCCCTAGAGTTTTGTACAGTACTCTTAATGTATCCTCTGGTCATTGTTGTAACGGAGAAACTTAGAGTTTTGTTTAAGATAAATGTCTCCTGCTGTTCCTGTACACTGCTGAGGATATAATAAGAAAATAATTTTATTAATTAAAAAAAAAGTTTTATTTTTCAATTTGACACGTCTGCTTATAGGTCATTACTGGTTTGATTATAGTACATCCTCACCGTTAAACCCTTAAGCGGAGGAGAATAGGAGGCTTCAAAGTGATGTAAGTGTGGGGGAACATACTGCTGAAGAATATAAAAAGGAGGGGTTTACTGGGCTTATGGGAGGAGAATGCAGAGTGGGAGATGCCAGGGAAATTGAGAGGAGACCACCACTGAATAGTTAGTGACCTACCTGACATTTTATATCTGTAGCTTCGTAAGTGTGCATAACTAATAGTGGAAGTAAATAGGAACAATTTCCATGTAAGCTAGGCACTGGGAGGGAAGGATGATAGATGTCACAGGTCTTTTCTTTCTCTTTTTTTTTTTCTTTGGTGCCTATCAAAAATTGAATTTTTATGTTAGCTTGATATGATGGTAGTGGTACCAATTTTAGCAGCATCAAAATCCTTTATAGGAAGTATGATCACAGGCTTTTCTCCTTGACATGCTGTGTGCAGAGCTAACATACATCTATTTACAGCCTGATCCTTTCCATAACAATTGTGAGTTGTATCTACCATGTTGTTGCTTTTGAGTAAACCTCTGACATAATATAAAGACTTCTAGATATCTTTCAGTACCTTGCAGTAAAGGTGATCCCTGGAAATTGCTTGCTGAATAACTCCTCGGTATACTGTACATCATTTTTATTTGTTGTAATAAAGGTGGAGAGGCTATGTACCATCTGTACAATGTTGGTTGGAAGTTTGTTTAAAACATTATGTTCCAGAGCCATTTGGAGTTCAACAGAGATAATATTCCATCTTCCCCAATTAAAAAAATTATCTCCAGTAACATAATACTAAGGTTGGAAAGTAAAGCTCTTAGTAATTGGGCAAATGCCAAGTTTGGGGAATATGACCATTTTCATACACTAGTTATATAACTGCATGATATTTTTTTTAATGGAGGTAGTCTTCCACAGATTTCTGAGCTACATGTAATGTGTTTAGGGAAACCATGTCTGTTGAAGTTGGTGTGCTTCAGGAGAATTGGCTTCAGTGTCCGTTCTGTCCAGCTTGGAAGAGAGGGCAGGAGGGCTGTCTTTCAGGACCAGCCCTCTGGAACCAGTCCAAAGGTGGAAACAGATTGAGTGGTCATCGCCATCCACAGTTGATCCTAGAGCTCATCAGAAATAATGAATCCCTTAGCAACCATACTTAAAGGAATTCTTGTGTTATGTATCATGAAAAGGTCCGTGATGGCTAAAATTCTGTACTACTGCTTGCTTTGTTGTTTGGTTAAAGAAATGTCTTTGAATACTGACAAAGACTTGCTGACTGAGCAACATTTTGTGTCTAACCCTGTACATTTCATATGTTGTAGCCATTTCTACATAATAAATTGGTCATATCATAGAGTTAGAGCAATTTGACAGGCCTGTATGTGGTGATTAATCTTCATTGTCACCTTATTTCTGTTCATAAATTTAGCGTAACATAGTTTATATGTTGATACAGGTTAAATTGTTATTGAGAAATTAAAATGGGTGAAGTGTAACTCCCTGTTCCACCTATAGCTATCCCATCTATACCACCTTTCTATACCACTAGCTTAAAAATATATAGAGAGTATAACATTATCAAATTAGCAAGGCTTGAGGCATTCTGTGAATAGTATCAATATATGTTATGCTGGCTGAATATAATGTAGCTTTTGATTATATTTAGCTCTTCTGAGTCAACATTTTGCATCAAGTTCTAATATAACCACATATGTAATAGAAGAAATACAATTAAAATAAATTGTTTACGTACTTGTTTCTTCAATCAGCAGTATTTTTTCCTGGCCTCTAATGTCTCAGTGACCTTGAATTTTGAGCAATTAAGTAGTAGTACCCATTAAACTTTATTATCTTCCTCTGCTACCCAAGCTAAAATAAAGTACAGGACAAAACTGAGATATTCTGCAGGCTAAATAAGATTGTTACTCACAATTTTTAAGAGAGCTTCCTTATTGTTCACTTTCTGATTTAAATTATGTATAAAATGTACGATAATTAGAACACACGTTTGGGGAAAAAACAAAGCACTTACGACCTGGCTTAACCAACACTGGTCATCTTTTGAGAATGTGCTGAATGATTTTTGGGAAGTTAGTTTGATATCTTCCAAAGGTGGCATCAGGAAATTATTTTTATCTCTTCAGAGAAGACAAATATTCAAGAATTCTTTCCATAGCCTGAGTGGCAGTAATTTCCTTACCTGGAAGAAAAAGCTTAATTCATACATCATGGTATGATGCCTATAATGCTCTAAGAGCTGTTCTCTTACTGGTTTCTCTTCTGAGACTGCCTGCAACGGTGCTAGGTTAGCACTGGTTCTGTTCATGTAAATTTTGAAAAAGCTGGACAGAATCTGTCAAATTTGGTCTCCTTGTGCATCCAGGTCTGCAGATCTCTGTGGCATACTGCTAAGTCAGTCTAATATTAATTCTTTGTCAGAAAAAGGTGACTTTGAAGTAGGTCTCCCCAGGCTGTCTGGGAGGATATCCTTCTAGAAAGCAGTGCCTGTGTGTATCTTTCTCTGGATTTCAGAGCTGTGTGATCTCCTGGAGGCAAAATTTATGATTATGCTGTTGGGCAGAAGGTGTCCAAAGCTCTTTACCCTCATTGTACCAAACAATCTTCAGACATGAGTGACTAATTCACTAAACAGGTTTGATACTGAACTAGTTATCAGAAGCTGAAGAAGTTCTTGTGTCCCCAGCTGAGCCTCATTTTTCCAAAATCAGCAGGTTTCTCTTTAAAAAAAAATTCCTATTGCAGCCTAGTGGACATCATGGAAGAGAGTTAATATAGCAGTAAATGTTGTGAAACTTCATTTTATTATGCAATATATGGATAAAATAAAACCCTGTGCACCACATAGAATTGCATTGTATAGGTGCAGTTTTTGCCTTTTTTCCTTCTTTCAAGGTAGCCTTTTATTAACTGCCTTAGGAAAAGAGATACTTGCGTAGAGGGATTAGATTTTCGTACAGAATCCTGTATTCCAATGGGAAGTGCATAAATAAATCTGAGACACAACAGCATCTGGGATAATAGCAGGCAAAATAAAATGGTACTGACTCCCCTGAGTCCAAATAAAATGCACTGAACAGAAATTCTTTTGTGTAATTGCTATTAGATGCTCTCTGTGGGTGTTGCCTGTGTCCACAGTGGTGCTACCACCCTCAACAGAATTTTGGCAATCACTATTCCTTAATGTCCATGTGTGTGTTAAGTATTCAGTAAATGTGAAGAAACCATAATTTTGTTGTTTCTGGCATAAGCAATGTGGTCCTAGAGCTGAAGGTCCATTGAAGTCCCAGGGCCTGCTGTAGGAGGACCCTGATCGGCAGCTGGGGTGTGCTGAGGGGCTGTACGCCGTTGCTTCCTGATCAACGTGCGTGGTTTGAGGACTGAGGGAGCAGGTCTCTGTTCTGCCCCGCAGACAAGCGCCAGCTAAAGGACTTTGGACAGGCGGCGGGGTACCTGCCAGAGGAAGGTGGGCGGTGGAGCTGTTAACACTGCTCATTCTCCCTTGTAGGTATTTAACCTCCTTGTAATAGATGAATATCACCTCTAATGAGACTAATAAAACAGCAGACCTTTCGTGATTTTTGCCAGAGCAATGCTATATGGCTCAAGTGATTTATAAAGTGAAAAGAGACATTTCCCCTTTGTTACAAAGATCTTATTCCTCCCTACTGCAGAGTCTTCAACATACTTCCCTAAATGCATGCATGATGTCCAGCCCTCCCAGCCTTTCCGAGGCGAGCCTCTATTCCTATTTGAGGCATCCCACCACAGTGTTTAAATAGGTTTTTGGTGGGTGATTTTCAATTAAAGAAGAGTTCACTGCTTGTGCTGGAAGTTTCATTCAACCAAAAATACTTTTCACAAGTTGGACTTGGCTACAAAAAGACTTAGAATTGCTACTTCATAGCTCTTTCTTACCCCTGTTGCATCCTGGCAGCTGCAAGTGTTGGGAGCTTATTAAAAAAAAATCTTATCTCAAATTCTGAATTAGAGCAGGAGTTAGAGCACGATTTTTCTTTTCCTTCTTGAATAACAAGACTTCAGCAGGTCACTTAGAAGAAATAATGCTAATTCTGTTGATTCAGGCTTCATGTATTCAGGATTTTCTAGACTGCTAATCACATTTTTGTTTTGCTCTGTAGGTGGTGTACATGTATGTGCAGTGTGATCTCAGGGTTTTATCTTAATTTTTTCTTTTTTTGTAACTTTCTGAGGTAAAAGGACACAAAATTACAGTATCTGTAGGTCTCAAGGGGCTCATTTGGGTGTAGTATTTCTGCTCAGCAATGGAAAAATCTTCTGTAGATGTTCTTAATGTCTGTGTTTTCCATTGGTACAATAGAATATCAACTTCTAGTCTTATACTGTGGCTAGTACAAGGCTGCTTCAATTTCATACCCAATTTCATTAAATATGTGGAGATTTTCAGAATTTTCCTTCAGAATGTGTTGGCAGTACAGGAAAGATGTTTAGGTGAAGTAATTTTTGTAAGTCTTTTAGAAAATAGAAAATTCTAGACAGCTAGAAATCTGACAGTTATGAAATCTGTGGTGAGGTTGGAAAATCATTTGGAAGATGTGGACATGTTTATTTTATGCATTTAGTAGCTGACTCAAGTCACATTTGCACTAGAGAACAAGCTACTCCGTGTTAACAAGTATACAAGGGAGATGGTTTTCTTCAAGTAGTTATCGAGTCTTTTGAAGTGAGAGGAAAAATCCAAAGGGAGGGTGCGAGAATGACTCTATGCCACTAAGCAAACAAACTAATTGCTTGATAATAGTGGCTTTGGGTCTTCCTTGTACACGGAGCTCTCTGTCTGCTGCCACTGATTGGCGTTGCAGTAATGCTCTGTGCTCTCCAGAAAAGAGAATGGAGGAGACTGAGTGATCAGCGTAGTGGATATAAAAATCTAACAAACTATCCTTGCTGTGAATTTTTCAACAGTAATACTTTAAAGCCTGTAAATAGCTGAAGTAGGTCATTTATGGACAGTATGTATCAAAGAGCGTTACGCAAACTGCGACTTGAATTTGAAGGAGTTCTGCGTTCATGTTGGGAAGAGAAGTCAAAAGTGGCCTGAAGAGAAGTCAAATAGCCAACTTTAAAGACTTGGGGTATACTTTTCTTTTGGGGATTTTTTTTTTTCTTGTATAATCTTACACACAGAGTATGATTGTTTTAAGAATTGACACGAAACTAAGTCAGTATGTTCCATGCCCAAAACTGGGTCTTTGTCTTCATGGTATCTTACTTCTGAAGATTTTAGTCTTTATTCCAGCCACCTCCAAACAGAGTTTTTGTTTTCTGTTCGGAGAAA
The DNA here is from genome assembly GCF_000699105.1 of Pygoscelis adeliae. Taxonomy (NCBI): domain Eukaryota; kingdom Metazoa; phylum Chordata; class Aves; order Sphenisciformes; family Spheniscidae; genus Pygoscelis; species Pygoscelis adeliae. The sequence continues at coordinate 2,614,050 of NW_008825073.1, read as the reverse complement.
TTGTCTCCAAGAATGGGTTTTACTTGGAAAAGACTTTGCAACTGTCTCTGTCAGATATTGGGTATTAGAAAAGGAGAGGACCCAGGGAGGCTGTCTTTCCTTTCCTTACCTTGCTGTAGTCCCTGGATAGGCAGCTATAGCCTAGCTGCCAAACAGCAGTGCCCAGCAGGTCCAGGGGAAATGTATGCAAGATTGGTGCTGCGAGAGGACTGTTTTATAGTGGGGGAAATACTCATTTTATCAGTACCTCTAATACCATAATATTTTTAATTAATGGAATTGGTCCTGGCTGCTGCTTGAATCTCAAGTTTGAGTGAAAAACCTGCATTGAATGTGACGGAACAAGTAACTGTGACATAACATGAAACTGGCCATTTTATTTCTTGCAATTTTCTGTCTGCAGCAAAGTTAAAAAAGCACAAGGAACAGGGTAAGGACTTTGTGCTCTTGCAGTTGTGCAGAGCAAGTTCAAGATGTAGATTATTTCAATTTACAAGGCTGTCAGTCAGACATTAAATTAATTACAAATAGGCAAAGATTTCACAATGAAACAAACAAGGTCTTTGACATAAATTATATCCTATCATTAAAATATTTAGAAATGGGTAATTATGGTATTTAGCAATGTTATTCAAATTATAATTAACAGAAGCCTCAATAATATTACCTCTTCTTAAGTGACTTCGCATTTTGAAATGCTTTCTTTTATCTTTATGTGCATTTTGGATTTAGATATCCTATTTAGTTTTTTTATACTCTTCCTTCAGGGATCATTATTCTAGTGCATCGTGTGCAGAAGTTTCAAGGTCAGCATTACTTGAACAGTTGTAATAGTCCCAACAGAAAGATAAATATATATTGACTAAGGCTGGAGCTTCAATTCTTTCAGTTGCTGAAGGTCAACAGCCCCTCTGAGGTGCTCTCCAACCTTCAGATGTCTATAGGTTAAATCACTGATGAATTACTGCACTCTCCTAAATGAAGGAAACATATTCTAGACGGAGGCAGCTCATAGTATCATGCCTGTTGACTGATACGGTCTTGAATAACTGAGAGGAAACGCTGTTCTCTGACTTCATGGAGATAAGTACAAAACCGAACATCTGAATTTAGTGTATCGCAGCTATAATGGGGAACAAAGCTCCCATTCTTTTTCATATGAAAATCCTGTCCCTTGCATGCTGGCTACATTGAAATGCATTTATGATAAAATCATTTTCACTAACTTGAACTAATCAGTAGCAATCACTGAAAGCATCAGTAGCTCTTTGATTGAGAGTATCTGTGAGACTGCAGTGACAGTACTTGGTCTCAATATTCAAAGGCAAATTTCCTCAATACACCGTTCTTCCCAGTCACAGGAGAAATACAAACATACCACACTGTAAACAATGCAGAATCTTCTCCTTCGCTAAAAATATTTTGAAGGCTGGAAGTAATCCTGTTACAGAGCACTTCAAACCCGCACAGTAGGGTATAGTGAAACTAAATGAGATATTTGGCTTTGCAAATATTCCAGCAGTATTCCAGAGAATATGATCTGCAAAGGTCAGCTTGAGATCACCGGGGGGGCAGAATAAAGAATCTTATGTTGTAGCTATGTATTTTATCTCTTAGCCTTTTATATAAGCAAGCAGGGTAACACTGGGATTTAGACTTTGCTGCAAGTTTAAGGGGCTTTAAAATACATTTTGATTTAATAGTATCTTAAAATGTCATTTCAAAATTAAATACTCTTAAAAAACTTCATTTTGTAATGTAATTTGAGGCACATTATCCTAGATATTTTCAATATTTTTAATTTCAGTTTGATATTTAGAACATGTACACAGTGAAGAATCCTTACATAAAATTTAAATTAAAATGTTACCTTTCAGAAGATCTATTTTAAAATGACTTCTGAAGTCTGAGCTGTTCCACACAGGTTATCTGCTGCAGTTTTAGTATAGCCTGTATCAGGAGGTTCAGATTGACCTGTAGCTGGTCTAGAATCAATAGCTTTATATAGATATATATGTATGTACGTGTGTATATATACACTTTACAATTTATAAACAAAATACTTTATATTGGGATCTTTTTATATTATTATTATTTTTATAGCAAGCTTGCTTGTTTCTTAATACAAATGAAAAAGCTGATATATTTAGCAACAGTGTAAATGTATTATCAAATATGGACTGACTGAACTAAGTCTTGGGGCCAGAATTTTGAAATTTAGGGAAAATGTTAAGCACCATAATGTCTGTGATACTAAGCATTCCCACAACTTGTTTGGTGACTGATTTTTGTAGGAACTAGTAATTTCATTGCTAAAGAGTTTTAAGACTTTAATTTTTGACACAACAATGGACTCATTAAAAAATTGTGGTGACAGTACCCTGAACTTCAACTGACAATAGCCTGTAATACTTTGGAACTCAGGTGTTGTCTATTAATTATAGTGTACATTGCTATTTCTGGATCTGCTGTGTAAATCTTGTATGAAATGGTACAGGCTACTTAAACTCTATAGGCTTCATTTTGCCTACTTGTAAGGAAGGGCAATAACGTTTTTCAATATTTTAGCGTAAGTAGTTTGAAATAAGGTTTGTGACTTCCTGTTTTGAATTCCTATCATATTCACGTATGTAAAGGTAGCTTTTAGGTTCCTGATTTCCATGTTCTAAAACTAAAGTGAAATAAATTTTATTTTAGAGAAACAAATTTTAGTTTTCTAAAACTGAAGTTAAATAAGTTTCAAAAGAAATAGTTTACTATTTCTTTAATGAATTTATTGCAGAATTGTTCATATAATTTTGCTTTTGTGGTTTCAGTGGTTGAACAAAATATAGCACAAGACATCTCAACTTTGTCCCAACCATAAAATTAGACAGTATACTGATAGATACATTGCATTTGCTTTACTGTCCAGGTAAAAATAACCTTTTAATGTTCTTATTGCTTCAGTCTAATTCTGAGTTCTGTTATTTTTCTATCTTGTGTCATTTCATCCTCATGTGTTATGACCTTGGGAAGTTCCTCTTTTACTTGTCAGCGTAATCTTCTCTTTTTCTTTTGTTAAGGCTTTTCACTTTTTACACTGAGCTCTCAGCTACCGTTTGGTATTATAATTAATAGCAAAACAATTGTAGCTACAGTATTTGATAAGTAACAGTTTTCCTTGTGCAAGCACAGCTATTTAATATAAATTCTGCAAGAATAGGTATTTGTAAAGTTAAAACACTTTAAAATATAAATTTGGAAGTATGGAACACATTTCAAGAAATCCAGTTGTCCTGATGGCAAATGAAATTCAACCCAAAACCACGAGTGAGTGTAGCCATTGTCATTATCTTGAACAGTTCAGAGGAATTACATATACAGTATAAAACTTCAGAAGCTTACTCCGCATAAATGACTGTAACATGTTGGGTAACGTTTTTCTAGTTTCATATGTTTTTCTAACTTTTCATTGTGCCATTTATTAAATGCCCTCATTATCTGAATACAACTCTTGGGGTTCGGTCCAACAGTCTGTAGGAAGATGTGTTGCTAAAATGAGGAAATGTGAGAGAAAGGGAGGTTAAAGAGAGTGGGGTATTGGCAAATAAATTAACACAATTTTCAAAATGCATACATGTCATAAAAACCAAGGTTAGATTTTATTTGCTTTCAGCCTTCTGTTTTTTTCTTTTTTTTTTCTTCAAATGAAAGTTGTTTCCCATACATATACATGACTCTTAGAGTTGAGAACTTTTATAAAACACCGCATACTGCGAAATCTATGAAAAAACTCTGAACATTGGTAACGTAAGTCTGTGATAAGATTTGGATTGCGACAGTATACCCATAGGGGGAAATTAGGAAATACTAAAACCAAAAGTGTATCAGCAGATAAGTGCAACCTTCTGTTTGTGCTTCTGACCATATGTTATTGTCTCAACTTCTGACTCATTGGATTCTTCCTGAAAGATTAAACCACAGGCTTTACAGTTTACAGTTTAAGTGGCAATTATGTATGACTACTGAAGACTTCTTAAATGCTGCCCAGTGCCGTTGAATAATTTGATATTAATTGTAGCACAAATGGGAAAGAAATTATGTGGCTACAAGTTGTGTTTAAGACCTGCTTCCGGCGTACCAAATCTGTGTGACCTTTAACTTGCTGTGGAAAGCCCTTGTTTTATTTTATTACCATTCGATTTCACTATAGATACAATTTCCTGCATTTCAAAGGACTTTACGTTTTCTTGAAATTTGATTTGATGTATGAGGATTGTATTATTCTTGTCAAATTTGTTTTTGGAAAGGATGTTGTTCATCCTTTGTTATTGTTGATCTTTAAAACTTGGGGATAAGATTATCCCCAACCAAAACTTGGTTGGGGATAAGATCCCATTCAAAGGAAGGTAAAAGTGGATGTGGCCACCTATAATCCTCACTTTGCTTCCTTTGTCCTCCGGAGCTACAGCAAAGGTTGCCAGGGCAGAGAAGGATCAAGTTAGATTGGTCTGTCCTATTGCACGATTCTATGGGAGGGCAAAGCTGTAGATGACAACAGCGGTCATGAATATTTGTGACAACTTACAAGTGCGTCCTTTTATGGAGGATTGTCTGCGAAAGGTTGTTCCACCTTCCTGGCTTCAGAAGGAGCTTATCTTTGGTGAAGAGACTAGGGTTGCTGCTCTGTCTTGTGCACTTCTCATCTTAGTATCTTTCTGGGATCTTTTTGGCGCTGATGCCCCTCCAGCCTCAGTTTCGCTGAGGATCTGCCATGTCAAAAAGTCATATTTAAGGTGATGTATGATCAGATAAATGATAATTTATGGTACTTGTTCTTTTAAACCTGTTATAAACAGAGTTTCTGTTGAGTTCTGAGAGTCTTCTGCTAGATGGTCCAAACCATCAGAAATGGACCCTTATGAATATCTCCTTAAATGTTCTTACCAGTGGGATCTTGTTGTAGTTATCAGTATTGATTCTAAGCATTTTTATTATCTGACAAATAAAAAATGAACATGAAAGGAGAAAAAATGTAAAATCAAAACAATTTATTTCTTTAAAGACCTAAATGCTAATAAAGAACAGCATAAACTCCTTTAATCAATCAAAGTTGTCACTTAAATGCAGTAGCTTGGGCAGAGAATAATGCAATTCGGCAGGATTTTCACTATCTTATAAGTACCAAATATAGATTAATATATAGTTCAAAACAGTTTAATTTTTAAACTCTTGTCTGTCTTCTTCACTGCTGAAAAATTATTCTTGAAAAATAAAGAAACTGCCCTGTGGTCAAAGATAGTCTTAACTACCTGTCAATCAAAAGGAGAAGTTTGTTGAGACATTTAATTACAAGATAATGTAGTCATCAAAATCTCGTTGTGGTAACTGACAGCTCATTTTGGACTGAAAGCGTACAGCTACCTCCCCTGAGGTCAGAGATGTTCCGAGGTTAACGTAGTAATGACAAGTCCTTTATTATCACATTATGACATTGAAAAAAATTGCAATTATACTAATAAATTAATAACAGTAATAAAATGACAGTCATAATTGCATAATATACATGTTGTCAACGGCATTTTTGTTACATGGCTGGAATTCATATTTTATCTGCATATCTTACACTATATTAAATTTTCCCAATGCAGTACAGGCATGCAATGGCTTCTGAAATTTCTGAAAGCCTGAACAGTTAGAGTAACTGCTGTAAGAGAGACTTTAAGGCACGAGTTGTTTTTCACTTTTATAGATTTTAAAAAAAAAAAAAGTGAAATTGAAGAATTTCACACTCAAATGTAATTAGATGTTATTTCAGTAAAGAGAATATAATGTGTCTTATCGGATATAATATTGGATAAAAAACCTGAATGAATTAGACATGAACTGTTAAACTGTTGCTCCTCATGCATGAAAAGAAACTTAAAACATACAGAGACTCAAGTTTAAGTGTACACCATAGATCAGTGTGGAAAAGGGGCGGTTCATAGTACCGTTATAGTTTCCATGACCATCCTGAGAATGGAACAGCAGTTTTCGCATTTTACTTACAGTGAAGTCAAAGTCTGTGCTGATGTAAGAGGTGCAATGTATTACCCCATGAACTGGTGCTGCTCCTGGTTTCCAACAGACAATGACTGTTCATTTTCCTCTGTAAATAGGGAATTTCATGGCATTTTTTAATTCAGATCTTCTTTAAAGCTTTGCCTTAGGTTGGGCTAAATTGCCGGTGGACAGGACCAAAGAAAGAGGGTGGGATTGAAATACTGCTGTTTTTATTACTATGTTGTTGAATTTCCATGATGCCGATACAAATTAGATATCTTCCAATTTGATATTCACCCATACATTTAGTTTGCATGTGCCGTTAGTGGTTATAAAATTCCTGTGGTAAGCACAGAGCTTCACCCATTTATCCATTGGCAGTAGGTTTTCTTCCAGTGCTAATGCAGTTTTTTCTGGCATAATGCTGACATATCTCTGTCAGCTTAAAATTAATAAATGTCTCATATGCTTGCAGTGGGGACCAAGTGCTCTTCATCCTTTTGGTCTTCTGAAGAGTTCATCTGAGCTGTTGGCTCACTTCATATTTTGCCCACATTTTCATAACTACTCTGCTGGTCGTTGTGAACAATTTTAAAGTGATGTCAGTGTTAAGGCCTTTAATCTTTTCCCCGAATACTGAGAAGAGCATTGTTCTGACATGCAGTATTTGTTTCAAAGTGTTTTATGCTCCAGCTTCTGTTTTTTGTGGATTAGCTCTGCATAACTTTTTGTCTCTGGTCTCTTTCCTTGTTTTATTTTCTTTTTTCAGCGGGGTGTAAAAACACTACCAGTTTTCATGACCTACAGTTGTTCTTTGATTAATTTGAATTGGGTTAATTCTTCAATTCCCCTCTCCCCTCCTTTTTCCTTTTGCTTCTTGTCCAGATTCGCTTTCTTCCCCACTCCCTCGCACCTCCCCAGTTTCATCAGTGCTATGAGAGAACTGTATCCTAAGCACACTGGATATCCAAGTGATTGACTGTCATCTTCAGGTGCTGCAGACACCCCACCACCACCACATGGAAGCTGGACCTATTGCTGGCATTTCTAACTTCATGGGCACGCGTGTTCTGGCCAGTGCAGCTATGGACTGTGCAAGGGCTTAAACTGGTGAAAAACAAGTTGTTGAATGCCATTCAATGAAAGATTGCAAAAGGATTCTGGTTTTGTTCCTCTGTGTTGGTGAAAATATATTTTGTAATGAGAGATCAATGGCAGATAGAAGAGGAAAAGATTGTCTGTGAGATCTAGAGGGAGGACGTCTCTAAAAAACAAAAGCAAGGACAATAAGGACCAGGTTATTTACAAAAATAATTTGGTAAATATAGAGAACGTGTTACTGTAGTCCTTAGATACGGACAGCTAAACTTGCATGGATGTTAATGGTAGTTGTTATTTACTGCTGTTTGTGCAACTCCTTTTGAGCCATGAATGGCTTTCAGATTATTTTCATTGTCCATCTGTGTAGTTAAATATTTTTATTTTATCTTTTGCCCAGTCTTCACTTTATCTCTGACTTTTATCTTTAATTCTGTATTGCGGTTTTAGGGTGAGAGCCCTACAGTTGTTCTGCTCTTTAAATTATTTCACGTTTCAATGAATACGTACATATACCTCTTTTTGTACAATTACACAAAAAGTAAGTAAAAGCTTAGGGTGCACTCACAGTGAGGCACTGTAATCCTGAGAGATATCCTGAAATACTGCTTTTTCATTTGATTTGAGTTCCTTTGGGACCTCCTTGGAAGGAAATGGCAGATGAGGCACTACCAGTGTCCCGTGATATGATGTTGAAATCTGCTCCTGTTCCCCAGACTGTTTGTTCTATAGGACTCCCTGGAAAGACAACTGTAATTTGGGTTTACGGGTTTTTTTTGTTTAAAATGCGTGTAAACTAACAAGTAAAATACAAACAAAATTCTAACAAATAGACAATTTTGATAATTTAGATAGCATATAATTGGCATATACAACATCAGATTTACTCAAAAGCTTAAATAACTTGATTTCGTTTAGGTGAACTTGCAGAGGAGGAGTAAACATATTTCCATGACTCAAAAATAAGTTTCCTGGAAGGGTTCAACCCATACTTCAGTATATGGAGATGTTAAAGTTTTGCAATAAAAGGCTTACATTTTATTAATATGGGAGAAATAACTTGTTTTCCCCTACTTCCATCACAAACTTGAGATGGAAGCAAACACCAGATGTTGAAAATTTTGATTTAAATAATTAGTAATTTGCAGGGATGCAAAATATTAGCTGTATGGTAATAATGCTATCTTTATAAAAGCAGTTGAGAACATGATCTTAGTAATATCATTATCTCAAGTATGTTATACCAATTCCGCTATTAAGCAATAAACAGTAACAGAAAAGCTGTGCAATAAACATGTAGCCTGTGTGAAAGCTAATTCTGCTCCAGACACAAAATTTTAGTTTCTTTCTTCCTGTTTTGTGTTTTGGGCAGGCCATTTTGTTTGGTGGCATCTGTCCTGTGCCATTCCCTTTATGCCTTGTATGCTATGCCACCTCTTGGGTATGCTTAAGAAAGATCACCATCTGTGTGCTGGGGAAGAAGTGCCTTGCCCCTTAACGCTAAGAGTTTGAGATTGTCCAATACTAAGCACAAATGCAATACGGCAGTAGCCAGAGAATAATGAATTGCTTGGTTTTTCGTGTATTTGCAAGCCGTCTGTAAATAGAATGTAATATTCTATGCTTCTTCCTTTTTAGTTTTCTTTCTGAAAACTCTTTTACAATTTCTTTTCTTCTGAAAGGAATAGTATATTATACGTGAGGAATATATAAATGACCTATAGAGGACAGCTTTTACTGTGACAGAACATGTTTTCTTTGTAGGTGATCCTCGCCCTGTCCTTCCTAAAGAAATTAGAGTCCAACAACTGTTATAATACTTGGTTGGAGATTAATTATTGACTGTCATATAGAAAGAAAAAAGGTGGGTTTTGGTTTTTTTTCAGCTCTGCTTAAAAAAAAAGGCAAATAAAAAAAATGAACCAAATTTTAAGCTTCTAATACTAGTTATAATTAGTGCTGAGTGTTTTTTGGACTTTTTTTATGACCCATCTGACTCTTAAATTTTGTTGCTTTTTCCCCTAGCCGAACACTTTCTCATGAATAGATATTCAGAGCAAGAAGCATAAATTACTTTTTTTGTTTTCTTTAAGAGCAGCAAAAGCAATTTTTGAATTAGATAATATCATAGAAACCAAAGAATTTAACGTCAAATAGTTACATGAGCTGTAAGTAGTACGTTAGCTGAGAAATTCCATAATATTTAGCTCAACAAATTATAAAATGCAAGGAAAATAAAAGTTCAAACTAATATTTCATTAATTTATTAATCTAGTTGCATGAGTCTTACATATTTGAACAATTCAGGTACAGTTTATGCAATATGATTACTATTTTACTGTTCACGTGCATGTCAGTAATTCTCTGGAGATACTGATGAATATCAAATAATTAATTTGGTTGAGAATGTTTCTCTCTAGCAATGGGTAATTTGTGAGCTTATGGGGAAAGTTTTTTTTTTAAACTGTCCATTATTCCTAAGTTTAGTTTGTATCAGTGACAATTTCTTATTCCAGCAAAAATTAAATGTGAAAGGTCCTTTTATTTGAAAGATTATCTGGGTTCAAAAGAAATGTCAATGGTAAATATTACTGAGATGACTGATACTTAATCCAATTAAAAAAACCCCAAAACCAAAAAACCACACCATCTTTAAAACTATGAAGAGTTGGTATCCACTTTGTGTTTGGATGTATCCACTTTTGGTAAGAAATCTGTGCGTAGCTTAGTAACAAATACCTTTCATTTGCAGTGATGCTAAACTATTTAGCTGCACTTTTCTGAGGGTAGTTAGTTCATGTACCATGTTTTGCTTTGGCTGCTCATGTCTCAAGTGAAAGTAGACTTAACTTCTTGTCTTCTTTTTGGTTACACTGTACTGCAGAGGTTATTGCTGCAGAAATGGACGCTCTTGAAAATACATGAATGGCAGCTAGAAAAAAATCTGAGAAATGGGACAGTGTTAGTTGAAGCAGAGGATGCTGATAGAGATAAAGCCAAGGTAACTGGTTTTGAGCGGAAGAAGTATGTAACAGTATCTGAATCTATGTCAAGGGAAATAATGTAGGTCACTTAGGTTTGTAATGCAAGGCCAAGATGTTTGAATCATGCTGAATAAAACTTTTGTGAGAAATGGCTAATAGTTCAATAACTATAAAATATAAGTAGTAATTATATGGCATCTTTTATGCAGTAATATGATGTAGATTTCAGGTCTCTTTTTACATGCCAATGGTGTACACATACTATTTCATGTATTAATACTTCAAACATTAACAATATAATGATACTTACAAATGTGTATATAGAGAAACAGATAATGTCATAAGTCAGTATAGTTTTTTAGGTAGTGTGTTGAATCTAGAGAGATTTATTTGTACCTGAAGGGACTTCAGTCAATAGAGATGATGATATTTTTTAGGTGATATTCTAAGACTGCATTGTTCAATATACTGGACTAGGTAATCATAATAGTTTTCCATGGCCTTGATGTCTGTGGTCACAGGTGTTAAGCCCTACCTTTACCGTTGTCGTACAGATGAAGGTCTTCCTTTGTTTTGCACTAAAAGGTATTTGGAGTTTTTGGTTGTGATAGCTTAGCCTGAAGTTGGCAAGAGCCTGTGTGTTGTGTCAGTTCGCTATGGGGGATGTTTTTATCTGCAGGGTGTCATGGATTGCAAAAGATATCTGTCCCTAACTGGGAATACAGAAATTCCCATATAGTCATGAAATGCGTGAAAGTGGATCTCCAACCTGGGACAGACTGAGCGCATCCTGATCCTCATATTTCGTTACTTTACAGTGCATTTAATCACAGCCATAAAAATTTGATGTAAACCATACAGTCTGGTTCAGTAGTGTGTTTTGGTGTGTGGTTTGTTTTTTGTTTGTTTGTTTTTGTTTACATCAGTTTTCCACAGGTACAATGATTACATGAGGAATGTGGCAGATAAAATGGATATTGCTGCTGAGTGCTTCCCACAGGCAGCACCATTCCCATCTTGTGCAGGGTGAGTCACAACCTGCACTTGCATCTAGATCCCTCTCTCTATAGGTCATTCAATAAGCAATTGAGTGGGTAGAACCTTATTCACATTTAAAGGATGATTAGTTTCGTTATTGTTTTTTAGGGGTTTTTTATAAAAAGAAAGGTAATGTTTTGCTGGTTTTATGCAGACCTATTATTGCAATTCTTCCATTTCACAAGAGAAGCAGTTAGCAGTTAAAACTGACATTGCAAGGGTACTCAGAATATTTTGTAAGAGAGAGCCTGTCAAAGGCAGATAAACAGAAAGCTTCACCCAAATTTCAATAAGCGTATTTTTGTAAGCTCTGAAGAAATCAAAGGTCAGATGCATGTATAGGCATTCAATGATATTTTACTTCTTTCTCCTCCCAGTTGTTTTTTCTGTACAATACAGCTTTTGAGGGCTTTATAAGAGTGTGTTTTGACTTTAATAATGGAATTTGCTTTCAGAGAATATATTTGACATTTGCTTTAAACATTCTAATTTAATACAGTAAAGAAATTAACCTTGCTCAGGACTGTTTATCTAGAAACATATAGAGGTCTTGATGTTGTACTGCTGATATTTAAATCTACAGATAGAAGAATTGCATTGTAGATGAGAAATTGGTTGTTTCTGTCAAAAGTTTATCAGGCTTCTGACGTCAATGGGAGTTAAACTCACAATCCTTCTCATCACAGATTCAGAGGTTTTGCCAATATGTTTATCTATAGTGTACTCTGTGCAGCGTCCCTTTTTTCCTGTTCTGCTTTTCTGCGCTTTAAAACACTTATACTGTAAGATCTTGCTGGTCTTGGTTTATAGTGTGTGTGTGTGTATTTATGTCTTTTCTATATTTGCATTTAAACAAAATCAAGCACAAACCTCAGAATTTAAGAGGTTATGTCTTTGAAGGTTTGAAACTCATGTGAATGTCTTATATGATGCCATGTCTGGGCTGTTACTTGAACTACTTCATTGCTTTAATGCTTACATCTCTACAGAGGGACTACAAAGTGTTTATACGTTAGTGTTTCTCTGGTTTGCTTGAAGTTATATGCTAGCCTCATGCTCAATCTAGGCATGTCTAAACGGTTATACAAGGGGCTAAAAAGATGCAGAAGTTATGGTCTGTTCAGATTTTTAGACTCTAATATTAGAAACATCTGGCTTTATGCTGGCCACCTTTTTTAAAAACAAAATTAAACTTTCCTTATGTTTATTAAAAAGTGGGAAGTTACTTATTTTTACTGTTGTCCTTCTTGCATGTAAGCTTGTTTTTGTCTCTGATTTGCCTCTGTCCCTGCTGGTTGAAGCTGATGTGTTCCTGACATTGCTGGTGCTGTGTTCACATGAGTCAGCTTTAGATGAGGTGGAATTTTCCTTATGAGGTTTGGGGCAGGGGGGAACCTTCTAGAAAAGAAGTTTCAAATAAAACTACTTTGTGCAATTCTTTCACTATATTGCTTCCCTTGTAATGGGAAAAAAACCAGCACAAATTCCCTTATTTTATACTCATTTGTTATTATGTAACCATTGTTTTACTTGTGACTTATTTTATCCTTGTTACCTACATTCCTTTCCATCTGATCTTAATCTTCCAGGATCCCCTTTCATTTTGCTTTCTGATTTTGTTTGTTTCATTTCCCTTTCTTCCTTTCCCGCTTGATCCAGGTAGTCCTTTATTTAGTGAACAAGTTTTGATGATAGTGTGAAAAGTCTAGTCCTTGGAGCACAGTGAAAGGATGTAGAACTCATCAGCAAAGACTCTGCAGATAATGGAGACGTGCTTGGCTTCTGCAGGGGAAGTATGTGGCTGGTGAAATAAATACTGGTGAAATCGCACATAAGCCAGAGAAAATAAAACTGAAAGCCTTAATTCTTGAATGTGAAGCTTAACACTTCATGTTCCATTTTCAGCTTTAATTTGTAGAAATATTGAGACACCATGGTAAGAATCAAAACTGATACCACCATCTTTCTCATGGTGAAGCAAAATAACTCTACCAAATAATGTGAATATCTTTATTTCTGGAAGGGGGAGGACACAAAAAGGAAACCAGAATATAAAATAATCCTTTTTGTTCCCTTAAATCAACACTGCTCCCCCCCTCCACTTTTTTCCCCAGACTTCTTGTTTTGTGGTTGTAATGCAGTCTCCAGTCAGTTTTCATTTGAGTTAGAAGATGGGGATATGATATGCTTTTGCTTAGCTTTCAAGTCGTTCACCTCTACTTTCTGAACTGCAATTAGAAATAAACTTTTTTTCTTGCCCCTACTTTTCTTTTTGCATTCTAGGGTAGCAATTAAGAAGAACTGGGTGAATAGGTTACCATTTTATCCAACTCTATTACTCTGACTGATGGAGCTATTAGATAAAGGCAAACTGTAATTCTTTATTACCTGCCTGGCTCATTTCTGCACTTTGCCCTGGAGAAGAGCTGCATAAAAGATCAGAGTGTTATTGAAAACTCCTGAGCAAATATTGAGCAACTTGCTTGGTCACTCAGGTAATGACAGAATTTCATGGAAAGGTAACGTGCACATGTGAGTGGTGCCCATTTGTTTGGGTAAATATGTGGTGAGAAACTGCTGGCGCAGTATAGCTGAAGTAAGATGGCTTTAGGAAAGAATAGCTGAGAACACTTTGTATATGATAAATACGCTTATAATTAGTGAGATCATTAGCATGGACACCATGTACTTAAGTATTCACAAAGAAGTCTTTAAGCTAAGCAGTTAGCTTCACAATGAAGAAAAGAGACAAAATGAATTATATACAGCTGAATAAGCTTTTCAGAATCTCCAAGGAGGTGACTTGTCTGTTGATGGCCAGTGGGGGTCGAAGAGTGAAATAATTACTTAACAGCGTGTAAACAATGTGAGATGTGAAGTGTGCATTTTTTCCTTTTCTTTTTCTTTTCCTTTTTTTTTTTTCATTGAGAGAGTTTCTTGTTGCGATGGCTCCACTGGGACAAGCAGCAGAGAAATTTGATTAAATGGATGCCTGGGGTCATGACCCTGTCTAAACATGCTGCAGCTCTCAGCATTAATCAAAGAATGTTAAAAAAAAAAAAATTCTGACCTTGCTGCATATGAGTATTGGTGAGCTCTGAATGCAGTTGTAGATGGATAGAGGGCTGTGTGTGGCTGTGTGAGCGGCCTACTTACAAAGAAGAACAGAAGAGGAGGCAGGTTTCAAGGACAATGGCAACCCATGATGTTGTTTTAGTTCATGTTATGGGACTTTCGTGTGATGATAGCCCATCAACAGCAGTGAAGTTTGGAGATCCCATTAGAATGCAGTTGGGAATGAACTGCTGCTTGAACCCTGTGCATGGAAAAATATTTATAGCTCAGTGATACATGTGAGACCCATGGGTTCAGAAGGATTCTTGGCCACTGCCCCTTAGTTTAATGGATCTGAAAGTACAGAGAAAGCAACTCTCCTTTGTAGGAGTAGCCAGGAATAGTATCATGCTTGTTGTTTCAGTGTGTATTCTTAAAGAGTTCTTGTAGTAGCAGGGTGAAAGGTCGTGATTTTTGCTGAGGAAATTACATAATAATAGAAGTTACAATAAATCAGAAAATGAGATGTGGCCATAAGTCCACAAGTGGTTTTTTATTATTTATAGTATTTTGGATTCCTACCTGGAAACTCCTGAACCATTTTATTTAGCTCTCAGTTCCAGCAATTCCCATTGCAGGCAAGAATATTTTGGGTAGACAGAGTTATCAATTGAGTCAAGTCTCATTAATGTCCGATTTTGAAAACAGTCCAAGATAGGGATAGATCTTTCATCTATTTTTAAATGATTTAACTGGGTATTGGAAGCAGTGTAATCACAGTAGCATACTAATTTCTTACCTGTTACCCCTGCTGTAGAGTGGGTTGCTACTTCTCTAAAATTAGTTTTGCAGTACTTCATTGTGTTTTTTACTTCTGTTAGATGATGTGAAAGACATTACATAAAGAATGGTATTGTGCATAATATCATAGGCTGTGAATCAGAAACTTGACCCTGATTAGTAGAAGTCCGTATTTTGAATCATGGTTTGTCCTCCTTTGGACGAGTATTTAGAAGGTGCAGTCTGGCAGTCTAGTGTAGGTAAATCGGGTAGTAAGATGGTGGAGATGACACCTGGAAACCTAACTTCACTTAGAGGTAAAGGCACGTTGGTCGGTTTCCACAAGGCACATGACTTAAAATTTATTTTCCAATGCCATCCAAATTCCACTCTCCACAAGGACTTTGTTGGATAATCGTTCTTGAGACAGATTAGTAAATTATGTAGAAATTACTTGCAGCTAATCTGAGTACAATTTAAAAGAAAATAAAATACTACACTGGCATAGACCTTGATTTTTTTTTTTTTTTTTTTTCCCCCAAGAATGTGAGAGGACAAGGGAGATGATTAACTCCATGTTAGAGGAATTAGTTTGGTCTTTCTGTCTATTGTTCTCCCTAATGGTGTTCACTATTATAAAAGATTCCTGAGCTCATTAATGGAAGCAGCTCCCATACATTTACATGTTGGATTCTGGTCAACAACGAATGCCTGAAATTAACAAATTAGAAATTACTACACTACAAACAGGTGTAAATAATGTGACTATATGTGTAGAGCATCTATATGAAGGAAATAACCCAAAGTTTGGAAATGCCTGAAATAGCTGGATAGGGAAAAGAAGTAGTAGAGATCACAATCAGTGCTGCAGCAAGAACAATAGATCCACACTGTGAGCTGTAGAAAACCTTCAGCTGAAATCTTCAGTTTATTTTTAAAGTGTACTGATTCATCGTGGAATTAATCATGGAGCATGGATCTGGATTCACTGGTTTTAATGCCATAACTTTGCACGAAAGGCCTAGTAAGCCAGTTTTCAGTAGAGCTATGCTGTGCATGTCATTGTGATAGAAAAGGCGTAAACAGCAAGCCAAATACTTGAATTTCAGTATTACAAAATAATAATATATGAAAATCAGTTTAAATGATCTTGTATGTAGTCTCAGGCAAATTGCCTCTTCTGAGACCTAGCAAGAACCCCCACTTTTAGAAAGGTTTTAAATTACAATGGAGATCACTGATGATAAAACCAAAACTTGGTCTAGTTGTTACTGACTTCTGTATGGCCTTGTCAAATTGAGTTCACTAACATAGGGGTGATTGTTACCATTATTTTTGTTACTCTTCTTGGCTTTCCTGGTTTTAGCTCCTACCTTCTTTGAAATTCCTTCCTGAAGAACAAAATAACATTATCTTCGCTCCGGACCTTCTTGTGGGCAATAATGCCTTTTGGAAATTCACTCATTGAAAGAAACTTAATATTTGAAAAATATCCAGCAGTGCTAGTGAGTTGGGTTTTTTTTGAAGTGGAACCGTGGAGAACTTGGAGAAGCAGAGGTACAAATTTTTATCGTGCTACCTTTTACAGTTGGGAAGGGCAGTTCAGATTTCACACAGAGGTAGCATTGACTGTGTATAGCTGTTGTCTAGAACGTGACATCAGGCGTAGCCTTCTGCAAGGACTGCTCTGTGGGCAGATATAGGAGCTGCTATGCTGTGGAACATGAACTCAAGGTGAACATTACTCAGAGCTAGCTGCGTGCTAGTCCCAGTGCCTACAGGGGAGTGTATTTAACTTAAGCTGCGACTTCCCTGTTTGCGTGGGCAAATCCTTCCTGTCTGGCCCTCCTATGCTGTCTTCTATACATCGTGCTCTTCCAAAACAAGCTGTTGTCGCTCTATCTCCCTGCTGAGTTAGAGCCAGTGTTCTTGGTTCTTCTGCTTGGGAAGGGAACAAGACCTCTTATGCTTCCCCCTTCTTCCTGTATATTATTGAACAATCTCTTCGGCAACTGAAGAGTAATGTTGAGTGCTAGTTACAA
>NW_008825073.1:2531071-2596989 GCF_000699105.1 Pygoscelis adeliae | reverse complement strand
TGGATTGAATTCCTGGTGGTTTCACAACAGCTCTAAACAATTGTCAGAATACTATAGAAAGAGTTTTGGTCTTTGCTTGTCGATGCAGGTTTGTGTCAGAAGTCAAAAGTTGCCACAGATAGGCTTGGATTTTTCAAAGAAAACCAATCTGTTCCCATTGAAACCAGAGACGGTATTTATATGATGTTGTTCAGTCTTGGCTTTGTTAAGAAAAGAGTTAATCCAACAGCAGGTGTTTTTCAAAAATCCACCTTAGTTTCCCACCTCCTGAGCCTTTAAGCCCTTTTGAACTCCTTGAAGAGATTTGGACAAGTTATGATAATAAAGGCAAGCTTTCAGGTGTGCCACGATGGGCCCCAATACTTGCTCTGTGAGAGAGAATAATTAAGTTTAAAAAAGTTTCTTTTATGCCAGTATCATAAAATTCACTGCGTCTGTCAAATGCATGATTGTTGCATACGATCCCCTGAGGACTGTTACGTACGAAGCCCTTCTGGTGGGGGACAGAGTTAAGGTTGTTCACGTACTTCAGCTGTGTGCTTCTAATGTATTTGATTTGGGTGCAGTTAATCTCTGAATTTCTTAAATTATAGCGCTTCTAGGATAAATATTTCATAATTGTAACTTTAGAGAAGTTTTAAGTTGTTGATAAACATTCCTGATTTTTTTAGCTTTATTTTATGCTAATTTTTGTCTGTGAGTTTGGCTGGTACTCCCTATGTATTTCTATAATTGCCTGTATTTGTCTTTAAGAAATTACGCAGAGGGTGGCTGCTGTTGAACTGAAGGTGATAAAGGTTACTGCGTTCATGTCAAGCTGTTCGTATTTTTATAATTACACTGCAGAAGAATTGTTTTGTTCATTACAAAGCAGCTTATTCATATATAAATTCCTTTCTGTGAACGTTTCTGAAAAGGAATTAAAAAAATCATTGCACATCAGTGTCCTTTTACCATTACCCCATGACAATCATAACACATTATGCCATAACTAACTGTTGTGGATTTCCTGTTTATGAGACTTTTTTCTAATAAGGCTTATATAATTTTTAAAATTCCTTTAAAAACATTTTTATTCACTTTGGAGGCAGCATTTTATGTTGTAAAACAACCTAAATGGACAATGACTTTTAAATAGCTTTATTTAGCTAAGCTAAACGTAACTTGTGTTATTAAAGCTGAAAGTTCTAACATAGAAAATTTTTTGCACAAACAAAAAAGTGCTTATTTTTGTGTAATAAAAATAGAAGAGGAGAAGATGACCAGGTCTCAAGCTATGCACATGCATTTAAGACTAATTTAATGTGGTTTTTTTTAGGAAAATGAGTAGCTTGAGTAAGACTTAACTGGTTAAAAAGAATACATTTATAGAAGTATTTGTTGTAGGTTAAGAAAAAACATAAGTGATCAATGAAATTTTTTAGGTAATATAATGAATTAATTAAGAATGAATTTTTCAGAGACTAGTCTTGTGTATTCAACATTTCACACCATAATATTAAGCTTTGAAGACTTAACTGTAAACTTAATTTTTTTTTTTTGTAAAAGTGAACTTACTGATTGTGAAAGCGGCATTGACACATCTGTAGGCTGCAATCCCCAGCTTCAGCAAAACATACCTATATACCGATGTTTTAGCCGTACTCCAGATACCTCATGAACCATTCCAAGGTTAAGAATGAATTTTTCTGTTCTGCCTCTGCAATGCTTAATCTCTAATGAGTCTGCCAAGAAGTGTGCTAGTCATGGCTGAAGTACTTCTGATGGGTTGTTCTGTTCACTCTGGGCTGGACTGACACCACTGATGACTTTTTCATTGGTCATCAAACATCTGTCAGATGGTAAAAAAAAATTTTTTTAAGTTACACAGACCTATACCTACAACTGAAGCTGACTTAAAATAGTCTCATGATCTTTGCTAGTGCTTTTTGCTGCTTGGGTCAGTACTTTCTCCATTCCCTCCTTAGAGTCATCTTATTCCTGCAACTCTGCTCCTGTTCGCTGCTTCTTGTGTGTGTTCTGTAATACTGTCAGAAGCACAGCATGCAAACAATGGGGTGGTTTTTTCCTGTTCTTTTCTTCCCTTTTTTTGACATGATGTTTCATGCTATTTTCTTAGATCCTCCAGTCAAGAATGAGTGTCAAATGGGTAATGTTTTGGATATGCAAATGAAGATAGAGCAGAATATCACAATTTTTTTCATGGAAGTTTTTTAACCAGGACTGGTATGTGTGTTAGGCTCACCAAGGGCAAAACATTGTGTGACTCGGTCACTAGAAGAGGATGGGGAGTTGCATGTTGCAGATTTTGATTAAAATGAAGTGATTCCTATAAACTTCATCATTTTAGAGTATAAATAAGACCAATATCTGTGTGTCTTTGTAACCTCTGTACATATACTTAAATACAGAGCCTGGAAGCCATGGTTTGGTTGCCTTGCAAGTCGTGTTTATTCAGATACTAAAAGGAACTTCATGGAAAGCATACTTTTTAACAAAATATTTTGTCAAAAAGAGTTAAATTTATTAGTCATTCTTGCTAAAACAATTCTACAGTAAATATTTTAAGTAAGTTTCTTAGGGAACACAATGGGCCATCTAGACTCAAGTCACATTGACAGCACTAAAAGGCATTGCTCGATTTATGAGAGCACTCTGTTTACTCAAGAATGTAGAAATTTCCCTTTCTAAATGGGACAGCCTTATCTTTATTATTCCAGTGCCTTTTAGTTTACAGTTCTGCTGTAAGCAATGTTTCAGAAGCTTATTTCAGGATTCCTAAATAAATGAACAGACAAAATTAATGCTCAGTGCTAGCAATCTACATTTTATATATTGTGTGATTGAAAGTAAGTCTTGCTGAACAGTGGAAAAGGAAAATGACGGTGGTACTTTATTTATACAGAATTTATGTGATAACAGAAGGTAAATTGAGCTTCTGAAAATAAACTTTGTTTACAAATCTAGGTGTTTGTTTGTGTTGGGGTTTTTTTGTTTTTTTTTTTTTTTTAAACTCAAGCCAAACCATGATGGCAATGAAAATCCAGTTCCAGGAACATGAAATAAGCCATCCCTCTTCTTTTTAATCAAATATGTGTCAGAATGGATATAATTGTACATCATATTAACTCAATTCATGCAAGACCACTACCGACCTGCACATACTGTAGCTGGTTTGTAAATGCTTGTCTGTCATGTGAATGGGAATAAAGCCAATTTTGTATTTGCAAAAAGCAGCATTCCATTGCATAAACCAAATAGTCTAATGCTGATTGCGTTGTCCATATCCGGATGTCCCCAGGAAATATCACTTCCATGCATTAGTACGGACGCAGGGTCTTTGTGTGCACAAGAAAAGTTTTCAATATGTCATGTCAATAGTAACTAGAAAAACAGCTGATGCGAGTTCAAGCACAGAGCGTTATTCTCTTGCTAAGATAAAATTCTACAAAATATAGCAGCTGATGGGAGCTAGAGCGACGTGTACTGTTTCCATCTTAAGATAAAAATCTGATAAAGAAAACAGCTGATGTAAGTTAAAACAGAGTGTACTATTTATATGCTAAAAATAACATGTGGAATGCTTTTGTGTTGAGTTATCTTTGTTGTCTTGAGCAGCAATTAATAATTTATTCTACCTTTCTTAATCTGTTTTTCTCGCTTTTTATCAATGGACCTTCACTGGAAAAAACACTGTGACAAGTCAGATTCTGTGATTTGATATACTTATGTCTTTAATTGATAGGGTGTTCTCTTTCGTAAGCGTACTGCTACTGCAATACCTCTCTCATCTGCAGCTGAAATTTTACTTAATGTGCTTTTCTCAATTCTGTTTACTTTTGCATGTGACTGCTTCCCTCTTCCACCCTGTTCTTCATCAAATACCTCATCATTCTTGAGGGTGAACCCTAAAAAAAAGAAACCACCACAACCCTCCCACACCCCAAACAAAAACAAACAACCCTAATGCTTGCTGAACCAAACTGATGGCTTCAGCTGAATTAGGGAGAGACTTTGACCATGGAATAAGGTATGCAGCTAATAATTTATCTGCCAAAAAACCTGTCTGTTGTTTTTATGTACAAGGTAGTCAGGTTCCTATGGTAAAAGCTTTTTTAAAATGTTTTAAATAAAACAAATTTAATCTTTAAAATTGATCTGATTTTCACTTCTTTAGTAATGTTTATTATCCTCTAGATTTTTGCTCGAGGTCTTGCCATCTTATTGTAGAAATTTAATAATATTTTCAAGTTGATGAGAGGCCGATGGTTTAAAAAATTCTAATGTGAACACAGGGCCTAAAGTGCAGTTTGGAGACTAGAAATCAGTGATAACCAGGTTGCTGCTCTTGGGAGATTGAGATTTAACATTAGTTTATATCCTTAGCCACACTTTATAGCGATTAAATGTGGAAAAGCTTTCACCTAACTTTACTCATTTTGTGTTTTCTTTACTTTTTAGGATGTATACCAATTGAAGAAAATCATTGAAACATTTCATATGTTTGCCTAACTTGGCTTTTTTGCCCTCAGAGTGCTTATGCTGCTTAAATGCATTTTGAATTTTCCCAGGCTTTTGAAACAAGTGATGAATCAGCCAGTACAACAACAAGATGTGCATTTAGGACTCGTTGCAGCCTCCCTATCCATCCCCTGCGTCCTCGGCAGAGGGACATGCTCGCACGGTCTCTCTCGTTACAGCCTAACTTCAGATGTTTGTCTTTGCCTAATTAAATACACGTAATCCATTCACCCGGGTTGTGACGTTCCCCTTCCCTTGTCCTCACTGTCTTCGGCCAGACAATGAGCACAAAGATACAGTAGGACTCGTTTTCTCATTATTGATTTCACGCACCAGCTGGCAGCTGTTTTAGCTTGTTCGTTTTTATAACCCTCTGGGCAACTTTTTAAAAGTACTTTTCTTTGACCATCTGCTAAAAGCAATTGGTTTAATAATTAAAGACTTGCCATCCCTTTTCAGATAAATACAAATGCTGTTTCTGCAGCTGAGAGTTCGGTGTTTTTGTTTTAAGCATAGGTGGGATGGTTTTCATCAGTGCTGGGAGTGATGCAGTCGCTTCACTGATACAGTCACAGCTCCTTCGAGGATCCCATCTCTCATGTTAATAATGGCGGGGGGGGGGAGAACTTGTTTGTGGGTTTGTTTCACATCACAAACCTAGCGCGGGATTGTGGGGAGGAGGGGGTTTCGTCCAAGCTCTGCCTGGTTTTAAGTCCTGAGAATTCCCAATTCTTGCATTTGTAGGAATTCAGGGAAAACCTCTCCACTAAGTGTATTTTAGTCTGAATTGTGTATCAAGTGCTCGTAATAAGGACCAGAGGCATTTGGAGGTATTTTGGCAGCGCTAGCTGTGGCTGTACTGTTAATAGCAGGCTTCGGTACCACCATCTGCCTGTTCCCTGGCTGGGGTCAGGGTGGCAGCAGCAGAACCCCTTCTGAGCACAAAGTGGAAACTCTTGGAAACTATAAAAGCTTCAGAAGTTTTCTGGTACATTCAGCTTTTTTCTTTCTTTTCCTTTTGATGAAGTGACAGGGAGTGAGACACTAGTGTCTTACTTGGACTAAGTTGAGATAAGATTATAAGCAGTATGTTAAAGTTGTTTCTAAAAAAACCAAAACAAAACCCCCCCACATTATAAAAGTAAAAGCAAAGACAGTAGGACACTAATATGAATGGGTCCCTTGGAGCCCCTGGTTTTTCCATGTTGTGTGCTTCATAGGCAGGATGTGTAAAAAAGATCCAACCTTAGTTTGAACTCATCTTTATGCTGTGATTAGATCTAAACTTTCCCATGATTCCTTCAAAAAGGGCTGCTGAAAAATCCTTCTGTTTACCAAACAGTTTACCATTTGTTTCAGATGTACCTCAAAGCTGACCTGTAGGATTACTCTCTTGAGAGGTGAAAAAGGGTAATTCATTTTTTATGTTCCTTTAATCTTGGAATTCTTTCAAGAACTCGCTGGGCAGGAATCTGTGCATTTTATTTTGCTATGGCATCATTTATTCACCAAACATGCTTTGCTGCACAATGTATGCTTACAAAATTGGTTAGAAATTTGTGTGGAAGAAGAAAGCCTGTCTGAATTTGTGAGGGTTTTTTAATACAATTGAATAAGACTCTTTCCTACAGAATGAACAAGGAAATAGTCATATGTTTTCTTAATAAGATGAAAGATATCTGTGTTTGCTTTGAGATTTTTATGTTTGTTTGTTTTAAAAATATTCCCATCTTTAATATTTTTGTACTTTACAAACATAATCGTGTTCCAGACAGCTGTGATCTCTGCTCTCCTCTAATTCCTAAAGTAGACAAGAGCAAGTCAAATTTTCCAGAGTATCTGGCTAAATATCCCCTGAAATATAATTGAACTGAAAGTGAATGCTTACAGTAAAAGTTCACATTAGAGTGCAAAGTTTGCATGAGAAATTCCTTTCTTGAACTTAATCCTGTGGTGGTTTTCATATGAAGCATTCTCATCATAGATTTCATGGTTGTAGTATTTTTTTAGATTGCAACAAGTATGCACTAAGCTGTATAAACCATGCTGTGCTTTGGATAGGTATTTTTCTTTCAAACAAACCCTCCGCACTTCTCTTCATTTTCTGCTGCCTAATTTCATGAGCTGACCTTCTTTGTGAGGCTGTTAATTACAAGCCTGTCGAACTCTATATAAATGTGAAATGGGCAGAGGAGATAAATATAATTTCTTGTATTTGTTGAGATAGCACAGTTGACAAAATCCATGACAGCTGAACAAAGCACATTTAGGTCAAAATGATGTTTCTCTTTAGTAGGTTAGAATTATTCTTCCTTGAATGCCCTAAACCTCTTAAAGCGTTTCACAATACTTTGTATAGTTTCTTTGAAGTGTCCTTTTCCTGTGCTAATTTTAGTTATAAATGAACTGCAGACAGATGAATGGCTGATAGGCCAAGGCAGGGAATTCGGTTCAGGATCAGGCCATGAGTTGTGGTGCAGGCTCTCATGGGCGCAGCTCTACCGTGGGTAGAAATCCAGTCCAACCCTGCAGATCCTGTGACGATTGCAGGAACCACTGCATTCGATTTTATTTAAATACAGTGAAAGCTCCTTGATTTGCTCCTAGATACTGTTTACATTAACTTACTCAGGAGTGTGGGAGAAACTGCTCATCCTCTTCCTCTCAGTGCTGATCTGTGCAGACATCTGAATGCTTCCTTGTTTCTGAAATCTTTTTTGAAGAGATTAGGAAGGAAAACTCTTAAAAACATGTCTCCCCTTAGCCCCGCTGACCTTTTTTTTTTTTGGAGCTGTACCCCTTTCCCAGAGAGAGAAGGGCAGAAACCCTGGACAGGGTTTGCAGTGCAGTGATGCATAGGTCTAAACCTCGTGAACAAGTGGATTTATTGGGGTTTTGGGGAGCATTTTACACCCAACTTTTTTTCACTGTACAGAAGGCAAATTCTTCACAAAGAATAATGCAGTTCAGAAATAAGTTCAGGGTCTGTGAAAGGAGCGGTCATCATAAAATGCATTTGTGTGTCTGCAGTTCCAGGATAAGTATTTTTTGGTTGTGCTCGTAATGATGTTGCATTGGTACAAATTCTGAAAGCAAGAAATGGTGTTTCTTAAGTTTTTTTTTTTCTTCTTTTTTATTCTTTTTTTCTTCTGACAAAACTTACCCAGATTTTTTTTTTTTACTCTGAACGGGCTTTTTCGATTGCTGGGCTGTGGGGTGGTGTTTATGACAGGCAGGCTTCTTCGGGATGTGGCTACAGACAGCTGTCTCCTTTTGAAAATGGACTTCTGGCTTTGAGGTGCGGTTTGAAATGGATGTCGACATGTGTAAATTAATCCAGTTTGTCACATACATTGGAGTGTGGCAGAGAGTGGGTTTTTTCCCCCCCTTCCTCTTCAGCCTGTCCCCTTATAGTAAAAATATAGGCAGAGTTTTTCTTATGCTACAGCTAGAGTCATTATGTAATTACTTAATTGATCCCCTATAGGAAATGCCTCACATCTCTGTTGCAGGACTCTGCATCATGGTTCAAAATCAAAATGTGAAAGGATTCATTCTCCACTAAAATGTGCATTTTTTTGTACCGTGCCATTGATTGCTTTCAGATGGTGAACCGGAAAGGATTTATGTCCTACCGCACTTTTCTATAAAGATTGTCAGTAAAAATTGGGTCTGCCTGCAAAATTTAAAGTCCTGAGTAATTCCTGTGCTTTTAAAACTGAATACAGACTCTTCAGTGGAGGAAATCATTGATAATGCTATAAGCAATTCACTAAAAATGTGTTATATCTAGTTTTTATCTCTAGTCTAATAATAACATTAATATTTAAATAAGATAAAACATTATATGGCATTGAAGGAATTTACCTCATTACGTGATGGTCTGGAATAGGTCTAATTTGCCAGCTTTGTTCCTGTCTCCATGATAGTGCAATACATTGTGTACGCCCTTGTTTTCAGTCATATGGAATGACTGATGCCCTCACCTACATAGAAAAACAGTCAAACATTTTTTGCAGAAATAATTAGCTGGATTTTTCAAATCTTGTCTCAAGCTTGTGGCATTTGTGCAAGCAATTTATGCTGATCTCTATGAGATTTAATTGTGCAAATAATTCCCGTAGGACAGAAGGGGAAAATAAACACAGGACAGGAGAAAACATAGATGGTCAGTGCTTCTATGCTATAATCTTTAATTACAGATAATGTAAAATAAATAGTGTATTGAGGAGTTTTCTAGGGAATTTAACACTACATTTTCATCTCTTTTTTTTTTTTTGCTATGCAAGTAAAATGTTAAGGGCAATTAAAGGCATGTTTTCAAAGGAGGATTCAGCTCAAGCTAAGAACCCATTGCTCAAAGTAGTTCCATGTAAAGTTATGATACTTACATCAAAGTATGAAAAATGCTTTTTTCTAAATACTATAAATTTTGCTTTAAGAGTAAAGTGCGTAATGGTGGAGACGGCTAGATAGTCATTATTTGTCTGTATTACATACTTTGTAATCGAACAAAATAGTGTCTTGAAGATTGTTTCTATTTGTATGCAAGTTATGTCAAATACAGCAAGATTTATAGGTGCCATTAAAAATCCATATTGATTTCCCACAGTCAATGGGGAGTTTACTTGAAAAGTCAATCATTAGTTGAATGAGTGTCCAAAGCATGTTCTAATTTCTATTTGTAGTTAAAATTTTTAAGCAAAAATGAGTATTTTAAAAAGAAAATGTAGTAGGTTCTGAGTTCTGGCATGTAAAGCTTCGCATTTTTCATTCAGTGCTACTGATGTAGTCATGTGCTGTTCTGCCCTGAGTGTGTACCTCTGAGAGTGATGCTTGAGGCTTCCTTATTGTTCATGTTTTAATTCATTTGGATTCAGTCTTTGAGCTTTCCTAGTATGCAATCCTTTTACCGCCTGACCCTGAGTATATTTATATATAGCCCAGCAGTGATTCATTGCGCTGTGCAGCGTGCGAACACCGATGAATCGGAAACTCTCGGCCCGGAGGAGCTTGCAAACTAAATGTACAGGATAAGGGATGATGGGGGGGAGCAGGGTTACAAGCAGAGTGAACAAGATAATGGCTGGTGGTGGTAGTGCCCTTTTCCCCCTCTAATGCCTGGGGTTAGGATTTAATTTAAGAGGTTAGAGGAGTAAATGGGAGGTAGGAGACCCAGAAGGGAAAGATGCAAGAGAGGAGGGCAAAGCAAGGGTTTTGGTGAGGTTAGGTGACTGCACTGCAAAGGACAGAGTTGAAGGAATCAGCCCCTTGGCAGCTGGGGAAGGTGTATTTGGAGGCTGTGGAGCACCTGATGATTTACTCTCAGTGCTTAACCCGCTCTGTGGGTTAACTGCACTGCCTACTGCAGCTCTTCTGGTTTCTTAGTTTCTTTTTGCAAAGTGATGTGGAAAAGGAGAGGGGAGGATATTACAGGGGAGGGGGTCGATGTTATCTAATGATTCCCATTGTCCCATCCATGCCCTTTTAAGTTGGGATGGCGTAAGTTTGGATTTGGGAGACTGAAGGAGCTAAACCTTTGCAATATGTATTATCTGCCTCCTGGGATGCAATTGTGCAGCTTGTCCTCGTGCATTCACGGTGTCCTGGAGCTGAGTGGAAGGATTTTGGCTTTTTGTCTTGTTTCTGTTGACAACTCCTTTCTTACACTCCCGAGGAGAGATTTTGGAGAGAGGTAGCACCATCTCCACAGGTCAGGTAGAATGGTTATAATTAATTGATGATACATTCTCCTTATACTTACTTTCATGGACAGCTTATGGGATATCTGCGCTAATGGACTGATCCTGTTTAATGTATATTAGTAAGAAAATACATTTTTAAGAGGCAAGGATATAATTAATTTTAATAACTACTTTTCCCTGAATCAAGAAGTCTTTGCACAGAACTCTAATGGGTAACATTAGTCAAATGTGCGATAGATCAAATTGTTAAGTATGAAGGGTGTTGTTAATGTAACACAGAAGAGAAATCTTGTGAGGTAACTCTGAATAACACACAGAAAGAGTGCATTCATCATGGTATGCTGACAAAACATCTGAGTAATGATGACCATTAAATCTTTTGTCATGGCTAAGATATGAAAAACGAAAACAAGTTAAAGTATGAGCCATTTAGAAAAATCGCCATTTGACATGTAAACCTTTCTGCCTCTATGTATTCATTTTTATATTATGGAATGAATCTGCATTGTAGAAGGACATTGATTTGCCTAGCGATTATGGGGGGAAAAAGGTGAATTTCAATCTCTAGTTAGTCAAACATTTAAATGGGAAGAGCAGAGCTTGCTTTCTTTTTTCTCATGCCCCACTTTTTTTCTTTTTTCTTTTTTTTCTTTTTTTTTTTCCCCCTTGATCCACGAGTTTGGTTTGAACACAGTTTGGAAGGGTAAAAAAAACCAAAACAACCCACAACAAAACAACCAACTCACAACATTCAAGAAGATTTGATTTATTGATTTATTTATTTTTGAAAAAGACACAGTATCCGACCATCTCTATTGTCTTTGCATGACGCTGTGTGTGAATAGATTTTAATTGGACCTCCTTAAAGCCCAGGAGAAGGGAGTGATTCAGAAATGCTCAGCACTGCTCTTGTTTCCTGTATAAATAAGCTTGCTGAATTTTGTGCTGTGGGATTGGAAGAAGACAAAATTCAAACAGAAGCGATTTCATGAAGTACAATTTCAGTGATTATACAAATCTGTAAATATCCAATCCTTGCTGATGCTCGTGTTGACAAATGATGGTCTGTGTTTATCTGTCTGGACACAGATGTTTTTGTTTACTGAATTGTGAGTTTATACATCAAAGGCAAAATCTAGTCAAGTTCCTGCTATAGTGAATGCTCACCGAAGAGTTGTTGGGAAGAGCAATACATGGTTAGGCTCAATTCTGTCCGTTTTTTCTTAATACATCTACGTAGATGACAAAACAGTGTGAGCCCTGAGCCCACAGGGCCCCTCCCAGCCTTGGCACCCGCAGCAGGAAAGAACGGGGATGGTGTGAAACCAGCCTTTCTGGTCCCTTCCAGTTCAAATCTCAACTCTGTTCCAGGAAATATTTTTATTGAAGAATAGCAAAGATAGCACAGATACCACCGAGTGAATTTTCTGAAACATCAGAGGTAGTTAATGGCATTTGGATGTACTATCAGGGTATTGGATGTCAGGCGTGAAGGGACCCCTGTATTTTTTTTTTTATGGTTAAAAACAATCTCTGTACATTTTAAAGTATGGATGATGTCTTTAAGTTATACTTTACATCTTGAAAGTAAGAAAAACCTTTAAAAGCCTTTCTCAGGAAGGCATGAGTTGCTGGGGAGAGGATGTATGTCCTGTCTGAAAGCGATGGCCATCCCTCTCCATGGCACTGCTGCTGCCTTCCACTCCATCAGTGATACGTGGAATTCAGTGGAGGGTATCTTACTCTTCTGATGACATTGCTATTAATTGCCCTTTCAGTTTTATCTGGTATAGGTCATGAAAGACTGCGGTTCTGACCAAGGACACAAAAATGGACAGAGAAGTTGTGATTTGTGAAAAAGCCCAATTTTTTTTTTTTTTTTCTGATACTTACTTGATGTTCCTTTGGCTTACTTGAACAAGTTGCCTTCAAGGAGAAAAGGGTAGCATTTTAAGTAGTTACAGCTAGGAAAATATGTATAAGAAATCATAGAAATGCTTTACTAATGAAAAAGAAAAGGTGTGCCTAAGCAGTACAAGGCAGAATAGCAGCAAATATCACATAAAATGTATTATTAGACAAACATTAGACATTACAGAAACAATAGCAGTTGAAATCTCCAGAAAGAAAGAAAAAGCGTTTTGGAGAATCATGGAATCAAATTTCTATCCTCTTCCCTTTCTCTGCCCAAGCATATTACCACATTTTGCATTTTTGGACTGCATGTTTGTATAAATAACTATCGATGCTGAGCGAGCTAAGTGCTTTGGTGGTGGTCTCTCCAAAACTTGGCATTGAGGCAGTTCACTGCTGTGTTGTTTGGATGCATGTACTGTAGCTGCTTCTCTGGTATTTTCTATTTAGTCTCCGATCTGGCCACTTCTCTGGCATCTTATATTCACCTGAAGAACAGAAATATTGTGAAGAGCGTTGACGTTTCCTCCAACAAATGGCTTTTCAAGAAAAGAACAGCCATAACTAACTGAGACAGGAAACCCAACAGAAATTGGAGTTAGGGTGTAATCTTTTAAACTCAAAACTGATGCCTGACAGAGCAGAGTAATGCAGTATGAGTAATGTCAGAATTTGAGCCTCTTGTGTACATTAGGATATATTTAGAGGAATAAAATCACTTTTAGAAATTAGAAAACTTTAATTTTTGAACTGCTTGACAAAAAGGACTTTTTTTTTTTACTTAATTGTGAAGAATATAAACTGATTTATTGTAAAATTAAAAGAGCATCTGAGAAATAAAACCAGCAATGCAGTTAATGAAACTAGCAGTGAATGACAAACTGTGACAGTAGCAGTCTTAAAATAAGTGGGAGATGCTGAATTGAATGAAGTATTTAGAAAAAGAATGGGGGCAATATTAAACCTGGCTTTCCCTGTTAACGTATCACAGCTTTAATGTCTTAACACCAAGCTAAACAGGCAGTGGAGTTTCAGGAGATCTGTAGATTTGCTGGTAAGAAATAGCCAAAGAATATATTGAATGATGGGCTGTTTATTTGTAGTCTGTGGTTCTGTTTGTACTGGTAGAATATCTGGTTAGAATAGATATAATAGTTATAAATGCTTGTACGGTCATACACGTGGGTAAAGCAATGACCATAGAGTATTCGGTGAAGTCACTGAATCGTAGTCTGTAAGAGTATTTCTGAATTGCTGTAGCAGAAATGAGAGACACTGAAGAATTACAGTAGGAGAAGTAACACTCGGCGAGTACCCAGTTATTCTGATGTGGTGGCTCAAAAGCCAACTGATAGTTTTCTAAAATGAATGAACTCAAAAATAATTAGTTATTAATTTCAGGACATTGATGGAATTGGCATTTTGTAGCAGCTGGTTCCAATATCACATTTTCATAAGAAGATAAATAAGACGAAACTGGTGATGTTGAAATAAAGCAAGAGTATGTGGTGAGATATTTTGAAGTTGATAGAAAGGTCTGTCAGGTCACCGGAATGTATCCACACAAGCAACGTTCTGTTATTATATTACGAGGAAATGAGGCAAATTACAATAAAACCTACATTTAGCCAAGAAAGAATTTGTAGCAAAATTGTCCAGATGGTTTATCTTAACCCTGACAGCAAAATATGTTAACCAGATTAGAAATTTAGACATCAGTGATATGGGAGGGACTGTTTGGAGCGATGCTTCTGTGGCTCAGAAAGCCCTTGTGGGAGAGACGACGTCTTAAACGGCATAGCTGGTGAGTCATTGCTTTGAGGTAGCCAAAACCCACGACCAGCACTAACCCTTTAGTATTAGTAATTAAATTATTATTGCGTTAAATTGTTTGGAGAGAGTAACCCAACCAATAGCCTTTCTCTGGAAGGGAATTGTTAGGTTTAATATAAACTTTTTTCCTGTGGGGGTGGGTGGTGGTGAGAGAGGGAGCACTGGTGGCCCTGCTAAAGATACTGGTGTTGTGCAATAAGCAGACTGATTAAAGATGACAAAAGTGAGCAGCCTTTGGGGAATGCTGAGTCCTGCTTTAAAATAAAAATCTTCCAGATGCCTTTGAATGGCTCCAAGTTATATGCAGTATACAATCAGATAAACTTTGCCCTTTTGCACGGCTGCTTATTAAAGGTCTTGCAGCTTCTCAAAACTGACCCTGCGTTCTTCTGTCCAAGACATGGTGTTGTTGAATATCTGTGCTAGCGAGCACAGTGGGACTCGGTTGTATACAAATTGCTTAGGCTGTATGTTGATACTTACACTTCTTTTAACGATTTTGAGCACCTACCAGTTACGCTCTAATTGAACTGAAGTCAGAAGAACAGGAAAGAAAGTTAATTCAATTTGCCTTTACAGGTATTTTCTTTCAGGTGTTTTCTTTTATTCAAATTATATAAAATGTATCTACCATCTAGTTTTCTGTTGTACTTTTTGCAGCAATATGAAATTTTTAAAATTACTTTGCTGAGAAATTTCTGTTACTTCTGGCAGTTGGCTATGGCTTCATCTATCCAGGGAAATGGCAGAACAGCTTTGCAGCAGTTAGGGTTTGGGGGTTTTTTGATTGGTTACTCGATCAAATTTCTTTAAATGAATGGTCAAGTTTTAGCGGTGCAGGTTTTATTTTAATCAACGTGGCTCTTTTTTGAAAACCTGAATCTGATATATACAACTTGGAAACAATTGTAAGTGTAACTCACGCAAATTTATTCAGTTTCTTTTAGTGTAATCCCTTCTAAAAGTAAACTTAAGATAGCTTTGAAACATCAAACAGTGTGGTATTTCATTAGCAGTATTTATAGAGCAAGGAAGGAAAGGCAGGCCTGCAAGTTGTTACAGCAAAGTAGCAGCCTCAAAAAGAACTGAAGTGGATTGGATATTTATAATTTTAAACTATAGAGACATCAGTAAAATAGCTGAAACACAACATGAAACATGGAGAGAGGAAAAAATGGGAAGGAGAAGGGGTACAATAGCCAGTAATGGAATCAGAATGGAAGGA
Source organism: Pygoscelis adeliae (assembly GCF_000699105.1). Taxonomy (NCBI): domain Eukaryota; kingdom Metazoa; phylum Chordata; class Aves; order Sphenisciformes; family Spheniscidae; genus Pygoscelis; species Pygoscelis adeliae. The sequence continues at coordinate 2,581,791 of NW_008825073.1, read as the reverse complement.
ATATGTGTAAAGGTTATGAAATCTTCTGACCTCACTTAGGATATTGTTTTTGTTCTGGTTACCATATTCTTTAAAGATGTAACATTTGAAAAGGGGAATTTGATTGACCTTATGACTAAAGATAGGAACTCTGAAGAGAGGCTAAAATCATGAATTTCTATAACCTTTAAAGAGCAAAGGTTGAAAGGCATTTAATTGAGAAATATAAAATCTCTGGAATTATATATCAATATATAACTCTATTTCTTTTATATCAGAAATTATTATAAAAGGAAGACTGTATGTCAGTTGAGGGGCAAGTAACTCAGCAATCTCTGTGTACTTGCTCCTTTTGCCTTTCTTTTTCAAACACAAGGTCTAACGGGCAGAAAGAAAGCAGGCTTCCCTTTCACTTTTAAAATGACCAAAGCTGACTTGGAAAAATGTAAAAATGTGTTAATAAATGAATGTGGGGGAAAAAATCTGAAAAAAATCTGAAATTACTCTCAAACATTCAAACAATCTTACTGATCGTCGCTGGAGAGGGCTGCAAGGATTCTTCTGGGTGTGCCGGGGGTTGTAAAGCTGGTCAACCTTTTTGAAGTATGCACAGACATTGAGGATAGACCAAAAACTTGTCGGGGGACTTAAAGTATTTTTTTTTTTTTTGCATATTGTAAGAGCAAGAATATAGCTGTTTTCCTTCCAGTAGGACATAAAAGGACATTGAGAGTGCAGGGGATTCTCTGGAAGTATTGAACACTTGATCCGTCGCCTTTTGAGACTAATACAGGAGACAGTGAACTGCCGCTAGCCAACACTTTGTTCAGTGGTTGGGCTGAGGGAGGGCTGCTTTTGTAAATGTATGCCTGAGTCTCAGTAGTTGTCTTGCGGTCTTTGACGGAGACTGTGGTATAACTTCTCAGGAGAACTTGCAGGATTTGGTTCCTCAAAGTTGCCAAGATAGAGGGAGGTTCCATACCCACTGGATGGCCGGATCCCACCGTTCACTCCTCAGGAGAAATGCTGCACTCTACACACACATTGCTGCGTCTGTCTACCAGCAGAGTTTTTCCTCTGAAATAGCAGTGGGAAATGACCCAAATCTGGGGGAAGCTTTGCAGCACTATCGTAGCCTAAAACTGTTCTCGAATTACCAAAATACAGCATTTAATTTAAAACTGATTACAGATGTAAAAAGGCTCTTAGAAAGAAGTGGTATAACTAGATGAGTTTTAAAATTACGCTATTCAAGAAATATTTTGTCTCACTATATAATATTTTAGCTTTATTTAGTCATTGAAGAGATTAGCATAAAAAGACGGGCAGGTAAAATTGAGGATGCCTGAATCTTTGAAAACAAATATACCCAAGAAAATAAGATCCGTTTATGGCCTCATGTTTATAATTTAAAGGTCTAGCATGAGAGTTTGAACTTTAATTTTTCACATGTAAAACAATGCTTTGTGGTTTACCAAAAAGAACAACCTTTGTAGTAAAATGCCCAGGTCCAGGTCAGTCTGTATCTGTCTGTGACACATCATCCAAGAACCATGTTTTAAAGTAGTTGGTAAAAATAGGAAGCTGATAAAAGGCAGATAAGCAGCAGCAGTATCTCTTATCATGTAGTTTGGTAGGCTTTGCTCGGCAGTGACACCAAAAAAGAATTGAATCTACTTAACTTTGCTGTGAACTTGTAGAAATGAAATCACTTTTCTAGGAAATGAAGAGCTCTGAGTGGATACACTCAGTATTTCCCTTTATCTTTGATAAACGTCATTTCTTGTACTCCTGATCTAGTGGAGTTTTTGCCACTGACATCACTGTTTAGATATAATAATTTGAACATGTTTATTGAGTTTAAATTGGGCAGCTTTTACATGCAGTTCTAACGTGATCTAGTGCTGCACAGTAGCTTTCTTATTTGCGCAGTAGCTTTCTTATTTGCCTCTTTCAGTATGCAGTCACATTATTTAAATGTTTTGCGCTAAAAACATTAGGATGTTTTTATTGTTTTCTATTTGTAAATAACTAGCATTTTGAGAAAGATGTCTGGTCACTTGAGCTCGTGTATCGATTGAATCTTACTGTTGAATAGGATCCATGAGAATGCTGAAGGTCCCATTAGAAAATACGTAGCTTGATTTATACTTGATGAGAGGTACATTGATCACATTCACATACTGAAACAATTATTGATGGAATCTATGATGAAGTAGTCATTCTAGTTGTGATGAACATTGGCTTCTAGCAGACATTTGACACTGAACCATGAGATTCTTTGTTGTTACAGCACATCTGAGAAAATCATTAAGCTTTTTGAAGCCTTTACAGGCTGGGACTAGGAGTATTATTTGCATTAAGACTCATCAAATTCCTTTCACATCAATTTTGGCCGCCTTGTAGGAGTACATTAGCAACTTCGTGTTATCAGTAGCAGTAGCGTATATTACAAGCAGAAGTATAAATATAGCTCACCTAATTACCAGAGTGTACATGTTTTTCCTTTGTGGACAGTATCAAAGTACCTTATGAGAAAACGCAGAAGATACTTAAGCTGTTTAAAATGTGCTTATAACTTGATGAAGGCAAACTGCAGCAATTCTGAAGAAAAGAACTGGAAACATTTGCAGTTTTAAATTCTTTTGGTTCCTGTGTTCTTCTTGTGGAAAGGAGGGTTGAAAATCAGAAAAGAAATGTCTTTTTAGGATTGCTTTAAGCAAGCTTACATGACTGGGAAGGGTGTATACTAACACTTAAAGAAAGTACGTTTTTGTGTATTTTTTCAGTGAGAACACACTGCAAGTCACAGGGTTTAGTTGCAAATTCTTAGTGTGGAAGTGGGTTTCCAAGAATTGTAACAGTTTTTACAATCTGAAATGAAGAAAACTACCTGTTAAAATATGTAGGGAAGTCAGTAAACACTCTCCAACGCTGTTCAAACCTTTGAAATGGTTACATAATGTTCTGTAAATAATATCAAGCTGCTTATAAGCAATTATTTGCAGCCCATTTCGTGTCATGGAACATGAAGGGAAGAAAGGTGTGCTTGGATTATTGATGAGTTTGTTGCTTCTGCCTGTAGTCCAATGTATTAGCACATAAACTTGGGGCGATGAAATCTGCTTCCAAGAGAAAAAGGAAGAATTTGTGACCCCCCGTAAACTACTTGAAGACAAAGCTAGTAAATTCAACAATGCAATGGTTAGAAATTTGTCCAGCAGAGGAATACACTTTGTCTACTTAAAGATCTGAATTGATTTAACAGCCTGAATAATGAATGTGGATATTTATTTCAGTCCCCTGAGTGAACGATGCTGTTTCACTCACTGCAAACTCTTTCTTTCAGCCTTGCTTGTGATCTTCAAGTTAAATTTGCTTGGTATAATTTTAGATTCAGGAAGAATGGGAAAATGGCATTATCTTAAGAATACAACCTTTTTTTTTTTTTTTTTTTGAAAGACATTGATAATTGCTATAATGTTATATGATGGAGAACAGCTTGCAGATTTATTACCATTCTAGTATTTAAGTCTTCGGAGATCTCTGACCCACTGTACTCTGGCCTGCAGGCTTATTGTCAAACCTCTTGATCTTTTTGCACTTGCCATTTTCTTTGTTTTTTCAGTAAAGTGGTGTTACACGTAATGAAATAGATATATAAAAGTTAATATTCTGTTATTTCCAAGCAGAGTTACTTGATGTTTTGCTCCTAAAGTGCATTTAAAAATCTCTTACGCAAGCAAAACAGGATCGTACTTTGTACTTTACATGCTGGGTTGCTGACCTGTGAAACTCCTCGCCGAAGGATGTTGAAGGGCAAGCACAAAGCTCATTGTCCTATATCTTCCAACTTTCAACACACACACACATACGAAAAAGAGTTGAACGGTCTTAATGCTACCAAGTTTTGCATTGCCCTACATCAGAAAGGCATGAGGTAAAAAACGTTAAAAAGGATTATTCAAACCCACCAAAATTTCCCATTAAAACCAATTGTGTTCAGCAGTGATTTCTGCTCAGCATCACTTTCATTAGGTAACCACTAGGGATGTACTATATGTAGAAGAATGAAGTAGACGGAGCTGACTCACACTTAGACTCGCACAGATGCATTTGCAGAATGTAGTCCCTGAATAATTTAGAAACCAGTAGTACAGAAGAGATGCGGTTCAGTATTACAGTGTGCTGAAAAAGTTATCTTTTTGTAAAACATTATTTTATTTAAAACTTGGACCACTCCAAACTTTGAGTATGTTTCTGTTTTCTTTCTATTTTCTGTTTTTCTAGAAGAAAAGCTCGGGGGGGGAGGGGGCAATGTGGAAAAATATTACTTAAATGCAGAAGATGGAGTAAAGGACTAAAATATCCATTTTTCTTTAAGTACTTCTGAAAGCTGCTCCTAAACTTTGCTTAAACAAGAATGTTTTGCAAAACTTTCTGGTTTTGAAAAATGTATTATTTCAACTAGGAAAAGTGAAAAAATTTCTAATCTTGTGGTTGCAAAATATTTAAGATTTTGCTGTTTGCATAGCAATACATACACTCAGTCAGCTCAGAGGGAATTCAGGCACAGTGTGCTTCAAAACACGTTAAGATGGCATGTTGTATGCCTGCCATGATGGATAACGAATTCATCTCTGGGTAGTTAGCAGCTTGTTGTGCTGGTCTTACATTATATGAGTTTCTGCTGCTAAGTGCTCAAATCTGCCCCTTCCCCCCCCAGATGTTTGGAATAACTGATGTGAAAATCTCTGGGGAAGCTGCTTTGGTGAAGTGTGGTACCAGTACTAAATGCATTGCAGCCTGTACAGAATGCCTGTTAAAAGGCATGATAAAAGCAAAATGGAAATGCTAGAGGGTTTTGAAACCCTCTTTGAAACCGGCATCTCTTCACACGTCGTCACTCAACATTAAAGTGAGCTAAAATACCAATATATTCTTGCGAGATAAAAGTTGTGGGTTTCTTTTTTGGGGGGTGGGGGGTTTTGTTTGTTTTGGTTTGGGTTTTTTTGTCGACTGACCTACTCCTGTTAACACATTGCAAGTAAAATGGTACTCCATTAGAGGGTCCTGCGCCAAGAGGCATGACTTAGCGTTTGGTGATACTTGTCAAATAAAAAGTAAGCTTGGATTTACTACATTTTTTAGAATTTTTTTGTAGTGAGTATTGCATCAAGTGAGTGTTACATAAAGATCTTTTCAAGCGTATGTGAAAACAAAATAAATTTAGTGATGTTGCTGACCTAACCGTAATAAAATTGATGAGGAAATTATTAAAAAATTGAAGAGTGACATTGGTGATTCTCCACATCATTTAAGCAAGAGTAAATACAGAGGAAGGAGAAGTCCAAAAAGTAAAATTCTTCGAGAAATAGTGAGCTACTGGGTGGTGTTGTCAGGGTAACTGTAAAGGGTGAAATGAAATATCATTAGGTTTGAAGGGGTTTGGACTTCTGAAGCTTTTCAAAAAGTAGAAGTTACTTAGACTCCCAGCTTTTCCTAGGGGAACGTTCTTGGCATAAATGAATGAACTTTGAATAATTCTAGTAATGAGGGAACGTTCCCATTGTTAGGGGTTTACCATTGCAAAGAATGAATCTTTAAGTATCTTAAACCATTGGAAAGATAGATAGTAAATGCCACAAGAGTAGGTTTCTATTTGGGTAGACAATGTAGAGGAGAATAATCTTAGTAGGACTTGCTTGTGCTTCAGATGCTTCAAATTTCTGTCTGTTCATCAGTGCTGCATGAATCAATCGCCTTGAAGCATTTTAATACATCTTAGTTACACTTTTCTTGTAATACAGAGGAAGGAGAATGTTCCAGCATGCTACCAAGATTGCAAATTAAAGTCTCCCCTTCAGCTTACTACTGCTGCAAGAGAAAGTAATGTGTTAGGAAAAAATAATTTGAGAAAATAAATATTATACAGTTAAAGATATTATTTTATGTTTTGGTTTAAAGTATGTACAAGACAGAAAATCTGCAATGTGTAATAAACACATGCCCTGAAAACAGAATATATGGATTTTCTTGACTGATTTCTGTTGTAATTATGTCCTAGTTGGGAATACTATGCAAGAGAGTTACAGTGGCTCCCTGCTTCTGGGGCCGGTTCTGCCCTGATGCTGAAGTGGGGTGGTGGAGCAGTCTCAAGGGCACTTCAGGTGCACCCGTGGGACTGCCTACAGCTGATGATTTCCAAGGCTACGTACCATTGCCAGAGTGGCCTTCCCTGTGGCCTCTACCCCAGTCCACCTGAGGAGTGTGGGGAGTGGGGGGATTGACAGCTGCTATGTGAAATTCAGTCTTTATTTTGTGATGTCTGGAGGGGATAACTGTGTATAGGGAGCTTCCGTTCAGTAGCATTTTGTCTTTAGCATGTGGGTGGGTGTATGTGTACGGATGGTGGTTGTTTCCCAAGACTGTTATCTGGTTAGGGAAGGTAACCTGTCACGGCAGTGTTTGTCAAGTTTTCCAAACCTGGTAATTTTGATAGGGCATCGAAGTACATCGGTGTGAATCTACTCAGTGCGAAATGAGTGTTTTGCTTTGACTTTTTCCAGAGGAATCTTTACCTGCTCCCCCTTCACGTATTCGTGTTGTAGCAGGTGGGCGGTGGGGGATGACAACTGATTTGATTTTGGGGGAGCGGTTTGGTGAATGAATCAAAAGTTTTCATGTGTTCTTCTTCTTCAGCTTTATTTAGTAATAAGTTGAATGACCCTGTTTGGGAGTGCTTTGTTAAGGGCTACAGAAAAGGTGTTACAGCGACAATTCTCAATTCTAAAGAGAGATTTCAAATATTTTTCATTTTAAATAGCCTGCTAAATGTTTTGGAAAGTGAAACGTGTGATGTCTAATTCACCAATGCAGCAGCATTCTGCAAAGCAGGACGTTCTTCTTGTCCTTAGCACTGAGAGTTTGTTCTCTAGTTTCTATACCATGAGGTAGTAGCATCGTTGACTTGCTACCCCATGAGTTCCCCCTTGCTGCAGTTTATTTACTTCCCCGCCCGGTAGCAAGAGGACAGTTCATTCCTTCTAGGTGCAGGACATCTTGTTCCTAATTACTTAAACTCTTTTTTTTTTTTCCCCCCACTTGCATTCCAGATGCTCACAGATGAGAGTTCTGTTATACTATCAGGCATATTTCTTAATAAGAAAGTAACTTAAGTAGTTAACATAACAGAAGTTGATTTGACCTGCTGATACGCATTTTTGCAGAATAAACAAAGCCTGTTATCTGAGATCTTATTTATAAGGATCTGCTGAAGTGATCTGAGATCCCTCCTTGTTTGCCTGTCCTGCCCTAGACCTCAGCACATAATCTCACTGTACTGCTGCCCTTTTGACATCTGATTGCCCTTTCCATCAGCATCCATCCAAAAGCATATTTGTCTAAAAAGGAAACAATTAAATTCCAATCTCATACAGAAAACCTTTACTTTTCAAAGAAAACATACTGAAGAAGTCACAAAGTCGTATATGACGAGGAACCCTAGCTAAATCAGAACCATAAGTCATTAGGCCAAATTCAGCTCCTGCCAAAGTAGACACCAAGTTACTGATCTCGATGATATTTTGCCTGTTTATATTAGAAATATTTTATGCACTTAGTTTTTATTTGTTTTTCCGTTAAAGCTTGTAGTAAGACTGTGTTATAATCTATGTGAAAAGTATCATTAGCATGCAACGTAAATAAAAGGTATGATTGGTAAGTGAATACTGAAATATTTCAAATGTGGAATGATCTACTGGTTATAACCAACGATGACAATGGGCTAAAATGATTGAATTGTATGAAAGTCAGTTTAAACTGTTATGCTCATCAAATACCCGTATGTCCTATTTCCTGAGAATCTTGAGAGTTACATCACAGCGTTTTTTCAAGGATAGCAACACATTACTGTCAAAGTGCACAGTAATGCACAGAAAGAGCAGATCTGCTGCTTTCGGTATTTGCACATCCTTTTCTGTTTGTAGGTCTCCAAATGGTGCCACCGAGGAAACACCTTTTTTCCTTCACGCTGGGCATTGTGCCCTGACTTTGGCCATAGTCACAGGCTGCATACTTCTGGCTCATAAGTTTGGGCACTGTGTTTTCCATTACCTGTGGCCGCAAACAACTTCTAAAAAGCTACAAGTAATTCATAATGTATAATCAGTGGTATAATTGAGTTATACTCTCTTAATGCAGGTTTGATAGGGAAGCAGTCCCTGTGTCCTATCTTCAAAGCCCTTCAGGCTGCTGAATTTACTAAAAGCGGTTTTGTCACCGGTGACTCCATTGTAACTTTCTCTAGGAGCAACCAGGTAAATCTGCAATGTGGTCCTTTAGGAGTGAAATGCAAACCCTGCTTTGTGTGTGGCCATCCTGATTAACATCAGCAAAGAAGAAAGAGAAGAGGGAAATTCCTACATCCTGCAGACTAGACAGTGGTGTAAAGCGAAAAAAACTTTTTCTGTGTATTTTTTTTTAACTTTAACTGTTAATATTCAGCTGTCACAGGTTACATCTGTTGATTATACACTACAGATTAAAGGTTGATTATATCAGAAGTATTGTTACCATGAAGAACAATTTAAGTTTAAGGGACTAATGGCTATTAACACTTTTTTTAGTTTAAACGTGCACCTTATAAATATATATATAGCTAACAATGTCACCGTTTCTTCCTTGGTTTGCTGTTGAAAAAAAGATGATGTTTGTAATTTGACCTGTGGAAGAAGAATGCAGGCTGATGGCCACTGATCAGATTATGAACTTTGTCTTGTGTTCCTACCCAAACTGGTGAGTCTGCAGCATAAAACGAGGAGCGAGCTGGGAGCAGGCTCGTGGCTCTTGCTGACAACCCACATCCTTAACAGTAGTAAGTTGAAAGTTGGTGTGGACAGATTTTACTCCTGTAGTTTTTTGGCAAAGGCTTGTTTTTAGCAGTGAACTTCTGAACATAATTCCTACCTGAGAGAACTTGAAACAGTGTAGTTTTGTCATTAATTAAATTTCCCACAGCTACTGTTTAAGATAGAAATGACTGAAATGACATTTCCGAGGATCTGGTGTGTCAGTGACATTTCCCTGGGTACCACTTCTCTGCAGGTGGAATTCCCAGGAATTATTAAAGCCCCATTACTGATACAGCTAGTTAAATCCCAACCCAACCTGATTTTGTTACGTCTCCAAGTATGTAGGCTTGAACGCTTGTGGATTTACAGTGTTTGAGCAACTTGGGCAATTTCTAACTGCTAACAAGACTGTTTAGTCAGTTTTTTGTTACTGAAAAAGGGGTTAACTGGTGAATTTCCAAACCTGCAGAGGGAATAGACTTGTAAGCTATTATCTGCTAATTGTAGGGTTGCAACTTGCTCACCTATGCAATTTTTTGGTTCCGTTTAAGACGAAAAAGTGTGCTGTCTTTTGGTGGCTGAGAACTAGGCAAGTGTTGGTGTCAAAGGGAGACTGCCACTATAGCTGGTAACTTCGCTACCAGCAGCTTAGCTGGCAATGCCACATGATGTATCAATTTGTCCTTTAGCAGTACTCTTTTTGTAATATAGATAGACTGAGAAATGCCTGCGTGCACGGACTTTATCATATAGTTGTTAGGGGAAAAGAGGTTCAGTTGCATGTTTGTCTGTTTGACAATTAAAATCACAGAAGACGACTGTAAATGCTTTCTTATTTGGTATTCAAAGGTAAAGCAAATTCAACTAAGTAAATTTAAAAAATTGGTCTTAATAATGAGATTAGTATTTTTTCCCAGCTGTCTGACTGACAGTTTAATGAAGATTTTATTGTGTTATGTTAATGATGTCACTGAAATATATATTTCTTTGTTTGCGTCTGTCACTTACAGATTTAATTAGTATTCTGCTAGTTTTGTATAGTTTTTTCTACAGAATCATCTCTCTCTCTCCTTGCATATCTTTGGCAGCTGAGTCCTTACGTACAAAAGAAAAAGTTTGCAACGTTCTGACCAGCTAAATGTCCCTACAAATAGAAATGCATTTTGCTAGTGATACCTTCTACGAAACAACACTAAAATACTGGTGTAGTATATAAGCCTTTTACCACCCTTGAAAACCCAGCTTGAACCTTGCGCTAGTCATTTACATGATGTTTCCTTGGGATTACCTACATTCTTGTCCACTTTGACCTTGTAATTTTGCTCACAGTTGGAAATGTAATGCAGAGTGACTAAGATAATGTTGTTTACACAGACTTTAAGTGGAGTGACATTATAGTCAAGCAAGTGTCACATCACCCAAAGTGAAGGAAGACTTAATTACCATAATCCTGTGAATACTAAAATTCCTTAGCCATGTGTAGCATAATAATGTAATGTTCTGCATGTTACATTTAATAACTTGAAGGTACTGTATTAACTCTCAGGGATCTTTTAGTTATCTTGAACTGAAAGCAAACAGATTTAGAGCAGGTCAGGAGAAATTCTGTGGTTAATGTAGATACTTGGTGTGTTACATTGCTAAGATCTTCCTTTAAAAGTATAGTTTGACAGGCAAAACAAAACTGAAGTGACTGTGCCAGCATCTCTGTTAATCTAATGGGTATAGTTTGGGCCAAGGATTTCTGCAGGTGATGAAGGCTAAAGTTCATTAAATAACAGGAATGATAGGAATGAGGTGGTAATAAAAACATACCGTGTCATGGCAAACATACTGTTAAGTGGAGAGGAGTTTTAAATACTGCAAGACTGGAACAATTTGTTCCTTGAGTTTTCAAATGATCCTACCTTTTTGCTGATACTCGGTGCACCAGCCTTATGTACTCCGCCAGAATAAGAAGCGAATGGATGAGTATATAGTTATAAAAAGCAAATCATGAGCAATTATCGTGCTTCACAAAGAACTAAAGTATTTGTCATGTTCTCTTCTGAGCACTATGTAATAATTTTATAAAAATGGAGTGATTATTCTTAATATATGTTGTTGTTACTTCAGTAACACTAAGTAGTAGTGCACAGCGTACTGCATGCCTTTAACACATTTGTTCTAAGAATCAGATGATTTAGCAGCTGGAAGAATGCTGTTTAGACAAAACCAGAGTACAGTTGGTAAGTGTTTTCCTTTTACTGCTTGAGAGCCCAGAGAGTTCTCCAGAACCTGCCCGGCCCGTTATCCTGTTGTCTGGGCTCTACGCTTCTGTGGTCAGTGGCCAACAGTGATAGATGGATTCAAAAGCACAGGTGAATAACCCAGTGCAATTTAGTATTGTTTGAAAGGCAAGTTTTGAATTTGCATCTTAGAGACAGTAGCAGACAGAATGGTTAATCTTGGGAGGGATTATGTGCTTTCATGTAGGAATTGCTTTTCAAAATAGTTATTAGTATGTAGTTCAAGTTTACCTAATGTCTAAGGTTTGGTTCTCTCAGGACAGAAAAACAATATAAATCTACAAGAAAGTGTGAAAAAGCTGGACATTAAAGTAGTAGTGTGTGCTGCTAGTGTATGATATTTGTGTACAAACAAGCAGAAGCACTTGAGTAGTGAGTCAATAGGTGTTGGTTTGCGCTGGCACAAAAAAGCTTGTGCTCTGACTTTCCCTTTACTTACAGCAGTGTGCAATTGCCTTTAATGGAGTTGGTCTTATTTGTGGAGAGGGGGTGGGGAAGGAGACTCTCCATTTATTTGTAAGGATTTTTGAAAGTGGATGTTAGCGTTAAGGATGCTCTGTGGAAGGAGGGTGCACACTGTCATTGCATGGCCTGTGTTAAGGTTTTGCTGTATTACAGCAGCCTTTGAAAGATGTTCCTTAAAAGTGGTGCACTTCCCTGGGAATTAAGAGTCTGGGGGGAAGACAAGACAGTACCCTGCTGTAGCGTCCTGTGGCTGTCCAGGAGGGCATCTATTTCTGAAGAAGCAGCAATGCCAAAAGGAGCACAGGTTGCACTTGTTGCGCAGCTTGTCATGCTCCCTCCTTGCCGAAGCCCACCCTGTCCTTCTTTCAAGCTGACATGTGCTGCCCCTTTAGTTTTGTGCCCCTGATTGCCTCTGTCCTATGAAAAACCAGTGGGGGAAGATCAATCTCCAACAAGTGTTTCTGTGGTAATACCAAGCATCAACTCCTTTATACCTTTGATGTACTCTTCCAGGAAAAATAAATCAAAATTTTGAAGAATGAAATGAATATAGTAAAACTGAAACCATTAGCTGTCATTCTGACGCAGGGAGGTTCTCTGCTCACTGGGGTGCTAGTATTAACACATAGATGTGGAGACATGCAAATATATAGTCATTTTCAGGATACCTCTTTTTTGTGTGTGTGTTTAAAGTGCTAAATCTCTGATCAGGAAAAATAATGTAGATTTGCTGTTTCTCAGATTATTTTTGTAATATTAAGTCATGCTTAACGCTGCTGATTGCTAGAGGTCTCTCCTTGCCCTGTAGTATCCACTTAGGGTGTTAGGAGCTAAACGGTAGAAGACAGAACAAATGCAAATCAGAGAATGTAGATTATACATCAGAAAAGTTTTGTTGTTACAGATGAATTTTTTTTTTTAAAAACAAACTTCCACTATTAGCAGCAATTGCCTCGACTGTGCTGTGTGCTCATTTATGCATCCATACACTCTCTCCGTTGGCTCTGTTGGTAGAATAGGATGATTTGGGGCCGCCACTTGAATATCTGAAACAGGACTAAAAAGCTGTGGAGACGGCAGAAGCAGCCTTTCATTAAAAACCACCTTTGCGTAAACAACTATTTCAGCCTGTGCGTGGTTTGGCGGGTGCTTCTGCTCGACGGCTGCTTGTGCGCAGATTAGTTTCCATTGCTTCAAGCTGACCATATTTCCCTTTGAAATCAGGGCATTGGAGCTTTAACCTTGACACTGTGGTAATGCAGAAATCCTGCTGCACAGCCAGCGAGCTGGTGCTGGCGAGCGCAGAGCACCTGTGAGCACAGACTGTCGGGCTGGATCGGGGGCCCCAGGAGTGCCGAGGCTGCAGCTGCCGGGCTGAGCAGCAGTTGGAAGCGCTTCCTCGCTCCCTCTCGCCAAGCCCCCCGAGACCCACTAAAGGGTTTTAACTTTCTTTGGATGTATAATTTTTGTTGATTAACAGGAGTTCTGGGAAGGAGTCCTTTTGTAAAACTGATGACAGGGAGGAGCTGCCTGGGGCAGAGGCTGTCAAATGATCTCCTTTGTGACTGTGATAGTGCAAATATTACCAAGGAACTGTAAGTCCCTTCCCTCTCCCCAGGGGCGGCAGTGCTTGAACATGAAATTCCATATAGCCAGAGATGAATCTTAAAGGTTCTGTTCACATTACGGAGTGTTTTGGAATATGCAAACTTTACAATATCATTCTTTGGAGCAGAAAGGTCAGAGAATATTCCTGATATTGGGATGCCGGATCTTGGCTTTCGTCATTGCTGACTGCCTTAACTAGGTTTGTTTTCCTAGATGTCTGAGTAATTACTGCTGTTGTGGCCGACAGCATTTTGGGTCCAATAAGTTTTGGTTTTCCTTGTAGAGATTTCATGCTCTCTCCTGTATTGTTACAGATGGCAGAGAGCGGGAAAGGGTTTTGCAGGACATCCACAAGTGCTGGTCACGAAGATCTGAAAGAACGGTCTGATCGGCGGGTGCTCGGGATGTGATAAACACTGTGTTGAATTGCAGACGTTTAAAGTTCAGTTTGGATAAAATCAGGTCATACTCCTTAAACGAAGAAGTAGAAGCTTGACTGGAAAGGCAGTGTCGATGGCCAGTGAAGTGTCATCGCTTGTGTCCATTTTGGGGGGGAAATGCACAGCATTTTTGTCTCAAACATTGCACTGTACAATACAATTTATTCCACTACAAAACTAAATCAGATTTTCCATCACTTCTTTTCTATTCCCATAAAAAACCTCCCAGTTGCTTAAAAAGCAATGTTTTTGAAAAAAGGGGGATGTAAATGTGTAATGTATTGATTGTCTGCTGTGCTCAGAGGGGAGCGCGGGGGGTCCGGGGGGGCAAAGCCTGGCGTCGGCGTGGGGAGGGCAGCGCTGCCTGCCCTGCCTGTGCCTGGCTTCACGGAGAGGCAGCAGCCCGCTCAAATTCCTGCAACTGCAGAACTAATTAGTGAAATTAAGTTGAAAACGCTGTAAACAAGTGAAGTTGTTATTCATTCCGTACGGCACTACAAATGTGGGAGGACATGTTAAATGATAAATTAGGCATGAACTGCTTTAATCTGTAAGCTGAACATGCTAGCGAAGGGCCTGCATTTGTAATTAGTATTGGGGGCCACAGGAGAGTGGTGCCTCTTTTAAAACAGTGACAGGGAATTGATCAGTTTAGGTTGCCGTGGCAACCAGGAGCCCTCCATCGCTTTCCCCGCGTTCTCCTATTATGCGGTCCCCGCGTTTAGAAATATATTTATGAACTGTAAAGATAAACTACTCAGTAATGCAAAAGAGGCTACGATGCTCAAATGCCAAACTGACGGGGGCCAAGCGGATGCCTGACTACCCGATAACAAGCTTAAGTGTTCTATGGTTGTCATGACATTTCTTTTACAAAGCAAATGATGTCTGCAGAAAAAAATCTTAAAATTAGCCGAAAATGCAAATCTCTTTATGAGGCTGTCACCTTCATAATAACAGACAATAATTGATGATTTATGAGATGCCACCATAGCAACCAACTCCTTCGGCACCCCCTGGTTCCTCTTATACAATAGGCTTGGGCTCCTGTGAAAAAGTTTCCAGCGCGAAGCGCAGAAGGTCTTCTAGCATCTTACTCCGTTCGGTCTTATTAAATAAGGTTTGCAAATGTTGCAGGGATTTTCACAGTCGTCCTACAGATCAAGGGGCTGAAGTACGCTTTGTAAAAGCTATATATAAATCATGACTGAAATAGGGTGGTTTCAATCAAAACCTCTTTAAGAAAATAGATCATTTTTATTCACTGTTCAAGTTGGAATGGAAGCTGGGACACACCAATCTCTGCTGTATACTTGGTTTTTCAAAGTCCTTTGTCTAATACTTGTATTTAAAAGTATTGGTTATGTAAATCAGCCCATTTCTTGCCTACTGGTGTCTAAGTTGAACTGACCATCATAGAATAAATGATGTTTTATTTGGATTGTCATTTCAATGACTGCAAAAGAAAGGCTTTTATTTACAAATGTGTATTTAGATGTCTCATGGTTTGTTACATCTGCAATGTTCTTCATGAGAAATTAGCGTTTTAAAAAGAAGTTTCTAGTCTTTCAGATTACTGCCTCTTCTAACAGATCAAATCAAGTTCCAGGAGAATTAGGGTCTGTAGTCTTGGTTGAAGGTCATATGGTACTAAGAGATATCAGGTTAAGTAGTATTGGTGTCTTTGTGTCCAAAGGCCATATTATTTGCTCTTCTGTACAGGACTGGCAGTCACGAAAACCCTCATGCCACAGTTCTGCATAACTTCGTAAAACTCAAGTCCCTAAATTTGTTACCTAGAGAGGCCTATTTAATGTTGAGGGAGAAGAACTGGTATTAGCAACTTCTGCTTTAAGTGTCTGGGTTTCTTTTCCCCCATAATTCCTTCCCCTCTCCCTACCCTTAATAAATGGAGATTCCAAATGTGCCCTTTTTATTTCACTTTTCTTTTTTAAAACTTATTGTAGTAGGAGAAAAAAATCCACTGATTACAAAAAACATTCTTAGAATAATACGTTAATTCTCAGCCCGTATCTTAAGGTCCATACTCAGACAACGGTTCCAAAAAAAGTAACAGAAACTTGTTTGAATTAAGAATTCATAATCTTTCCCATTCTTTTTTACTTCGTCAAATATGACAATTCGAGCTGCCAGTTCCAGAAAGTGATTTCTGATAGAATAATATCTTTCAGTCACCTTGCCTGGTATGTAGAGAAAAAACAGTAAATAAATGGAAACCCTTTATGTTTTTACTGGTTATATCTAGGCCTTTACTTTTCTGTTCACATTTTGATATATTTTTCTATTGTTTAATTTAACTCTTTTCATAACTTCTTATGGGATAGTTTTCATGGGATTTATTTATGTGTTTATATATGTGAGAAAAAACCAGAGGTTTCTTTAGGTATTTAGGATGAAAACAAATAAGCTTGGTGGTCATCCCCCCCCACCCTCCGGCTGTGTCTTCTTTGCATCCTCACCTCTAACTTCAGCAGAACTTGCTTCTGTTCTCTTTCTCTGCCATTAACTGCTCCAAAACAACAGACAGACAACCCCGTAACATCTCCTACCTTTTTATGGAGAACAAGGTTTGAATATTACAAAGAAAATGCACAGCGTAAGAATTGGAAGTGATAAAGGCTGCAAAGTGGTTACGATTCCTATTTCTGGACCCTTTAAAGAAACCCTCCTATCTTGTATGTTCTTTCCCTTTTCCAGTCTTGATGTACTTTCAGGCGTATTGTGGGCATTTTCGGTGTTCCTCTGGAACTGGGCTCGGTGCGGAGGTGTTCTCATTAGCATTTTACAAGCTCTGTGTGTGCAGCAAGTGTAGAAATTGCAGTAAAATTTTTTGCAGCGTATTGACCTGAAGTCCATTTGAAGTTGATAAATACCAGCTGTTCAAACAGAAAATTAAACAAAAGCAACTCAAAACTTGCTCTGAAGTAAACAGGTGAACAGTATGTAAGACAAAGCAGTTCCCCAAAGGCATTTTTAGTACACGGTCATTATTTAACTCCTGACTGAAAATAAACAATGCTGACAGAGTGTGTGTTGGGGGGCTATGATATATGAACGGTGTCA
This sequence comes from Pygoscelis adeliae, assembly GCF_000699105.1. Lineage (NCBI taxonomy): Eukaryota > Metazoa > Chordata > Aves > Sphenisciformes > Spheniscidae > Pygoscelis > Pygoscelis adeliae. The sequence continues at coordinate 2,565,075 of NW_008825073.1, read as the reverse complement.
GTACTGTAGGCTGATAACCTATAGCTTGACATCCTTATCTATAAACTTTGACAGATACATCAGTTTGTTATTGTCACTTTATTAACTTGCTTCTATGATAGCAGAAGATAATCTTTCTCAAAGTCTAACACAGCTAATACTTTACTAGGTAAAACATTTGGAAAAATGTCAACAAGTTTTGTTTTCCCCCCAAAGGAACATCCTTTACAGTTCATTACATACTGAGGCAGTATTTCACAATATGGAACAGAGTTGTTTGCGTATCAGCAGCAGACAATAAACTGTTTTGTCACATTAAATTATTTATGCCAGAGACATCCCGACAGCCTCTCAAAAAAAAAAAAAAAGAATATATTGTTAGGAAATGTAGTTGTGGCTGCTCGAACTGAACACTTGCTTAATAAATTAATATTTTGGTCTTGTGATTTTTAATTGGAAAATAACAGCTGTTCCTAGTTGGAACTGTCTACTTTGTCTTCTGGTGGTTTACAACAGAGCTGTAATAAAGATTTCACAAGCCGCCTCGCTCGCTCCATCCCACTCCCCGTTATCCTGCCGATGCTACGGGGGTGAGTGAGGGGACTCAAGCGAGAGCTTGAGCTGAAGTGGCATCACAGAATGTAAAAAAAAAAAAAAAAAAAAAAAATCTGACTTTTTTAAAATGTCTCCTAATCTTACTTCAGAATGTTAGTATGAATTATACTTCCAAATGAGCATTTTTTTAATGTTCTCTGAAACAGAGTTCTTTAAGATTTGTTTGAATCTGAAACTTTATCCAACATCTGCTGCATCACTTTGTGCCAGACTTCCTCCTCTTAACTCCTTGCTCCATCTTATCTTACACTTAATGACACATTATATTTTCAAGGCTGTATATCCATGTGCATTTACCAATGAAGGAGTTAGGAAATGATCCTTTAAATGCTCGTACATTTGCTTATTTTTATACAAAACAGCAAGGCAAGGCCAAACTGCTCACCAGCTGCCTATACCCACAGCACACTCTTGGTGTACGTCGAAGGGGTTGTGGTCCTGTGGGGTGGGTGGGGAAAGGAGTAATTAAGGTCTATAATAGGACAGCAGAACTCAAGTCAGACAAGCAGCCTGAATTCTGAAATTACATAATTTTGGGGTGCTTGAGTTGTCTCAGTAATGGTCTTTTAACATTACTGTGCATATGTGTGATTGCTTGAGATTTTTAGAAACTCAGTCAAACCCCCCAGAACTTCTGTAATCTGCAGCCAGTGTCGCTCATAAGGGTCATACAGTCACTGCTCTGTCCAGACCATAGGGACTGATGGAATAGCTGAAGCCACGACATGCTGCAGTCGGCTGTATGAGCCACCAATGGGAAGAGGTGGATGCCTTTGGCAGTGCTTTTCATTGATATTTGCTGCAGTGGAAATATTGAGCTGCACTTGTCTTTGGAGAGTACTTTAGTGAGTACAAATTTCCTGCCAGTCTTCCACAGCTCACACAACAGGCTTTTCTACCCTTCTCTGCTCCAACACCAGTTCTTCGCTTCTTTCATGTACCCTCATCTTTCATCTGTCTTCTTCAGACTTGTCCTCCAAGTCCTAGTTTTCTTGCCCTGTAAGGTCTTGTCTCGCTCCTCTGTACTCCGGTCATCCTGAAATTAGACCTCTGCTCCCACCCTGGTTCATAATTTTATTTTCCAGTCATTTTGGGTGTCTCCTTTCCAGGATGAATTTCTTTGTCCTCAGTCTGTTTGCACAACTGTCTCCTCAGGATCCTTGCCACTGTTGGCTTTAGCCCCACGCTTCTTCCTTCAGCTGCTTACCTTGAACACAACTCTGGTTTCTTCTTGCCTTGAAGAGATTGGCAGGGGTAGGAGATAATTCCCCAGTGTCTTGAAATGTTCCGTTTCTTCTGTAAACTATGTTTCAGGCAGGGAGGAGCTACTGAGGTTAATCCTGGGAAGCCAGAATAGATTTGGAGAAAAAGTGGAAGGCAAAATTAAAGTGGCAGAGAGATGTGTGGTTACTGTTGATCTAGGCAGTAATCTAGGAGAGGAGGAGATCCGGCCAGGAATTTAGACCAATTTGAGCTGAGGCCCCAGTTCGCTGTGTTGTACAGATTTTAAGAGAGTTGGCAATGCTAATTATCACATGCACAATATTGGGAATGGGGAAAGGATGTTAATAAAAGGAAAGTTCAGTTTATGAAATCCCAATTAGTATGAGAAAATAGGGTTTTCAAACATTGACAGCTTTTCCAAAAATGGGTGTTATGAGGGTGCCCCAGACCCAGATCTGTTCCTGTGGTATAGAAGTCAGTGTTATGAAACATGGGAGCATTAAAGGACTCTATGTAAAGCACGTGCTGTCATTATAATAGTAAATGACAGTATTTTTCTCTTGCCTGTTTCTCCAGAATGGTTCAACGAGGTCTTACCAACATTTTGTGTTTGTATGATTTTTTCATAAGAGACACTGCCACCAAGCCTGCCCAGGGTCTACTACTGGAGCTTACAAATACTATTGTTTGGGTTTGTTACGGTAACAATATTATGTAGTATAGCATTATTACTTCACAAATGAAATATTTTGTGTTTCAAGTCAAAGCTCTATGGATGAGGAAATATTAGCTTTTATAAATGGTCCTTTTTAAAATGAATTTGTAGATATATGCTGACACTTTTGGAAAAGATGATGCAGAATAAACTCAATTTTTAAGGAAATATATGTGGCATCAGAGAAAAATCTTGCAGCATAACATTTGATCTCTTTCTTCTGTTTTTTATTTAGGTAAAAGTAATGTTCCTGATTTAACCAAATGCAGGTTTGGCATGGCCTAAAAAAGTGAATCATTGGAGAAGAGAAGCTCCCTGGTTGAATGGCTGTAATGAAACATAACTTGAGGAAGACAAACTCCTACTTCCTCTTAAACAGATAGAATTCTGCATTGTGTTGGTAACTAAACAAAATGGTCATAAAAAGAATAAGAAAGAAAAAAAAAAAACTAAAGAATTGTTATCATTGATATTAATACCATAATGCATTGTAATCAGTATAACTTTTCAGGTGTTTTCCCTGACTCTGTATATATCTAGTGCTGCATCAGTTCTTTTGCAGCTGCATTGCAGACATGCTGCCACACAATTTTTGGTACACCCTTGATGACTTTTACTACTATATCACAGTGTCAGCTGCATGACAGCAGCAGTGTTCCCGGATCAATATTATATTATGTCATTTTGTGCTGTGAAAGAGAGCTGTATAAAACTTCTAGATTTGTCTCTTTGGAAATGTGTACAGCTGAAACTAAAAATGGCCTGATAACAATCTGCAGTAGTAGTGGTGTATGAAAATGAAAAGGGGGGGATGAGGGAAGTGAGTGTGTGGGAAAAGAAGAGGGTTCAGGCTTTGAGATACAAGATAAGAAAAGTAACACTGCTTTTACATAGTGGGTTATATCATGGGATTCAGAGATTTTTAACGCACTGTAGATAAGGTTGTCTTACCTTTGAATCCACTAGATTTTGCTGCATTTCTCAGGTAGAGTAAGACTGCGCAGTCTGTTACCAATTATTTATGCAAGAAACAGGGTAATTATACCTACCCACATCAGTTAGTGGATCAGGAACTCTCCTGACAGTATGATTTAGGAACTACTTGTTCATTCTGCTGGTTTCTTCCTCTTCCAACCTGTTATTCTGAACAAGTGGAAATGTTAATACCAGAGGTGAATAAAAGTGTTCACTAGAACACACATCTTGAAAAAATTGATGTGCGTGTTTACATATTAGCTTGTTAATGTAGTCACAAAGATTCTAAACAGAATTACAGTGGCATGGCAAAAGCTTGGAGGTTAATATAGACAGCAACAACTGGTCAAGCCTTTACAAAACCAGAGGTAGGAAGTTATTGTTAATGTGTTCAAAGCAGGTACAAGAAACAGGCTGGTGGGTTGGTTCCAGATCATCTTAAGGTTGTGTTGTAATCCAAGTAGTACAGGGAAATAAACAGGAAAAACAACTAGAAAAAATTTAGTATACGATCATAATTTATGGTTGTTATGAAAGAGAGTTGATCAGATAATTCATATAGCTAGAGTATTGATGTAAAGGATATGACTTGTTCAGGAAGCAAAGGCAACTGAAGAGGAAAGAGGTATCGCCTTATAAAACAGGACATGTGCACTTGCTTGGAAGTCCAGGCTATGGAGGTAGATGGCCTGGGAGAAGAGTGCTGGGTATGATGGTAGCCTGCTCTTAAAGGCCACCAAAGCAGGAGGGATCCCTGTGGGTTCAGGTAGAATCGTCCAAGGCACAGGACTTTGTGGTAATGGGAGATTTTTCCAGTCTAGACATAAAACCAGCATGTGCTGGGATGCTTTACAGAAGGGTTTTTTTTTTACATGTAAGATAGACAAAGCAGCTGTAAAGGAAAGTTTATGTTTGGTTTTGGTTTTTTTTTAAACTCAGGTGTAACCAAGAAAGAAGAAGTAGTTGAGAATGTCAAAATGTAATGGAAATTGGGTGAGAGTGGCTATGAAATAATGGATTTTTACGAGCCATATGACAAGTAGAAGAAATAATATGTAAAGAAGACAGCGACTTAAAATAATGCAGTCTTGATGTATTGGAATTGGGAGGTAAGAACTCCGTGGTAGTAGAAGAGTAAAATTTTCAAGAAATCTTGCAATTCCTTTACAAATAAATTAATATAGGCTTAAATACAAGTGAATAGCAACTGTAGAAAGAGGTCAGGTTTGCTAAATTAGGAATCTTTCTATGGCAGTCTCAGAAGCAGTATGCCAAAGAGGGAGATCAGTGAAGGTAGTTGGGTTAGAGCAGAACAGCATGAGCATGTGGGGACAGTATCAGAAAGGCCAAAGAACGGAAGTGAGATGCAATCAGCAGATATTTTCCAGAGTAAGAGGAAATCATTCTACACGTCCGTCTTGGGAAGAGAAAAGCAAGGGTTGATGTGCTGCAATGCAAAGGGAAAGGTAGCAACAGACGGCGCTGGGAAGATGGAAGACTTTCATGCCGTCAGGTCACCTGCAATTAGATGTCTGACGCAATTAATAGTGGTGGCAAAAGTGCAAGATCTAAACTGGAGCAAGAAAAGAAGTGTGACAGAAAGCTTACTTAGGTTAGATGTTTTCAAATCAACTGGGTCTGATATAATGTAGTTAAGGAATGGTGGGTGAGATGTCGGAGTGATTAATGGCTAACTTTGAAAAGTCATGGAGGGATGAGTGAGGTATCAGGAGAGTGGAAAGAAGGAAAGAGGAGGAAATGCTTGGAAATTATAGACCATTCAACTTCAGATCAACTAGAAAAATACTGCAACTACTAAACAAACTGTTTGTGAGTGCCCAGGAGATAACAGACAACATGGATTTGTCAAGAGTAAATTATGTCAAACTAATCCAATTTCCATTTATAGAAGAATGATAGTCCACAGAGGACAAAGGTGAAGCAGTAGATGTCATGTGTCTTCACTTTAAGAAGGTTTCTGATAGTGTGGAAAATGCAATCTAGGTGAAACGAATAAGGATGGTTGCAAAACGGGTTTGAAAATCGTACTTGGGAGAGTATTTATCATACTTTGTCAAAGTCAAATGCAGGGGAAAAACTGGGAGCACAGCAGTTGTGTAGGTGATCAGCGTAGCATACACCGAATACAAGTCAGCAGTTCTGTGGTGTTGTGAACATGGGAAAACTGCGCTGGGTGGCATAAAAATAAGTATTGAGATTGCAAGGCAAGGTGGGGTAAGTTGAAATTTTATGTCTGATTTTTGAAGCAAAAATTTTAAGAAGAAATTGGACCAAATCAAGGGAATCCAGTGCAACAAGTGTCAGAACTGTAGGGCGGTTCATGTAGAAAACAGCAAGTAATAAAACACTAATTTCAGATACTTTCTCAAAACTCACATTACCTTTACTAGTTAACTAGTATAGAATTCTGCCTTCATAATACTTAAATATTTAGTAATAAGTTGGAATGAAAGTATCATTATTTCCTTCTTCTCTGATGCTTTATGCTTTGTAACAATGGGGATATTATGTTGTGTCATCACAGTTTAGCTCCTTACACCCGTTGTAACTCTGATTGTCAGAACTGGGATTTATTCCTCTAACCCTAAGGACATGGGGCTCATGTTCTCTCAAAACTGCTCTGCGTATATAAGTCTTTAATTTGCCTTTACCAGTGAGGGGTGGGGCGAGAAAAAGGAAGAAGAGACCCCCATCTTCCTGACACGTTTCACGCTTCACTGTCCAGTACAGGACATACTAACGCTTACTGTATTAAATAGCATCTTGGGGAAAAACTGGCATATTTGTTCTTTCTGGGAGTTTTATTCAGAAAATGCAGCTTAATCAAAGTGCTAAAACAGTGTATCTTTTTAGGAATACGTAACTTTGGTTATTCCGCTTGATTAATTGTGTTGCCAAATACTCTAGAGGAGTCATTCCACTTAATAAAGATTTTTAATAACATTGAAAGACAATTTACTCTTCTCTTAATATGACAGGTTTTTATCCCTAGGGGATGACTGGGTATAGATTGAAGTTCAAGGGCCAGTTTCTTTGCTAGGTCAGTCTTCATCAAAGGAACTAGGATGAGCAGGAACTTAACCGCCGTGTGTTTGGCATAGATGCCTGCCAGTCGTAGAGCTTGGTGAGTCCATCAGGTGTGCTTTCCCACTTGTGTGACAGGAATGTTGTGTCTGTCTAACTGAAACTGTAACTAATTCTAACCATTTCCATTCCAAAATTATGAATTTTAGCAGCCAAACGGCATTTTTCTATATGTGCCAAATGCTACATTTCATAAATACTACTATTTGGACAAAAATGAATATGTATCTGTTTGCACTACAAAGGAGAGAGGAGTTTTATTACTATTTGCATAGATATGATAAAAATGAGTTCTTATGGAACTTGTTTTGAGAAAGGCAGGATACCTACATCACAATTACTGGGTAATTTGTCTGGACTTCTGCTTTCTCATGTGCAATCTCTTACGTAGACGTGCTATCTACGTATCACTTAGATATCACTTATGTAGGATTAAGTTGTGACCTAAGGATTATAGTTCATGTTCAGCATCTGGGCTAAGTTTTGGACATCTATTTCCTGTCTTATTTTTCTCCAAAATACAGCCAATATTTTGAGCTTAAAATATTGTGTTGCCCAGGACAGTATCTTAGACCATTTCAGTTTTTTTTTTTTTTACACTAGCTACATTCTGTGTTTAAAGTACAGTCTGTAGAAGATGTAAAAAGAGGAGATTCTCATTTTCATTTTGCCATCTTATTCCAAAGGCAGTTGTAGAGGACTGTGCTTGTTAACAACAGAAGGAATCTGATTTTAAGGGCTGCAAATCAATCTGTAGGATGGGATTTGAATCGCTGTCAGTGAAAGGAAAGTGCGTTTATAATAACTAAAATCCCATGTGTTCATAATTGCCATAATTAGAGGCTATATGCACAATTTCCCTGTAGAGAAGAAAGATAATGATTTTGAAACCTTGTTTGTTAGGGTTTTTTTAATATACTTTTTTTTTTTTTTTTTACACTAGCTACATTCCTGTGTCTAAAGTACAGTCTGTAGAAGATGTAAAAAGAGGAGATTCTCATTTTCATTTTGCCATCTTATTCCAAAGGCAGTTGCAGAGGACTGTGCTTGTTAACAACAGAAGGAATCTGATTTTAAGGGCTGCAAATCAATCTGTAGGATGGGATTTGAATCGCTGTCAGTGAAAGGAAAGTGCGTTTATAATAACTAAAATCCCATGTGTTCATAATTGCCATAATTAGAGGCTATATGCACAATTTCCCTGTAGAGAAGAAAGATAATGATTTTGAAACCTTGTTTGTTAGGGTTTTTTTAATATACTTTTATTAAAAAGGAAAAGGAAACCTGGTATTTGCAGCAGTCTATACTTTTACTCATGTGGAAACTTCAGATAAAGTAGTGGCTTCCTTTACGTGATTTGTACATCATTACAAATCATAGTGCTGCATTCTGTTTTACAAAGGCTGGCTGGAAGTTGTGACTTTTTGTCAGGATATATTTGAATAGCTTCTTGATTTATCTCCCAAAAATTAAGTTGGTGTTGCTGGAAGCACTTTTTTATTTTGCCAGGAATACATATTCTAGATGTAATTTTCTATTGAGTTATGCTCTTCTGCCATAAGTTTCCAAATCTAATCTAAGAGAGCATGATTTCCTCAATATTTAGAATAGGAAACTCAATGTTTTCTAAAAAGTGGACATTTGGTAACTACTATCTTTTTATGCTGTCTAAAGAGATATACCTCGACTCCTGCTGCTCAGTGCTAGGAAAATTTTAATTTTCTAGACTTTTGTATACTGCTGTTGAAAACACTGAAGGAAATCATGCCATCCTGTTGCCAAAATGTTGGTTACAGGCTTTAATATAAAATGACCATTCTGTAGTCAACATGCTATAGTGAGACCAATAATAGGTAGCACACAGGTGATGAAATAATACATTTCTTATATTTCCAAAATTCTTCTGCAACACTCAACTTCAGTAGAAGTTGATTTCACTAGGAACCACGAACATTTCAATTTGCTCTTTCCAAATGGTAGTTTTTGTAATAAAAAGTGAATTTTAATGACCAGGGAAAGCTCATTTGAAACAAAGAAAGCCGTCTGTTAGTTTTATTTTGATTGACAAGCGTGCCAGGGATAAACTGTTGGCTGACACTAGAACATGCCTCATCAGAGCAGTCTACAATGTCCGCAGAGTCAGCTGAAAACATTAAATAACATAAAGCATCAGGATCTTGGAACAGTTTGAGCGACAGGAAACAAACTGTTTTTTGTTTTCCATTTGGTTTGTTTGTAGGTACAAAAAGGAATCTGGTGAGTGTTTACATCTTCCCATGACATTTTGCACTAATACTGTTGCAAACAGATTACAGAGTAGAATATTAAATAAATACCACAAAAGGAACTCCTGGTTTTCAGTTTCCCCTAGTGCTGAATGACAGTAATCCCCTCTGACAGAAGAGGGTTATTGCCATTAGTTAATCCTGTTATGTAGTTCCCTCAACAGCCTGTAACACACGTTGATAAAGACTGGGAAAATCTAAAATGTCAAACTAAGCGGCCACTGATCATCTTGACCATAAGGCTATAGTAGAAGCAACCCAGAGCTGAATGTCTGCATCAGCAGAGTATTTAACGTCTAGATCTAAGCTGAAATGATGCATTTGGGCTGAAAGATGCACGTTGTCGTTAGCGTTCCCTGTTGGCTGCTGTTTGCCCAGTGAAGGGATGGTTTCAATCACCTTCTGTGCAAGCACTGTGAGTATCAATTTGAACGTCGCTGGGTAACAACATGCAGGAGTTAAACCTGTTTAGATAATTTTTCATGTGCTAAGCCCTGCCAGAGTGCATAAAATGAAATCTGCTATGTGCAGAAATTTTGACTAAATTGTTGGTGTTAGAAAAATAGTTTTGAAGACTATGCATGTCTTAAGTTTTTATTAAGTCCTCCCAAGAACACTAAAGTTACATGTAAGTCATGGGTCAGGCAATTGTTTTTTTTAAAAAAAAAAGCCATCCATGGACAGTTAGATCATCAAAGTTGGGGCTTGTGGTAAAACAGTTAATGAATCTTTAGTTAATTCAAAATTATAAAAGGACTGAGGTCTTGTGCGTTAGGATAGAAAGTCTGTTTTCGGAAGTAGAGCCTTGTCTTTCACCGCTGCCTTCAGTTAGCAGCTAAGGCTTTGGAGTCAGATGAGTCAATTACTGTTAATAGTCTTTGTTACCATAATGAAGAAGAGGCAGTAGCTTTTTTGATCTAATACTGTCTGTCTGCTGCTTTACAACAATACTTTTTAATGAAGTCACTTCACATGAGGATGGTTTAAAGCGTATCCACCATGTCTGTTACATGGAGATAGACGTTTTAATTCCATCCTGTGAGGTTGAGGATGCTCCTCCACTTATATTGCGAGTTTGAACTTCATTAAAATGTGAATGATTTGCGTGCTTTCCCTGTTTCAGAGCATGTGACAATTTTTTAAAGCTGTTGCGAATCTGAGTGAAACTTCAGCAAAACAGGTTATAAGCATGTTGTCGTGGCGGGAGACACTGATTTCTCTTTATTTGTCAGTGTATTTCAGTGCTTTTCAATAAGAAATTATAATGGGAAGGTTGCAGGACAATTAAAAACATTGGGCTGTCATGTCATCTTTTCATATATGTGTCCAGCAGTAGTTCTTTGGAAGCTAATATCTTTCTAAGTCATCATCAGTAGTCACAAGGTTAGCTCAACTAATTTTCACAGAACGATAATAAAGTTCTTACGCAGTATATAATTTACTATCTTAACACAGTAAGCAATCATTAGTATATGATCTAAATAATTAAAATGCATTTAGTTCTAGCAGGTTTGAATGCATGTAAGTTATTTTCAGAATATTAGCAAATATTTGGAATAGTCATTTCAAAACGGGCTGTGTCTTTGGATCTCAAGTGTTTGACAGTTCGGATCTCATTGGGATATCCAGTGGGAATGGTTTCTGTATGTTAGTATGGGTTTTTTTTCTGAAGACCACATGACGTGTGGTAAAGGAGAGGCAATTATGTTTTAGCTATCTAATGATTCAAATCACAAACTGATATTTCTCAGAATATAGGAATTACTTCAATTACTGCTTTTTCTTTAAATAAGCCTACACTGAAAGCCTGTAGCTCGTGGTGCTGCTGCTTGGAGAATGGCTAGCCATTTATTTCTAGTCATAGCAATTGAAATCCAATATTTATTCATTTAACACTCAGTAATGTATTTGACAGATGTGTTGAATAACTGAGTAAATTGCTGCCTTTAAACTCCTAGCCTTTTTTTTTTAATTCAAAGTATCTAGAAACACTGCTGATAATATAGTAGTTACAATAGCTACAAATTAACGTTGTTGAGATGCCACTTATTGTTGCAATTATGGCTGTAGATCAGACTTTTTTTTTTTTAAAATCGCTGGTTCAAATTCACCCTGAGTAAGCTATTACTGTGAGTAAAGTCGGTTCATATAATCATGTAGAAGTCAGATCCATAATGTTCCTTTTACAAAGAGCAGCTGTTTTGGGTGTTTTGAATCCGCCAGAGGTTTTAGCTATGATTGATGCAAGTAGGACTCTCACAGCTAGTTCTCTGTATAACGCTTTGAACAGATATGGTGTCTCTCTCTCGTTTCTTTTTGAAAAATTAATTCACGCAGCCAAATATCAAGGCGCTGCTCCTCGTAAAGGCTGCAGAGATGAACTCAGGGTCTTCGTATCAGACAAGAGAAGGACCCTGTTGGTACTGTGAAAGGTAATATGAAACCTGCAAACCTACTCACACACCCAGCGTCAAGGGGCGATGCAGTGTGGTTAATGGAGGACGTAATGGACTGAAGAAATAGTGACGGAGGACATTGGTTTGTATGAGGTCAGCCCTGTGATGCTGAAAGCAATTTTATCTTTCTTGTGAGACAGATGTTAAAGATATCTGTATAAAAGGTCTCAGGACCACAGATAGTAAGATCATAATCATAACTTAAATTAAGTGCACTCTTCAGTGTCCAGCTAGATGTAAAATTATGCTATGTATTTTGTATTTATGCTATTGATAAAGAAACTGTAAGCTGGAGAAAAATAATGTCGAAGAACACCTTCAAAGTAACTGTGTTATATTTATGGAAATCATTCTCTCAGACTAGTGGAAGATTGATTTGCCAGGGCTTTTTATTGAGTGCCTTATACCATTGCACCTACATCTGCTTTCTTCTGGTCATAGATACTCTGTAGGAAATCCAATACAATTTTATAGTTGTTTCTTGTGAAGAAACTTTCACTGCTGAAATAATACTTGGTTTTCTTGAATTATTTGCCTGAACAGTGGATTTGTCCACTGTTTGTTGACCTGTTGTATGGACTTGAGGTGGGATAACTACATGAAGGTAACAGGAGCTCTTGTAGAGGGAAGACCTACAAAAAAACCTGACGCACAGTTGTGGTGGGTCTGGTATTAGGCATTAGACTCTGTAAGTACAGTGGCTTTTTTAGGAATATATCATGCGATCCTCTTGGTTGCAGAAATTTATGGTCTTTGAGAGGTGAAAGACTTCTTGTCTTCTTATTTCTGGAAGTGTTAATTCATCACTTCTAGTTTCTCAAGACTAAATGGTGAAATGGAGAAAATCATTCCATGTTGGCTTTCTCGCTAGTTCAGCTTTGTAACAAGCTGAACTGCTGCAGAGTAGCAGGCATAGCTGACTTTGCAGATAACTGAAAGATGTAACAAATAATTGCTTTTGTAGCTGCATCAGTCAATGGTGGAAAACTGATGAAAAGAGTTTTTTCAAACTTTGATTCTTATTAGTGAACTAAGTATGATTAAGGCCGTTCCCAACAGTGAGACCATTGTTAGCCACTCTCAAATATTAAATTGATATCAGACAGTAAAGTCTGAAAATGTAAATACCTCTCAATGAACGTGCTGTAAGCCACATTTAGTGGGTCGTTCTGTAATAAGTTGATTTATCTAAAGAAGGACTTTTAATGCAAGTGTGTTACGTGTCTCTATTCCCTATTTTGAGGTAGGGAATTTGGGAATATCACCCTACTTTCAAAAAAATGTTAATCTGAAGTAGAGTTTTGTGTTTTGTTTTGTGTTGTTTTGTTGTTTTGGTTTTTTTTTTAAATCTGGAGGTAATTTCTGCTCAAATTATGTGTTAAGGACATTAATGGCTTCTGCCAAGCATTAGTAGAGACAAATAGAACACAGAAAGTGGGAGTGGGGTTCCCTTTTCCTCCAGGAGTGCTGCAGGTGGTCTGTTCTCACAGTGTTTTGTAGAAGCACAAGAGATGCAAATAAGTGAGTGCTGATGAAAGAGTACATTTTATTTTCTCACTTCATCTCCTGCCAGAAAAGCTTAATGGTATTTTTAGAGCTGATATTACACCTCAGAAAAGGGGTAATGCATCTTTAAAAGCTAAACTACATCTTCTTTACTTTTATCAAATTCTCTATAAATCTTTCATGACAGTTTATTTAACAAAGTGTCATTGAAACTGTATAGATGATTGATGTGACCCATGTAAGATCAACATGAAATGTTTGTAAATGTCAGCAAAATGTGACCATCTAGAAGCAAGTAAGGATGGTGTTGCTGTGAAAGTGAAAAACAAACAGAAAATGTTTATCTTATTCTTTACTTTCTGGGATGAAATTACAAATTCATAGAAGTAGTATTATATGATTTTTCTTGGACATCATGCCATGAAGCAGGGAGGAGGATCAAAATTTGTCTTGACATACTGTGCTTTTACTATTGGCTTCTTTTACAGTGGAGAATAGTTTCTCTCTCATCTATTAAAAAAAAAAAACCACCAAGATTCCAATTTCACTTCTCAGAATAATAATACTAATTTGGATAAAAAATTAATAGAAAATTGACGAGAGTGTGAATAAACCAGCTTTATTCAAGCAGCTCCTGGAAGAGCTGGAAACAAGTTGAGGCTCCCTCAACAAATTCCTTCTCTGAAGAATGCTAATCATACAAAACCAAATCTAATGGTACATGTGCATTGTCACCAAAAGTTTCTTTGAGATGTTAACCTGTTAACTCTATATCAGTGCCATGCTTCTAATTTTTGTACAGTTAAATCTTCCTATACTGTTTTAAATTTACTGGAATCCTTCTGAGAAACTAATTTTTGGGGTCACCTTTTAATCTCCTTCATTCCTGACTTATCTTTTGCCAGGATCCATGGGATCAAGGAAACCAGTGGGTTTTGGGGTTCTTTAGAGCCTTCTGAATGCCCTGGGGCCTTGCATGGTAGCTTGTGAGGCTCACCAGCCTTTAATGGCTCCTCTTTCATTCTGCACAAAATTGCAACATCTAGCATCATATGCTGTAGCATCATATGCTGTAGCATCATATGCCCTGCAATTTATAGTTCTTCGTGGTTTTGGTGGGTATTTAGACACAGATAATATTCTGGGTCCTTAGGAAGTTTGCAACGAGAGATTTATTGCTTGTTATTTCACCCCTGAGAAGAAATACGAAGAGATGTTGCAGAATGTCTTTTTTGGTCAGAGGTATAAATCTCTGCGTGAGCCGGTGAGCTTTAGTTCTTGAACTGTTTTACCTCTTTTTGGCATAGTAGGTGTCAAGGTACCGCTGGGCTGTTTACAGGTTGTGTGTGGAGGCAGTGGAATACCTGTAGCCGTGCCCCAGCCACTTCTGGCTGTACAGCATGTTCAGTACACCACTGGACACTTGGTCTTACCCCAAAACTGTACGTACTGAGCTGCTCTGGCAACAGTGCGGTCACTTCTCTTCAATGTGAATGACTCTGCCATCAGATTTGCAGATGTCCACTTCTATGTGTTCTTTACGGCAGGTATGATGAGCCACGAGAAATTGAAGGAAAAACTCTGTTTCACTAATTAATTATAAGCACACGTGTGTGTATATGTACATGCAGTTCCCAGTTTGTTTCTCAGCCCAGTTTAGTGCAAACCACCTAAGATCTTGGGACCCAGACAGGGTCTCCCTCTTCATTCATAACCAACCAAAACAGCTGCAATTGTCATGAGCAGTGCTGCTCAACATGCTCCAAAGGAAGTTCATATGAGAGCTGGAGATAAAACCATTTTTGGTCAACAGCCAAGGAGAGTCTGAGCCCAAGCCTGATGATTTTTATAGTATTGCAATACTTGCCTGTTTGCCAAGACCTTCCCACAGTAACCAAAGACAAGGTACAACAGCTCACAAGCATACTGTTAAAGAAAGAGGGCAGGGGGGGGAAGGACCTGAAGGTGAAAATATAATCCATTCTGGTATCCACTTGGACAAAAGCCTTTGCAAATTACTACGATGAGGTGATAGGGTACTATGGTGATAAAAATCTTGTAAATCAGACACGTTTGTAATGCTTTTAAATTAAACTAAGACGACATAAAAGGAAGACGATTGAAAAATTTAATATCTAAAATGGGAGACACAAAATGAATCTGAAGGAGAGAACAAAAATCAAATACTGTATGCTAATGCATTTTCAGATGCTACAGGATGATCTAAGCATAGCACAGAAGCTGTAGTCAAATTAGCCAGTATTCCCTGTGATCTGATTCAGCCATTCCGGGCCTTTTCTTTTTTTTTCATTCCCTACGAGACATTTTACGTTTTCAGAGCAAATATGTAGATACATATATCACATGTTGTATGTATTTAAAATGAATATATTGGAGATACGGTGTTAGCTATTTACAGCGTATTGCAACAGTGCCTCATGACATGTCATTGTATGGTAGATGGAGAATCTTTTGCATTTCTAAGGTAATAACAAGACTGTGCTATTATGAAAAGTAACGCTAACATCAGAAGCTCAAGCATAAAAGTAGTCTTATTGAGGTAACAGGAAGCACTCAGGTTATACTGATATGTCTAATGACCACAGTGCCCTGTTTTGAAAAGTATTACTTCAGATGCACTTAAATGATTTTAAAAGATACTTGAGTGCTTTTGGAAGAAGCATTGAAAAGTTTTGGACCATAATTTCGTTCTGTGTGAAGGTGTGTGCGTGTCTCCGCATAAACTTCAATTTAAATGGAAGATTGCTTAAGTTCAAGTAAGCATGAAGCATGTTTGTGACACATAAATGGTTAGTGAACTGTAAGAAAAACAGGGTATCTTAGTTATTTGTAAACCATCTTCATTTCAAACTAACCTACATTTGTGAGTTAATTTCTTTTTTAATCATAATTAAATGATAATCTCGCATATGGTTATCAAAAAATACAGTAAGTAGCTGGAAGTTAAAAAGCGGAGAGTTTGTGAGTTCATGCTGGCATTATTAACTGGTCACTGGTAATAAAAAAGGCATAAAGAAAGCAGTCATCAAAGTAGGAAGGATTATATAACAAATAATTTATAGGTAAATATAGATTGCATATTTTTTAGGAAGTTTGAACAGGCAATCAAAGGAGCCTTGGTGTTGCACAGTTGGTTATAATTATTCCGCTTCCCTCACTTTTCTGCCTTTCCTCCCGATCCCAGTCTGCCAGATGAACGCCTCTCTGTGCGCCAGTTGGATCCCTGCATCTCACTTGCACAATGAGAGTATGGTTGTTCCTTATAACCATGGTAATGAATATGCAAATATCATTAAATTAATTGGCAGTTACAGTTTTCTGTGCTCTCACAGCACAGAGAATTCTGAGCTGTTAATAGAAAAGCAAAGAAACTGAGGCCTGTAGGCGGCCAATATAAAATAATACTTTTTTCCCATTCGTTCCTTGGTACTACATTTCTGAGTTTGAGTGTTGCACGTGCTCATAATGTTTTTCTGTGAAACTCCAAGAATCTCTCTTACAAATTCACTTTTGACAAAAGTTCAAATAAAAAAAAAACCCTACCCCTACATGTATTCCGATAGCAGGAGCTCTGCTAGCCTGCAGAAGAGGAAACGACGGGAGCCGAAGGAGAAAATCGAAAGAATGTTCTGTTTTCAAATGTCTTCAGTGTATGGGTAGTTCTGCTTGCTTCCGCGGCTCCTTGTAATTTCAAGCATTGGTATAGAGACTTAGGAATTTTGCTACCTGGTTTTATGTACAGATATGTACACACACATGCGTGATAATAGTAAGTGCCTCAAGCTTTTTCATTTTTCTGTTAATAACCCTGCTTTTGACTGCAGGCTTTATTTAGTCCTGGTTATGATAGCCACTACCAGGAAAGCTCTGATGTTTTTCCTGCAGCGCACAGTCACAGTGTGTGTCAGACTAACATAGGTCAGAAAGTTGCATAATTAGAAATGAGTAAAAGGCTATCAGGATTGTACAGCATCCGTGTATTCAGGTGCATTGAAAAATTTGTATTTCTATTTAGACATGGCCTTTTATAAGCATTTGCTACCCTATTTGCCTCCAGTGTGTAGAATATGGATTTCATTCTTTCTTGAGTAATTGGGGAAAAAGATAAAGCGTACTACGTACTGCTGAAGCAGTATTATTTTTTTGGTGTTTGACCATATATATTTCTACTACTTTTAATGCAGATAAATGGTGGGAATTCTTTTTTAGCATGGATGTGTGCCCAATCCTGAAAGCTTAACTTTGAGGGAAAAAGGGAATTTGATCTCTAAAATCCCACCTGGGCAGTGGCTTCCTATTGCACTTAGTTTCTGTTAATTAAATAGAGCCGGTAGTCAGTAATCTTTGAAGATAATACAGATTAATTTCTTTAGTTTTCTCAGCTCAAGGAATAAGTAAAATGAATGGGTAGTTGTGAAAGAGTGATGTGTAGTTCTACTGTGTCTTCTGATTACTTTGTATGTTACATCCTTTGCATACATTAAACATTAAAAATGTAGAAATTGTTCTAAAAATGACTGTATAGTGTTTTTCCTCAGCAGAAAGGAATACTGATGGCTTGAACTGGCAGCCAGCCAGTTCCAAATCTCAGTGGAAATCTATAGCTGGCTTAGACTTTAGTCTTTAATTGAAAAATGAAAATTAAAATGTAAAATGTAATTTGTTTGAATGTAGAGAAAATTGAAATACCTACAAATGTACTTCCTTGTCACGGTTATACAGGTAAAATGACATGTTTCTACAAATTATTATTGTTGATGTGAAAGGCACACATAATTTAGTGACAAGTAGTTTGGACGTCTCAGTTTGGAGACTTACTCTGAAGGGTACCCACGGGGGTTGACCGTTAGTTGCGGGTTGTTTTTTTTTTTTCCTGAGAGAGAAATATTGAAGGTGAAAACCAGCAAAGCTTTTCATGACAGAAGCTCCAGGATGATGTACTTCAGGAACCAGAGGAGCCGTCTTCTGATTTGAAGTTATGGCTTGAACCATCTGTCTGTTTGAACTATCAGAAGGAAATTGTAGATGTGGTTTAACGTTATTTAAATTTTAAAAACTTCAGTTTAATGTTTATATAGTAAAAATCCAAGGTGCATTAACGTATGGAAAGCTATTAATTTACAACAGTTTTCACTTTCTGTTTTGAAGCCAGATGTTTGTAGGTGTCACCTTCCAATCTAATGAGTGCTTAAATGGCTTTCTCCCCCCTCTTTTAACACTGCATAACTCCATGTGAAGAAAAAAATCAATTCCCAGAGGCCTGCGACACGTGGACGTATTTGATGAATGAGAAATAGTCAGTGCCACTTGCTCATAAATACAGCTTCCTGCAAGAATTTAAGACAAACGGGTGTCGTTAAGCTAATCAGGGTGATACTGACTTTTTGCGAAACATCAGATTAAACTGTCTGCTCTTTAGTGACTAGGTAGGGGCAGCCCAAAGCACGGGTGTTAGGTTCACCAGAGTTAGTGAACAAAGAGTGTGAATTCCCCATAAATCCATTATTTTGGTTAGGAAAAAGGGAAGATGTGAACATTCTGGAAAAATGGAAAAACCAGGATGAATCTGTTCAGTAGTGACAAAGCGCTGCTGGTGGACGCGTGTGGGCTGGGGCACTCGGGAGTGAGGTGGGTCAGAGCTGAAGATGTCCAGCAGGCCCAAGGACAGAGCTCCCAGCGTGTTTGCTGAGCTCGGGGCTGATTTCCAGTGCTGCTGCCTGCCGAGGCCAACTGAGGGATGCTGGACAGTGACCTTTCTCCCTGGTTTTCATCTCAAACATCATTTGAGAGCCACAGTTCTTTAGGTTCTTTCCTATATAAACTATATGCACGATTCACCAAAGTTTCTTACTTTGTGCAAGATGAATGGAGCTGTCTGCCAAGTTCCCGAGTGCACACACGCACAAAAGCCAGTGGATGCCAGCTTTATAAACTATATCAAACTTTAATTAAAATAAACTAATTATTTAGTAGCTACTGTGGCACAGATGTTCTTGAGATTTTTTTGCAATGAACTGTACAACAGCGAGATAGGGAGGCTTTCAGGACTGTCAATATTACTAATTCAATTAATGCATAAAGTCATGTAGCTTTTAATGCCGTTTTTGCCTCCAGTGTATTTGTAGCATCTGTATATTGATCATCTTACAGATTCATTTTAGAGTATGTTTTATCTTCTTACGTGCAGTATATATAATCGCATTTTGATAGTTATACAAATAAATAATACCGATTTGTTGGAAAAATACTTCCTCATACCAAATTCTTTAGTTTTTCTGCAAAATGCAGCTATTATGTAAGCCATAGAGCTGTATACGAATATCACATGTAAAATGAAGCTTTCTGGAGGGGTAGGGGAGGAAGTCATTGCACACAGTGTGAGTGACTCTGCCGCTCGTGTGTTGTGACAAGTCATCACATAACAAGCACAGATAAATGCCCTGCCCAGAGTGAAACGCCATTATTATATATTCTGTTTATAAAACACCGTTAAAGAAAAAGTGTCAGTCAATCAAGAGAGTAGTGACATAACTTACTGAAATGAATGGGTTGGTGAAGATGCACAGTGTGGGGTGCTGAACGCATCCGAGAAGGTGACGGGAGGCAGTCAGGTGGTGAGGGGACTCCAAACCTCCCGTGTGTCACGAGTGGGAGATTTCATGTTTTTGTGCTTATTTGAACTGGTTACTTTAAAAACATTTGTTGTACTGTGTGTAGCATCTCATACGTTCTTTCCTCAGACTGTTATACTAGTACTATAGAAACGTGTAGATTTTTTTTTTCTGAGCTGTAATGTTTATAATTTTGAAGTGATGACTGATGTTGAAACAATTACTTTTCCTTCCCTTCCCACCCAACAGTTTCTCTAAAATTCAAGTTAAAAAAGAGTTAACAAAAGATAGAAAGTTAAATCAAGGCTGTTGAAAAGTGTGAACTCGAAAATCTCTTTCCCGATCAGTTGTGTCAGGGTTGCTTTCTTGTGATTTTAACAATCCCACTGATTCTTCAGTTGTCAAAAGATTTTCTGGAGAGGCAGGAACTGACTTCTACTATGAAAAATAAGCACATTAATCCCCCTAAAATAATAAAAACAGACCATCTGAGTCTAGGGAAAAGGACATAACTGCATTTTCTTTTTCTTTTCTGGGTCTCCTTCGAAACAAATAGCTCAATATGTAGGGCATATGAAATTTTGAAGAGGAATATCTTTGCATTGTAGAAGAGAATTTAATGCTTGTGAAAAATGCTGGAAGCATGCTGAAGTGTTCTGTTATTAAAGGGAAGTTAATAAATGGACAGCGTCAAGCTCCATGTTTGCCTCAGTATGTCTTAACTCTTCAGCAGAGGCGTTTCAGAGGTGTGATATAACTAAGTCACTTCTCATCAGTCAGAGAGTCATTGAGAAGTTGGTGCTACCATCAGCTGTGGTACTTATCCGTTGTTCCATTAACTCATTTTATGCAAACTACCAAAAATTGTAAGATACAGATTATTGTATTTGTGCATTTGTATTTCATGCACTTGCTTTAATTTATTGTTACGCATTTGTGTTTTATGCAGTTGCTTTAATAGCAGCTAATAGCTAGATGGAAACAAACTCTTTAATTTTATAAAACATTTGGTGGCAGAACATAAATAATAGGCTAGTTTTAATAACATAATAAGAAGAATACAATAAATGGAGCGAAAACTCAATGACTGTAGGAGATGAACGGTGGCTTGGTAACAAGACAGGGTAACAAGTGGTTATTGCATTAGCCTTTCACCTTTTGAGGTTTGAATTTAAGACCCGGTTGAGGCTACAGTTAATGAAGTTGAGTGGTTTCACGCATTTTACTTGGTGCAATTATCAGTGTTGGCTCTACAAGGTCTCAGGCTGGGCTAGCAGATGTGTTGCAGGTCAGTGCTTAGTTGCCAGAGCTGTGTGAGGACCTTACAAAATGCCGCCTTCTGTTGGCAGTTTTGTCCCTTGGTATGTTTGTAATCAGCATGTTAATTCAAACAAAAAAACAAAAATACATTTCTAGGAAAAAAGAACAGCCAAAGGAGGGGCATTCCATTTTGCTGTTGCTCTTACCTGAAGCCACTGCCATGGATGTTGGACGTACAGGAAATCATTACCAAGTGACTGACAGGGAGGCTTGTTCCGGAGACTCTATGATACAGAAATAGCACAGTAATATGAAACTGTGACTGATCAAAATAAACGCGGAATGGAGGTTTTATTGAGCCTTCACCCACCGTTATAACAAACCATTAAAAAAAAATCTAATTAAAAAAACTTATTTAACCGGTTGTTTTTATTAAAAAGTCTTGTATGAAAGGAAGAAATGTGTTTCACAGATAAATTTTTCAAGACATAAGCTACCTTGTGTTCCCAGTGTTAGATGCTTAACGATCATGGGTTAAGCCTAAAAAAAAAAAAAAAAAAGACTATAAAACTGATTTAGAAGCAGGATATGTAAGTTAGTATTGGTTTTGATTTTTTTTTTCTTGTAGTTTCTGAGCCTTTCATTTGCACATAGGTCATGTTCTCATGGTTTCTCAGAGGAATTCTTCATGAAAGCTATGGCCATCCTGTTGTCGTATGACTGCAGGTGTACGAATAAGGAAAATGATATTGGGCTGTGATGTATAGACAACCATGAGAAAGTAGCCGTAGGGATGAGAGAACGTGGTTCAAATAGGCCAGGAAATGTCAGATGGGTGTTTGGGCACTCAGGCGTGCCTGCTCTGCTCCGGTGCTGGTACCCGTTCATACAAATACTGGTATTAGAGTATAAAGCAATTGTGAATACGTTCTTATTTAGCTGGAAATGGTAATGATGCTTTTAAAACAAAATGTTCCACACATATATATGAGCCAGGCTTATCTAAGAATATTTTTAAAAGCTATAGAAAATACTGGGAAAGCTTCCTAAGTCTGAATGTGTTACTATTTGAGAAAATCCAGGAGCGGGGCCCAGCTTCCTCCAGCAGAATCGGGTGACTTAGTGGGTGTTCTATGAAGCTTCCTTCTATGACACGAGGAATGTCGACTCTCTGATCTGGTTGCTTGAAGACTCCCCAAAACGTTCATCTCTAGCTGACAGATTGAGCTGAAAAGAATCCATCATGTTCAAGTCGGGTATCTGTAAGCGTGCTCGGGGCGGTGTGTGACGGCAGAAGAAGATTGGCCATATGGAAGTGGCTTTCTCCAAGGTACCAGCGGGTACAGTCGGTGCGTCTCAGTGCGCCTGTTGGCACTGTTGGCAGCCCCGCTCCCTGAGAAAGGCATTGCTTTCAAACATGAGTAATTGATGAATTGTATGTAATATGCAAATGTGAATGCATAAATCTCCTGAATGACAGCTTAATTTATGTGAGCCTTTAAGAATGTGGGATTAGATTTTAATTAAATATCTTCAAAGGCACCCTGACTTACTCATTTTTTTGGCTGCTGTCTTTATGAGAGTTTAGGAGGGGACAAAATCCTAATTTCAAACATATTATTTACTGTTTTTCTAATGAATTGTCATTGAACAAAAGCTATATATATATCAATGCATATATTTTAGGGACTGTGTTAGATAAATCTAACGGTAATGATAATCAAATAAAAGTGCCATGAGACTTGTTTGAATTGGAATAGTTAGTGCAACTAGTTCAACCAGTATAAATTTTTACTTTAATATTTCGCATTCAAGGAGTACCTTAAACTGCTTAAAAACAAGTATTTGCATTTTAATGGTTACCGCTGCTTTAATTGTAACCCCAAATGCAATGAATTGATTGTTTCTGTTAGGGCAGTTAGAGCTAAATCCCAGCATGGCTGCCTCAGCCAGTTTATAGCAGCTGCAGGAGATTATCTACATATGTAAAGCACTTTGAGGTACTAGAGTATAAATAGCGGGCACCTGATTTCCTTGATCGTAGAAGGGGCAGGTTATCCTGCCCTGGACCCAGCAAATGACTTCAGCAGTTGCTGAAGTTGAAGCAAATGGGAGCAGTTCAACCGGAGGCAGCAGAACCACGGGTAGTGTTAGTTACATACATCTTTCGGTGTTTTGCTGGACCAAGATTATCAGTCTTGAAGAAGCAAAACCAATATGATGGGAAGGGGATGTAAGAAGACAACAAGAGATTTTTGCATGGAATTGAAATGTGTAAAAGTCATAGTTAGGCCTGAGTAGTGCCAAAAATCTTTTTAAGAAGAGGCAATTAAGCTAAACAAAATAACTACTCCCTCTAGCTTGATCAACTGTCTAAAATGGTACAGCAAAAAGAATGGTGTGTTACCGCTTCGTAAAGACCTTCCATTTTAAACAAGGAAAGGCATGGTAAATAACAAATGTCAGCATGAATTTGTAGAATCGTGTCCTGAAACACTGCTCAAAACAGATGAAAATTTAGTTATTTATGATTAAAACTGTTTAGCGAAATGTCAAAAATGTTTTTGTTTTTCATGGTACCCTGATACATTTCAGAATTAAACACGTTCATTAAAAATGCTATTAACCACATTGTGCTAGTAAGGCCTGACAGCACCATAGAGGGCAGGGTATGACATGCTGTGTGCCATGGTTGGTCAGTGGTTTGTCGCATGCAGGACATGAAATTATGGTTGATCACAGCAGAGAAATTTCTTGAGCTCCATTACACTTCTCAAATTCAAACAAAACTTGACTATGTCTTACCTAGAAACACACAAAAAAAGAAAAAGGAAATTAATTTCAAGTAAAGTAGGTATTCATTTTTAGTGTAATTTAGCAAAGAATTTAAATACTTTCAGCAAGTCTGGTGCCCCTTATGTACTCGTCTGTATGATGATGTATGTACTCGTCTGTATGATGATGTATGTACTCGTCTGTATGATGATGTATACGCCCCTTTACGTATTCATCTGTAGTATTTCCGTTTGCATTTTGCCTCCCCTTACTCACACCCGCTGAGTTGGGTCCTTGCAATGGGACCAGAAGTTCCAGATCTCTTGTTTTTTGGGGGAACCGTCTTTGAATTGGTCACCTGCCCCGACCTTTTGTGCAGGCCATTACTCCTGATGCAGGGGTAGAGCAAAGATCTCTCTTTCTCCGTCAGCTCCTATCCAAGAGTTTTTTAGGGTGGCGTGAAAGCGGTGCTGACTCTTTCCATCCAGAGAGAAGCAGCTAGAGGAATGGGCAGGAGCTTTATTTTCTCCTGTGTTCTAGGTCATTCTTCCCTTTCTTTGTCTCTTTGGTATCATAATGCTAGTCCAGGGAAAGTAGCTGGGATGAGAAATTGCCCAACAGTGGGAGGATAGGCTTGTGGCTGTGCGATGGATGTGAGGCCAAGAGCAGAGAGTTTGGGGAGATATTCTAGAGGCAAATAGTTGTGAAATACTGATCAGTTGGGATAGATGTTGACTAGAAATGTTAATGTGGAAGGAAATTGATTTTGAGTCTTGTATTATACAGTTTTTTTTGGTTGGAAATAACTTTATTTTTGGCTATCTTAATTTTTACTCCTAATGTAATACAATAGCAAAATAGGTCACTCTTGTAAATTCAGTACAATATGCAAGCATACTGTGTTTTTCAGTTTTTTGGTGCAAGTACTTAACCGCAGCCGTTGGTCAACTGTTTTCATTTAGTTCCTGTGTTTTGTGCATGGCGGTTGGAAAGATGTTTAGTTATCAGAATTAGAGCTTACAATCTGAAAGTATTGGCTTTTGCATGAACCATGATAACAGATGAAAGAACAAACTTACAGTTGCTGTAATTACGGTATTTTTTAATGCCAAAAAGTAAACAAAATCTCTAGATATGCTGCTTTTTTATTATTGAGACTAAGGACTAAGAATTTCTTGAAATAGGATTGTAGAATATATACAACAGTGAGAGAGATTTCTGAGGTTCAACAAGGAAACACTTCTGGCATCAAATAGAAATCTCTCCTTTTAAAAAAAATTGCGGAGGAAAAACATCACCCTAGTAGGGGACCAGAAGTGCACTTGGAAGGAGGTGCCAAAAGTTTGAGAAATAATCTCATTAAACGGTGCAACCCCCTAAGTTTAAACTGTTTTAATTGTTCGGGGCTTTTTTACTGTTTTTGTAGGCAGAGCTTTGTGATAGTTGTCACCTTTTTCTTTTTTCTCCCCCCCACCCGCCCCCCCGCCGCCTCTGTTTGCACCCTTCTGGGCCTTCTATATTTCATGATACCTCCCTGATGTGATAGGATCTGGGGGGAATATCTGCAGGCAAAGTCTTTTCTGTACATCATTAAATCTTCTACATTTGGACGCTGATGGATAATGTTAGCTAGATATTTTATTACTGCATTATTTAATTATGTTGACCTGTTCCTAATAGATTAATGTTTCCTGTAATTATGCCTGCATTTAAAACGCCAGCCTTCAAAACTGTAAAAAAAAAAATAAAATTCCAATGGAAACAGCTGTATAGATAAGAGCGTGGTACTGAATTAAATTTCTTTCCGGACAGTTTTGGTTTTATGTTGCTAAAGATCAAGAGCTATTTTAAATCACAAGATTGAAAAAGTCAAGTTAAAAATAACCGTAAAACATAGGAAGACTAGTGATGGAAAATGTAAATATATAGATATATAACTGATGACGATAAAGGTAAAATTCAAATACAGAAAAGAGAAAAGGCCAGTGCATTTTTTTTTCTGAACATCTTTGTGTTGATTCTCTTTTTTAATTTTGCCTAATGTCTTTTTTAGTTTGGAATCAGTTTGGGTAAGGGGTTGCTGCTTTGTGAAACTCTCAGTTGGATCCTGATAATGAACACAAATCTTAGCCTCCTGTAGAATATGATAGGTCCGAATGTCTTCACTAAAAATGCAAATGTTAAAAATATATGGCAAAAATTTTCTGGACTTTATTGTGCACATCAGTCATCAGTTGTGTATTTTTTGGCTATAAAGTTAGAATTGATGTCCAGTTTTGTTTTGCGTTTTTAATCATTCTCAGATGTTCTTTTTTCTTCTTCTTCTGATACTAATATAGTATGCTGATAAAGCTTATCATAAAACGAGTGCAGGCACAAGTGCTCGTTTCTTCCAAAGACTATCAGAAACTGAGGTCCGATATATTTAACTGATTCAATCTCGGCAGCGGTTTACAAGGCAGGATGCATGTATTGTAGTTGGGTCTATTTGAATAATTTACGATGGTCCAAAGTTTAATTCCATTAAGAAATGCACACAAGGATACCTGCAAAGAGAATTTCTGCCTGTTGCTCCCAGGAGCTTTGAGGGTTACAGCATTTTATAGGGTCAGTCTTGCTCAGGTAAATGATAACGTGTCTATCAAACTGTGCTATAGTAGGGATTAATAGGGATAGCAGCATTTGGTCCACAAAGGAAGGGATATGCTTTCTGAAGTGTGTGGTCACACTCAGCCTATTTAAAACCGACTTGAAAATACCTTATTAAGAAATTTAAACTTGAGGAATTTAAAATAATTTTTATGCTATACAAAATCACTATTATCACTATTAGAAAGTTAAAAATGAGCATACTCCAGAGGAATAATGCAATATTAAAAGTAAAGTCTATTCTACTTCTTTAGGAAAGCAAGTTTTAAGAAATGAAAATTGAGAAAAAAAACTTCAAGGCTTCATAATTTTTCTTTTTTTCTTTTTTCTAGGAAATGTCTACATGCAATGACAATAGAAATCAATAAGTGAATAAACACAATGAGAACATGCTTGCCGAGCACCAAACTTTGAGATTTCCTGAAAAAAATCGGGCTTGCAATGAGTTACTGAAAAAATGTTCTTGTGCATTTTCTTTTGAGATTACAACAGTGCAACCTAAGCAGAATTTCATCCCAGACAGATTTGATGTGATTTGAAAATAAATGGCTTCTGACGTATTTGAAAAAGAATCAAGTTATGTACTTTACACTTCTTCTAATGTCAGTTAGTCATGGCAGAATAATGCTTTAGAATAACTGTTCTCTTTTAAGTATCACTGGAAAATAACCTTTTTGGTTAGCTAAGGAATTTATTCTGTCGTTAATATTTGCTTAAGGACAAGCTGTACAATCAAAGCTAAGAAGCAGCAGTGAGCTGCTGAAGGAGGAAACTGAAAGTGGTGTAGCATTGCTGTTCTCAGAAGGAAAACCAGGTTTGTTACACATCATTACAAAATAATGTGTCCGGTGCAAATCTCTACACTATACACGTTTTAGATTTAGAATACCTCTTCGGGTATTCTGAAATAATGGCCAGTAGTGGCAAAATCTCTGTAAAGGCTGTTCTTCAAAGTTGTATAATCAAGGCAGTGAAACCTTAACTTGTTCGTTTAACTTTCCCAACTCTGCCCCACAAGTGGCCTGCAGGGATTTGGGGTATTCTGTGCCCTTATACCATTTCTGATTTAAAAATGATAATTGTTGATCTCTACAGTGCTATTGGACCAGTGGAAAAAAAATGCTAAGATCTGCTTAGATGCATTGTTTTATTTTGAACATTCTTTTCACATCTGCTATTTACCACATAGAATACAGTAATGTAAATCTTAATCTTTCATTTTAAATCAGCTTATGACTTAATCATTTTGACTGCTGCGTTTTCAATTCCCTCTAGCTTGGTAATATCTTTCTTGTAATTAGGTTGCTCAGAAATACACATGCAGTTCCAGGTATAGCCATGCAGGAGCAGATGAGTTAGGGCAATTTCTTCCTTTTCTGACATGATGCTTCTAGGCACGCAGCCCAGCACAAAGTTGGATATTTTCCTTGTTTTATCACATCTGCCTAATTTGCAGTCTTTTACAACACCTAAATGTCTCTCAGCATATTAACATTGCAGATGTTGCCTCTCTTTTTGAAAGCTACATTTTCATTATTTTTCACTTGATTAATTTTGCTTTTTTAAAAAATCAAATTCATTTTTAAGCTGCTTTTATTCATTCCGATCTCACTGAAGGTTTTTGTACTGTTTCCCCTTTCCTGTCAATGCCATCTCTTCTGTGAGGTTTTGTTTAAACTTCTGCTTTCCTTTTAGAATGTTTATGAAGATATTAGATCGAGTTAGAGCCAAATCAATTTATTGCTGAATCTTCAAGGTAGCTCCTCTCCATACAGTCATTCGCTCTGTTTCAGTCCATGAGTGCTCACATCCATACTAATCTTTTATTAGACCAAGGCACTCTATTAGTTGATTCTTCTTTTTAAATTGCAGTCTAAATGTATTGCATCTTCTTTTTTTCCCATATATCAATTAATTCTGCAAGTCTCTTTTCTAGGAAGATTTTATTCTGCCTAATGGCAATGCAAGTGTGTGCTGTCATCAGCCTGAGATCACTCTCTTTATAGTTGTTTAACTCTTTATCAGAAGCAGAAGTTATTTCTCCAGGTCAGTAATTACCTAGACCTACCTAGACCGGACACGAACATAGGAACAGATTTTCATGCTACCTTACCTGGACTCCTTTAACGTATTTTTTCAATAAAAGCTATTTTTAAAATTAAGGGAAAAGAACTTACTGGCCTGGAAACTAATTACATTGCTTGATCTCAGATTTTGCTTTTTTGTTTGTTTTTAATAAAAAGGAAAATTACTAGCTAAAAATACTACTTAGAAACAATTTGTTCTGCAGCTGTAAATTTTTGCACTAAGGTAATGGGTACATTTTAATGTATTGTTGACACAGAATTGAAGCTGTCCCCTCATGATTTCAGTTGCAGTGCAGGGTGAAATTTTTCTGTTCGTAGTTATTTAAGTCTCTCTAACGCAGGCTTTAAAAGACAATCCAAATACCTCTTGACGATGAACAGTGCTTTCCAACGTCAATAAATTTTGTAAGATTATTATGTAAGAAAATGCTAACTAAAATCCCACAAAATTGCAGTGGCGGGCGAAAGGAGCGTAAGAGGTAATTGTGTTTCTGTTGTTGCGGACACTGGGTATGTGTGTTACAGAAATGCTTTCTATTCCTACATGCTTCGGTATATGCTGTAGCATATAGCTGAAGGCTCTGTCACTGCTCTCTCCGAAGTTACCTTTGACTTTGATAAGGGCATCTGTGGTACTGCAAACAGGATAAAAACTTACTGTTGTATTGAAACTGCAGAAGGCCCTTATGTCTTGGTCTTAGCTTTTGGACAGCCATTCGAGGAGAGGATAAGTCAAGAGTCCCTGACAAACCACAGAGCTGTTGTGGTCACTTAAAGATCACACTTCTGTGGATCTTTGTTTCTTCATTGGTTCTTTAATTTGAGATTTTCTTCGTGGATACTCAAGTAAAGGAACCAGTATTCTTTAAGAATATCAATCTCTTCCTTTTTGAAGGCTAATTGTTTGCATGCTGAGTACTAGTTGCTGCTGTTGCTAACCCAGAACAGTATCTCTAATGCCCGAGATGTGGGAGAACTCACACTGCGGCAGCTGCTCAAAAATGGTACTGGTATTTTTTTTTATCTTCATCTGTCTTTATCAATCTCCTGAAATAGTGTGAGTCTGATTTTGTGTTTCATATAGTTGCTGATGCTAACTTACTTTCTTTTTCTAGTAACACTGAGGAAAGATAACTATTACTTTTCTTCTGAATTTATTTTAAAAACTCCAACCCTAAACCTCTAAAATTTCAAGGAAAGAAATGTATATCTAAAACGATAGGAATTGGTAATAGCGGGACACGTTGAATTATGTCATCAAGAGCAGTACAGATGACCATCACTGTGGAATTAAGTTAAACAGTTGAGTTTATTGTCAAATCAGTCAGTTTATTGTGTGACGTATTTGATAATTCTTCTAAGTCAATTAGTTCCAAGCAGATATTTTATAGCACTGCGGCCTGGGTGTAAAATAATGCAGCTGGTTCATTTTCAGATGGGAGAGTCATCTTACGTAATTTCTCTACAGCTTTAAAAAACATGTTAATGTTATCTGGAATAAAGCTAAGCTGGAAATTCTGTCAGCAATTCAGTCCAAGGTGGTGGTTACACCAATTTGAGAATGTCAACAATTACACAGTACTCATGTTTAATTAGTAAAGGGGAAGCACCTGTATTTTTAGAGGAAAAGACTCCATGATTAGACTGTACAAATTCAAGTTGTAACAAAAGACAAAAATGAGCATACTATTCATCCCTGGGGAAAATCGGTCACTGGATGGGCTCTGTTCATGGAAAAAATGCAACAAGTAGTTCTTTTTGCATATGGTCTCTCCATGCTTTTGTCCTGATGCATATCAGTAATGATGTTTACAGCTCCTTTGTCTGTCCAACAGCAAAACAAAAAAATTAAGAGCACTTCTGGTGGTTAGACAGACCTGTAACACTCTCACTTTAATATCTCAGATTTTATACTTGACATATCATTCCAGGCTGAAAATGTGACTTTTTATTTATTTTCTTTAAATCACCTTCTTTAAACCACCATCTGGTTGAGGCATTAAAATAGGCAATATTACTCCAAGAGTTTTCTTAAGACCTTTCTTTGGCTGTTAATTGCACATTTATAATTATGTTCTTACAAAAAGATGAGAGAGTTTTGAAAGATTATTCTTGGCAACAGACCTAAGGTGAAAACCTGCTGTTTTAATGCGTAAATTATAATGTGTGCAGTTGTGAAGAGTGGTTTTGTGAAATGCTCAGGTAAGCGCAAGAATCTAAGAGAGCTGTCAAAGAGTTTGCACTCTTAAGGGGCTAACGTTCATTGAAAAACAACTCGTAATATGCTGTGCCTGAAGGCTAAATGAATAGTTTAACTTAAACACAATCACTAACTTTCTGGAAGACAGATAAAGGAAACAATTGTTCCTCAAGCAAAGTTAGAGAAATGCAAAAACCAGCCTCACTTTGATGCCTGTTTAAAATCATTAATTTTCCTGTAAGTTAATGTAAATCAAGGATTAAACGGAAACTGTTACCATCTGACCCTTATAAACTAAACTTCTGTGTGGCTCATCTATTTGAAGTCAAATTTATCCATACATCTAAACAGGAAACTGAATGAAAACATTTTTTCTTTTCATTTCCTATATCCTGCAAATTCTTTTTAAAACCTCTTTCCTTTTCAGATCTAGTCTGCATACTTATAAATCATTTTCTTTTTCCTGTGTAGGGTTTTGTAAACTTACCACCAGTTACTATGCGGAGTAGTGTAAGAGGTGCTTCCTGGGCATTGCAGTTTACCCATCTGTAAATGTTTCTAGAAGTACCTATCTTTGCAGAGTGGTTTTGGGCTGTGTGAGGGATCCAAGCTCATATGTGAGCTCCTGGGTAGCATACAGGTATCATAACTATGATCGGTTGGATTTCATGACTGTGAGTGGCAAACGCTGGGGATTCAGGATTACAATTTCTACCTACAGTTTCGGGTGAGTTCCACCTTGTAGATCTGTATTTCTCTGTCTATAATGACATTGATCTCCAGAAAATACTTTGAACTCTACAGGTGAAATTACTATATATTAGATTATTGTTATTACTATTGTTTATTTGCTGCAAGGGTAAATGACACAGCTCTGTTGCTCACCACTTAGGTTTGAGGCGTGTTGACAGTTTAAAAGGTGGTAAATATCTAACGGATGTTGCTGTCTTCTGTCATGGTGGAGAGATGCATAGCAGGTTGTTTATAGGAAACACTTTGTTCAGTGAACGTGTCTGTTTTCTTGTGTGCGTGTTGGTCAGAAAGATTCTTATCTTAATGAACTGCCTTGCTATATGTAACTTCGTTATCAGATGTTTCCATATCAAAAGATCGTAATTTTATACCTGGTCAGTTAAGCCTCGTACAACATTGTGAGTGGTTTGAAGTCAGATTCCTCACTCTTCTACAAATTATCTACTGTAAAGGTCAGATATTGACAGTGAAGAATTCACAGCCCTTAGAGGTGCTGAGTTGCTGTGTCTTTCCGTCTGGTCATCTCCCTGTTCTGCCTTCCTAGCCCCTTGGCGCAGGGTTGTGTCCCAGTATAAGTTACTTATAGCAGCACTGTTGCTATTTATGATGAGTTATTCCTAGATAACAGATCTGCAACAACTTCTGGTGTTGCACTATCTTGTATTGAATTTCCAGAGAGTCGGTACCTGTTCACTGTCGTCCTCATCTTCGGTAGAGTTACATGGATAGCTGACACCTGAACATGTCATGCAAACGAATGCGAGGTATACAGTGTTTCTAAGCTGTGTGTGGCAGTATTCAGTATATTGCTTTACGTGGCCTTTTTGGTTGCGTGCCATTGATTCTCTTCTCCCCTTACATGGCTGTAGCCTAAAAAGAGGGGGAAGTTCTAAATGGTTTTAATTTGTCATACGCCTACAAAATAATTTTGAGATACGTGCCTGTGCAGTCCCAATGCGGAGCGTGCACCTGGATCCTGGACTGTCTTGGTACTTGTTCTGCCAGTTTGGCTATGAAAGATGTAATCCCACGTCTGTCCACCCGATCTAAATGCATTGAAGAATCCTGTATCTGCTGTTTGGCAACATCATTACCCCATGAGTCCTTCAGGAAAATGTCCCTCCTTAAACAGAATAAAATATGCGATATGGGAGGAGTTTTACAATTTTTTCTTCAATAGCTGGATGAAGACTATAAAGCCCTTTGCTTTTGAAAAGAATTCTCATGCGTGAGCAGTAGTGTGCAAGCTTTTTCTTTAAAGACATGATGATAAGGAAGATGATGCTGGAACAGCAAATTCCTGCCATTCACAAAGGAGGGTCTGTTATAGACCATGGAGAAAGAAAATGTAGAGGAGCTTTTGGAGCCCTAATAATTGGCACTTGGTAATATGCTTTTAGCAAGAAATCTGACAAGAATTCTGTCTTAATATAGTGTCTACATGCTTCCCCACTTTTTTCCTGCAGTTCACTCGAGTTAGTTAATAAGCATGTTGAAGGATTGAGGGGGAAAACAAGCCTTGGAACTCTGGAACTGGCGCTTGTCGAACATGCAGCATCGAAACAAGATGTAGCATGTCAGAACTGCCACCTTCTGCAAAAACACCTTTTTCCTTGGTTTTGCGTTGATTAAATAATAGTTGTATTCATCTGCCTCTTTGTTGTTGTATAAAATCTGGGTATCTCGGACTGGTCCAGGGGTAGAGGATAGCAAACTTACTCTGCTTAGCAGGATAAATGATTACAGTGTTAGAGCATGATCCCACTTATATTGAAAGAAAAAAAGGGTTCTTTTAATGATTTTGAGTGTAGCAAGATAGGATTTAAATGAATTTGGCTCTGGACCAGATAATCCTCTTTTGTTGATGTTAAAACACTGGCCACAGCAGTGATTACAATGTAAGAATACAAAAGAGGCTTTATTTATACTTTACTTTTTCTTTCATGATTCCAATCATAAAAATAAATGTCTTAATAGAAAAGAAAAATTTTATTTGGTTTGCTTTGCATGCTGGGAAGCATTAAGTATTTCCCTTTTTTTTAGGGGAAATGTGTCGCTTGCATTTAACTCAGATAAAAATAAATGAAGATAAAACTAATTTAATTTTAGAATATAATTTTTTTATTTGTTGAACAACTGTTGTTTTAAAATGGATAGCCTGCTGAGAAAGAAACAAAGCCACTTCAACAAAGCAGGAAATCAATAACCACAAGAAAGCCTAAAGAAAATTAATGCATACAGTGTGAGCAAGTGACATAGAAATTATTTTCTGGTGTAAGAATGGTAATAATAGAAGGCATATGGAGTGGATGAAAAGCATGATAGAAATACACATAGAAAAGATGTGTTCTCTATTTCTATTTATAAATAATGACCTCTGTGTTACTGTATTTAAACTTTGAAGGGTCTAGATGGTGGTTTTCTTCCTGATTTCCCCACCCCCTAGTCCTAGCTAAATATTTATGCTTGCAAAATCTAGTAGGCTGGCAGCCATGGAAACGTATGTCTTTCATTTATCTCCAGGAAATCTGGTTACAAACACTCTTTTACTTGAATTCTTTTAGTCTTTTTCAACAGCTTTTAAAAAAATGTCTTTACTAAGGAGTGGTGAATTGTGCATATGATGTATGATTGCGGTTCTGTGGAAGTCAGTGGCAAGACTGTATTTGCCCATAGTAGGAGCAAGACTGCACTCACAAATCTCTTGCCATACAAACCAACACACATCTGTCGTGGTTGAACCTCAGTCGGCAACTGAGTACCACACAGCCGCTCGCTCGCTCCCCCC
>NW_008825073.1:2503264-2530852 GCF_000699105.1 Pygoscelis adeliae | reverse complement strand
TGTCCTGGCTGTGTCCCCTCCCAGCTTCTTGTGCACCTCCAGCCTTCTCAGTCGGTAGAGCATGGGAAGCTGAAAAGTCCTTGACTAGTGTAAGCACTGCTCAGCAACAACTAAAACATCGGTGTGTTATCAACATTGTTCTCATCCTAAATCCAAAACACAGCACTGTACCAGCTGCTAGGAAGGAAATAAACTCTATCCCAGCTGAAACCAGGACAACATCTTACGTTTTCTCTGTCTTCTCGAAGCCAAATTAAATGTTGGTTGTTCAAACTGAGGGAAGCAGAAGTGGATGCTAGTAAGTTAGCACGTACCACATAATTTTTGGAAGAGACAAACCTTTCAGTCTGAAGGGAGTTCTTTTTAAAAAACCAACAGCAGGTATGACTTGTCTGACAAACCATTGTATCAAGTCTAGGAAATACTTTATTTGAGGAAACCCCTGAACTTGTGAATAGCTCGTGCTACTTCTCAGTGCCCTGAACTGATTTTGGCTTTTTCTGTAGTTTGATGCTTCCAGTTTTTCTCATTGTGTATGACAGAATTTAGATGATTTAAAAAAAGGCATTTACAGAATGATATTGTGTTTCTCTGTCAGTGGCAAACCAGTTGTAACTGTGGTGAGAAGGGTTTGTGGGTGTATCTTTTCTCTCTGGGGAGCTGTCGATAGAAAAGCAGACAAACTTTTGGTTAGAGAAGTACTTCTTCAAGTCAGATACAAAAAACAAAGTAGTATTTGAAGCTAGCTATGAGTTGAAAATAATTATTCTCACTTGGATTAGAGCTGTGTCTGTTAGACCACCTGGGAGGGAAAGGGTAAACGTTACTGATAGAGCAGAGGGAATATTACTAGGAAGGGAAAGAGAGTGATTATGTAATCTATGAGGGGAGGGAATGAGACCTGCTGCTCACAGACTGCAACAGTGTGAGGTCAGGGAGGAATTAGATATCATGAAACCGGTGTCTTTATTGAATCTATGTTTTTGGTAGCCAGCTGAGTTACAGATTCTA
Source organism: Pygoscelis adeliae (assembly GCF_000699105.1). Classification (NCBI taxonomy): domain Eukaryota; kingdom Metazoa; phylum Chordata; class Aves; order Sphenisciformes; family Spheniscidae; genus Pygoscelis; species Pygoscelis adeliae. Next base: position 2,529,841 of record NW_008825073.1, on the reverse strand, counting down.
GTTGAAACATACTCCTTCTCATACAATCAACTCTGAGGTTGGCCAAGTTAAGAATCAGAGTGCAGCATGGTTTGTTTACACAATCGTTTCAATCATCTGCTACTATAAAGAGTTTTAATCAGGTGAAGTTTTTGTGTGTCTGTGTGTGCATATGTGTGCGCAAAATACGGCAAGTTTCTAGCATTACTGCTGGGTAAATCTTGCTTAACATAATTGATATTACTACTCTAGTTTTATACTGAGGTAACAGAGAGAAAAATTCAATTGTAAATCTCTTGTGTATTGAGATATTCCTCTCCTGCCTCTTCTCCAGCTTCAGCTCCCTTTGCTGGCCCATGAAGCTGTTCATAGTAGTGACAGTCCTGATGTGATGCTTCGAGAAAATTCTCACCTTTTTCAAGAGCCATGTGGCAGTATTGGGATAAATGGTGCAGATGGACCAAGGTTTCACCTCAGATGCAAATTAAGTTTATTAGCGTATCATTTTAATCAGGGTTTGGGCAGATTCAAAATCACCTTGGAGGGCAAGATCCCTGATTTCTTTTGGAGAGGTTTTAACTTCGAGAACTGTTTGTTAGGCTTTAAGCTCTGTTCCTAAGCCTGTTACTAAAGTCAGAATCTCCGAGGTCAGGAGACTGACGGACGTGGTACCTACCAACCACCATCACAGCCTTTCTCAAATACCCTGCTACTCCTTACAAAAGCTGCCTTTTTATTCCATATTATTGAGGCATTTACTCCTTCATAATAATATTACTAACTTTTCTGTCTGGAAAAAATGACTACAGGTACTTTCCTTAAATTAATTCAGTCACATGAAATTTTTTAAAAGGTGAATACAATTCTTCTCTTTAGAGGGTTTTTTTTTCCTTTTTTTTTTTAAATTTATTTCAGTGTTGCATGTTTGAATATCCCTGGTACAAGCAGAGGCAATACCGTGTACCTTGGGTTTTAAGTCACTTCCAGGAGAAGTGATGTGAATATTTGTTGGACAAGCTGCAGAATTTACTGTTTAGAGTTTATCTTCATACGAAGTTTCTTTTTTCTAGAAGAAAGCTTTTGAAAAAAAAAAAAAGCACAGGGTTGGTTTGTTTGCTCTTGTATGTTTATAGTTAAAATTAAGGCTTTCTAATGTTCTTGCACTAAACCTATATCCTTTGGTTATTAGCTGAAGACTAGCTTGCCGTGTCCAGCAGCGCAGCCCCTGGTGTGCCACCACGCGGGTCAGGGTAAGGACGGGGAGATCACATTTCCACAGAGGTGCCGCCATCTTTGCCAACGGGCCCAGCTGTGCCCTGCGGAGGGGCTGCTGTGGAGCCGGAGAGAACCGGCTGGAACCAGCCGTGTCCAGCACGGGGCAGCCCCTGATCGCTCCTCACAGAGGCCCCTGCAGCCCCCCCGCTACCCAAACCTGGACATGTAAGCCCAATACATACAGGGCCTCAGAAGCATTATACTCTGATTTACTGCCAAAAATATTAAGATGTTATTTGTTCAGTGTGTAACTCCACGCATGTGGAGAAAATTTCTGAGTGTGCCCTTCAAAGTAGGGGGAAAAGGCAAGAAAATACTCAGTGGCTCAAAAAAGAAACTTGACAATACCAGCAATGAAGGTTGATGATTTGATTTTATTTTTTTTAATAGTAGAAAAAAAATCATTGCAGGTTTGATTACTGGAAAAAAGTTAAGAATGCAGTGGATAATACATCACTTAAGGTCTTTAAAATGAAAACTAGATGGCCCTCCCAAAGCTATGCAGTAGTTCATCTAGAAAGTGTGACCCGAATCTGGATTATACGCTCGGGAGGGAACATTTTTTTTTAGCTCGCAGGGAGAGGAGTCCTTTTAAGTCTCTAAAAACTAGAATCATGGCTGGGATTTAGCCGGAAGATCAGACACTGGACTTGCACTGGTATCAATCCTTGATGCCACAGAGCAATCTACCAAACCATCGTCTGAAGACATGTCAAGGAGCAAGAGGAGGGGTAGCCAGTTACTGAGAACATCCCCACGAGTTCATACAGTAGCAGGGATTGCTCTTCAAATGTGGGCAGGTACTTACTGTATTTGGTAGTTTCCCCTTGGAGTCCTCACTAGATGCTTGTATTTCCAGAAGCTGTGAACAGTTTAATTTCATACTGTTCCACAATCACCAGCTAACTAAAGGGTATTTTCTGTGTTGCGAAGGTTAACCCCCAGATGTTTACTTCTGGATACAATCACCTAATCACAGGGGCTCCTTTTGATTGCCGTGAACAATTCTTCCTTTCAACATGGACATAGGTGGAAAGGGTAATATAGAGGACTGTTTCTATGTTCTTTGATTTATTATTCTTTGAAAGATGAATTTCTGTTTTCTAACTTTGAAGACTCTTTGCAAAATTGTGAACGCACTGAAACTTGTAATGCAGACATTAAAAACAGTTAAAGCAACAGTAGTTTCCCATTGCATCGAAGGTGAATTGCTATGAAAATATTGTACCACCACACTACAATATACCACTGTTACAGAGTTAGCCATCATCTCATGTGGGTTATGTGATACTCGGTGCTGTAAATACATCAAGTGCTTGTTATTAGGTTTCTGTCAATAAATAATAGGCTTAAACAGTCACATTTTTTACAAGTTTCGTTGAGTTGAATCTTATTGAGATACAGCTCAGTGGAAAACAGCAGTATTTCAAAAACCTTTCTTTGTAATAATGTTCCCCTAAATTGGCATTGAATTCAGATATAGGTCAGAAGAAAAACTTGCAAGGATCTGATATAATTCAGATGCATGTGACATATCATGAGTATTTGTAATAGATGGTGATTCCCTGCTTGCAAAGTATCCATGCAAATATTTGCAGAAGTATGTGTGTGGCAACTATAAAATAGTGCTTGAAAAAAATTGGTGCTGAATTAACTGAGATGAAAGCAGATTTATAGCTCCTCAGTGTAATGGCATAGCTTTGCACTAGGCTGGACTGTACGCTGCAATATGTGATGTTCAGCTACATTAATGAAAGTAAGTTTCCTCCTGCCCCTTCTCATTCAATTTTCAGTTCAATACTTTTTTTGTCTTTGGGACAAATCCTGAAGATTTTACACAGATAACTTTCTCATTCAAGTATTTTCTTCATAGGTGAGATTGAGACGGTTCATTGTCACCATGTGGTCCTCACACATTCCTTATCCCAAGAGACAGCCCATGATTCAGTCCCGCAGTCCTGGTTTTGGGACCTGTGTCTTCAAGGAGTGATGGCTGGTTCTGAGCGATATCCTCCAGCCCAGAAATTGAGCTGTCAGTCGGGGAAGGAAGCCCATCAGGCTCTGAACAGACACGCAGTGAATAGCGGCAGGTAACAGAGACCTCTGTGGTCCTGTGCGGTTGTCCATAGGCTGGGTTTGAGGCTTACTGAAAGAGAATTACTGACACTTTCTGTGGCTCTTTGAGGAAGGCGAGTCATTAAGGGCTTGCCCATGTAAAATCTTTATTCTGTCTATGTCTTTGCCAACATCAGCTGTAGTCTGTTTGGAGTGGAGCTGTGTGTGTTCCCATGCTGACCCCGGTGCCTGCCTTGACATCTATTTACATCAGTGCTGAGCTTCCACATACAGGTGGAATAATCCTAAAAACGTTTTCAGTGGCTTTCTTCTACATACTGAATAGTCAGCATTTTAGGAAAATTGCTAGAATGCAAATTACATAATAATATTGCCTATAATTTCCAGCGGTTCACAGCTTTCACTGAATTCAAAATCCAAGTAGAACTATCTGGGTAGCTGAGCCGAGGTTTGCGAGGCTCATTATATATTTGGCAACATTGCTGGCACTTTCACGTTTGGTTTAGCTGGACATCTTGGGTGAGTGTTGGTTTGACAACAAATCTGTAATTTAAATTTGTGGTTCTGGGCATGTAGTTAGTGGCACGATTCCAGCACCGACAGGCCCCCTCCTGTTAGGTTTAATCTAGGTAGAGTGGGTAACAATAGTAGTAAAGACACAGCAGCAGGAACTTTGTCCCACTGGGTATGATCTCAAGTTGCTACATGAACTGTATTTTATCCGTGCCACTGCATCTTCGCTGCTGCAGTTACTAATTTAATGTAGTTATATTAAATTAGTGTGTGTATATGTACACGTGCTGTAGTCATGCTTTCAATTTCATTATTGACATACCCTTGAACTGAGCTGGTGCAGTGTGTTACATAGATAGGCCTTTCATCTTGTCTGCAGCTGTGAATCGCCACAATTTTGAAATTTGGTGATTTACTTCCTTTTTCCTGTGACAAATGTTATTTGATAGGAAAAAAATAAGGAATGTTGAGGCACTTTTGTATCTGCAGGCACAGTCACAAGTAATTCAGAAAGAGCTATTTAAAGTTTTAAATCTCAGTGTACTAAAAATCCTTTTTTGGTTTGAAACTTATTTTGAAGTGCCTGACTTCAGAAATAAGCAGTTAAACTTTCTTAAGTAAGAACCAATCACTTGTTCTCTATGGCAACTAGACTATAGTAACATTTGAATACTAGGAATTCAGGTAATTTTTCTGACTGTAGACCCAAACTGAAGTTTTAAATAAAAAACCTAATCAGTAAATAACCAAAAAGTCCTGTAGACCTTGGTGGGGATAAATCTGTAAGACACGTGTCTGTGAACGGAATAGTTTTACAAAGAATGTTATCTGGTATTGACTCTTTTACGATCTTAGGTTTTTAAGATAGTACTCTAGCATGGCTTTTTAATATATCTGTTTAAGAAACTTATAGAAAGCTCATTTAAATTCTGTATTATCTTTTTGCACAGTTAAAAGCAAGTAGTCCTGAATTTGTGATCTTTTTTTAAGTGAGGCAGACTGCATTGAGATATATTGAGACAATAATGTTTTGAAAAAAAAAAAAACCCACCTATAAATTAGATAATTTTATACTTCTCTGTACTGCTTCATTATTTTTCCAGATAGCTTTATTGAGGATGTTTTAATGAATCAGACCCACTTTTTTTTTTTAACTAAAATAAAAGTCTTTAATTCTGTTGCAGTATCTGAAGACCTCTTTATGTAGTAAGCAGAGAAATGCCCACCCTGTCTCATACAGTAGCTAGACTAAGACCACAGATAACTCCTAGTGATAACTCTCAATCACAATTACTGCAGAAGGAGACTTCTGCTTCTGCACTTCTCATAGTTCTTAGTGCTTGTTCATTTTTTCTTTTCTGAGAAGCTTCTAAACGTATGTATCAACTAATTAGAGAATCTCAGCTTTCAGTTGTGAAACTTTGGGGGAAAAAAACAACACCACACTCTTCAGTCTCTCCTGGCCCTTTCTAGAGAAGAAAAGCTTAGAACTGTGATTTTTTTTCAAACTCAGAGATGACAAAATTAAAAGCCAAATAAAAATGTGCAAAATGGAACTTTAAAAACATTAGGATTTTATTTATTCTCATGATTTCAGGGTCATGATTTGCGAACATTTGGGGTTAGAATTACTGTAACTAGGTCAAGTAAATGAAGTATAAAATAGCTCCACAGTTATACTTTCTGTCAGGTGAGTAGTCAACCCTTAAATTGTCCATTCCATCACCTTTCTTTCTTTGACAAAGAAAAAATTCAATGAATCTTTATCAAGAAGATGTCAACACTGGTATTACTAATAGGAGATATATTTGGACTCAGTTGTGGAAAATGTGGAAACTAAGAATTTGCTGTGGGCTAAGAAAGGAAGAATAAAGCACAGTGCATTGCATCTCCTCTCCCTGGGCAGGTAGCTTTCTCTGGCTAGTCAGGGGAGCCAGTGCTCCCAGGAGCTACAAGGAGAGCTGGCATCTAGAAAATAAATATACAGGTGTAATTTAGAGAGTGATAGAATAGAGGGTTTCTCTGCTCCCCAGAAGATCTTCAGGTGGCCCCCTGAGGAACACGCAGGGTAAAGGGACTTGGCTTACCTGACTCCCTTGCTTGTTATCCAGGGGAGCCAGCTTGCTGCTGTTTGGTGTCTTGCCCTCACACCATATATATGTCTGCCAGGAGTAATACTACTGGCAAGGTTGTCTGTAAGTCCTGTGCAATTTGTAGAACGTTACATATGTAGAAATTTTGGGAAGAGCAGTCTCTGTTTTAAAAGTGTCATGTGACTTCCTTTTAAGCAAACTAGAAAAATATAGTCCACAGGAAAATGCAAGTTTAGAAACAAACATACTGGAAAACGACACAGAGACGATGGTTACTGTTCAAACTGGAAGCATGTCCTGAGTGTGGGGGCTGCTTTCAGTTTGGTTCAGGGACTTCAGTAATTGCTTGGCTGATGAAAAAAAAGAATAAAATGCTTATTAAACTTCAAGACAGTGCCAAGGTGGTAGGGGTTTCATGCACACTGGGGAATGGCATTAGGATGCAAAATGATGTTGACAAAATGGAGAACTTGTCTTAAATAGGATTCAGTTCGAGAAGGACAGGTGCGGTGTAAGAAAAAACTAAAGAGGGTCAAGTTACATTATTTCTACATGTAATCCGGGGATGAGGTATGTACCTTTGCTATTTGTAGCACATGTTCAGGGAGTCTGAAGATCATGGATGTAAACACTAAGTCTACAGATTCCATCTGTACGTATGAAACCTCACAAAGGCAAAATACGACGAGTTCTCAAAAAATACAGTGTCTGTAAAGCAGGAAAATATAAGTTATTTTCCATGTCTGCTGAGTAGATGGCAAAAAGTACCTTGCTTAAATTAAACAGAGGAGAACTAGGTTAGATGTCAGCCCCCTTTCCCCCACAAGCCTTTCCTAACAGGAAGGCTAGCCTAAACGTTGGTGTGGATTTGCCTAGGGATGTTGGGAAATCTCCAGCACCGAGTGTTTTCAGAGGCAGGCTAGACTAACATTTATCAGGAATTATTTGAGAGTACTTGATCCTGCCTTGGGGCAGAGGTGGAGGGAGCAGGTGACCTTTTGAGGCCTATTTCAGCTTTATGATTCTGCGAGTGAAGCCAGCAGTACTGACACCCCAAACAGTAGTGCTGCTGCTCTTGAATTTTGCTGTTGCGTCATACTCTGAAGAGTCTGACTGATGGCTTCTGTCATATGCAGTGCTATAAAGCATTGGGATAACTGGAATTGGTCTACTTAGCAAAAAAACCCCAGTATCCAGCTGGATGTGTGGTGGTTTAGTTTATTTCTGCTGTGTTGTATTCTCAGGCATCTGTATGAGTGACGAAACTTGGGCTGTTGCTGAAGGTCTGTAAGAAAGATTATGGCAGTAAGTCCAGAAGGTTAAGACTTGGGGAGGATTTTAGGCGCCGCTGGTGCTGTGCTGAATGTCCTCTACTCCACCACCTGCCTGTCCTGCCAGCCCCTGGGACAGGAGCAGGCAAGGTTACTCAGAGACCACCTTTCCTCATCCTGTCAGCCACCCCACACCATCCCCAGGGAATGGAGGTGAAGGAGGAGGCAGAAAGCATTTGGCAGGTGGCCGTCTCAGCCCACGTGCTCAGGCATTGCTCAGGCATCCCCTCCTCTCCTTATTAGGAGGTATAAAAAGTCATAGTAGGAGTATGAAAAGTCATAGTAGGAGTTAGCACTGGAGCTGCTCTCAGTGGGGTGGGGAGCTCCCAAAAAAATGTAGAGACGAGACCAGGACCAGAAGATAACTGGGAATTTGGCAGGAGGTGGAGGATGGGAGGGAAGCACTTAAAGGTAGCTAGGATCTGAAAGGCAGAAGTGATGTGATGGATGGGTTAAGAGCAGAAACTCAGAAATATTCAGAAAATTGGACAATGGTCAAATGCGGGAGAGAGGGATTGGAAGAAGTGGACTGGGTGGGATGGGAACAGGATTGGTATGAAAATCAAGGAAAAGATTAGGTACTGGGTGGGTAGCTGTGTGGCTGAGAGGCCTTCATCCCCTAAGGACCAAAACTCACTGCAGCAATTTCAGGAGAGTAACTGTATGTGGACCTTGGTGACAGGCTTGGTGAATCATGCTTCCAACTCCTCCATGTCACTGTTGACCGCACTGGTAGAAGCTGAATGGAGTGGAGTTCATAGGTGCTAAAGTGCTCCTGGCCTGGAAGAAAGAGATTCCTCCAGGTCAGGAGTACTTGGGACTACTTTGCAGCAGATCTGCCCCGAGGCAACCCATTTTACCAGCCTGGACTTTGGAGTTGGACCCAATTTAGATGTCTGTGCATGAGAAACCATCTGTGGGCTATGAGCTGGGATACCCGAAGACTGTGTGTTAAAAGTGGCCGTGTAGATGAGGGTCAGCTGGTGCAATTGTTCGCTTGCTGTCACTGCTGCGTACACAGCTGGTGTTGATGGGGACGTTTCTGAACTAACCGATCTGGTTCTTGATAAGGGAAGTATATGTGCTGTTATTCAGATCTGTATTGGACTTTTACTAATCCGTGATTTTTAGGAAGAACACAATGATAATGTGCTGCTTTCCATTCTTAATGGTAAAGTTAATAAAGATGTAATATTCCACTGTAGTCCCGGCTCTGAACAATTCAGTTGTATTAAGGAGTCTTTTTTTCTAACAGTAACACCAATTTGTAATGACAGAAAAAAATTTCAGATTTGTGATGCTTTAGGAACAAACTTCCGCTGACCTTTTCACTGAGGCTGATGTTGAGGACCTTCCTCACTGAAAAACCCTGGAGAATTGAGTGGGAAGATTTTGTTTTGGAGTGTCAGAGCTTTTCTCCACAATCTCCTTCTGTCTGCTGAAGTGAGAAGGGAGTGCAGTGAGCCCGCGGAAGATGAGCCGTGGTTCTCCTCGTGCCAGTGTGGGCACTCTTTTATGAGAGTTGCCATAGGGACCAGGTTCTAGTTATCAGCTCAACCAACTTCATGTATGATTAATGTTAATTGCCCATTTTGCATGGATGGCTTTTTTCTGTTGCCTTTGATGTGGCTGGGGATCCAATGTCCTGCAATGGTTAGACAAGTGATCAGTTTGCCAGCGCTGAGAGGAGACAGAATCAGGTTGCTGTGAGGTCAGAGTTTGCTTCTCTTCTTAAACACTGAAGGGTCAAGTAGAGTTTAACTACCATTGGCATCTTTGAAATGTAATAAATGCCAAAGCGAGGAGATTATTTTAAATCCATGCTACAACTAAAAATCTTAGGGTAATAAAAGGAAATAATTTTAACTCAAGTTATCAAGATGTTATGTTTATTGGTAAAGGCTTCAAAGAGTACCTTTCACAATCTCCAGGAGGTATTTCATGATCTTTGAGGAGAGCAAAATTTTAATTTGTGGTTCCTGTTCCAGTTTCAGGAAAGCAACTAAGATTGTGGGGGTTTCATGGATTTTTTTTTTTTTTTAAACTTCTGAGTACTTGCACCAGTTACTGCCACTATTATCAGAGCAGTTTACACAGCAAGTCATATAGTACTTCTATATTTCTCCTTTAAGCCTAATAAAATAAGTTGCTGTTGAAGAAAACTGAGATACACGTGAGAGCTTCCTAAATCACAAGTCTAGCATATTTTTATACCAAATAGCTCAAGCCTCATGGAATCAATAATTAATTTATTAACTGGATATCTTTTGAAACAACAAAATCAGCAGTCCTTGCTAGACTGTCTACTGCCAATTCGTAAATAGTTGATGACAAAAATGAAAAGTGTAGAAGTAAAATTCAAATCTTAACGATCAAAGTATCGGGTACCTCATCTATCACAACTTGGAATAAATATATCACAGAATGTGTCATATCTCATTGACACTGCAAGACTTAATGCTTTCCCTTGTTATCTAGCTAACTGCCAAGTCTACAACGTTTATAGGCTGCTAAGAGAATATGCTGGTGGTAATCCACTTCAGTTGCAGAAATATGAAGTACTGTTGAAATAGATTTCTACTTGGTTTATTCTTTGCTCTCAAGGGGATAGGATACTATTTCAGTTCCTCTAAAGAAGCCCAGAGAATGAAAAGCAAAACATCAGGATAAATTATGCTAAATGGTGGACTAGACCCCAGAGGAAATCATGCTTCTGTGGTACAGTATTTCTCCATTTATTTTACAAATGTTAGATCTAATGTTAATTTTGTAAAGGGAAAGCATTCAAAGATTCATCTGATCCTTTTAATAATAGTTTTAGCGTTATAGTGTTATTTGTCAAACTCATACCATCATAACTTACTTTTCTAGTTTTGACAGACCATTCATACAGAAAATATTTTGGGCTACTAATACATAACATTTTATTTCACAAAACACAAATAACCTAGTAATTAAACTCCAAAGCTTAACAAATAATTGCCAGCAAGCAATTACCATTCAATTAAAGAGTAATTACATGGTTATTTGTGCCCTGTAAAATAAAGCATTACTGAAATCAGTAACGCAATCAATATTTTAGCAGAAACAGGATGCTGCCGTGATGGACCTTTCAACCTGTGCTGATTAAATTGTCATCCAAATAACAGTTTCCTAGTTAAATCACCACATGTTTATTTGTCTTGATTAATATGCAAATTCACTTCTGATTCTAGTAAATCTCCTATATTTAAAAGCACAGGAGTAGAGCGCTATCATACATCAACAGTGATGTGCTGTATGTTTCCACTGATTAATTACATTTTACAAAGTGTTGATGAATTTGTGGATTTTATGAAATATAGCTGTATATAATGAGTGTAGGATAGAGTTATAAAAGATGGAGGTGATCAGTAATTTTAACAAAATCACAAAAATAGCCTTGTACTATGTTTTGATTCAAGTGAAAAATCCTTGGGATGCCTAGGGAACATATAAAACTTTGAGAGGAAAAATAATAAAATTAGCTCTCAACAGGAGTGGAAAATAAAGGAAAAACAGACATTAATGAACGATTTCTCAACATACTACTAGATAGATTTTAACTGCGAAATATACTGCTTAAAATGTAATTTAATCTGTGGCAAATTTAATTCCAAACAAAACACAAAAATGAACAACATTCAGATTAGCTCATTTTTTTCTTAGTGATTTTGCGGGGGTGGAGTGGAGAGGATGACAAGAATGACTATAAAACCACAGTGTAAACACAGGTAAAAAACCAAAACCTCCAGTCATGTTCACTTTCAAGTTGCTGATGACCCGAGGGCTATTTGGTTTTGGTTTCGGTTTTGGTTTTGAGAGATCCTGATAGAATTTTCATCAGTATAGACTTTGAGCTGGTCAATTGATTTGCATTTATTTAGTAAAATGAATACGATTACTAAATTTATTAATGAGAAATGGTGTCGTGCTTCTCTTTTAGTCTCCATGGTTTTCACTTGTGACCATAACTCTTGTACTTTAAAATGTTTTTAAAATATAATCTATAAACTAGCAGTTTCTAACTAAAGTAACATCTAATTTAGAATTGAGTCATTTTCCATTCACAAAGGCCTGTTAATGACAAATATAAAATTTATGTATAGATTTTAGACTCTCAGAGAAACACATTTAAAATTGTTTGAAGCTGATCATTCCTGTTTATGCTTCCTTTGTTATCAATGAGGAAAAGATTTTTCTACACTTATTAAATATATAACTTTCTTGAATGAGATAAAGGAAAAGGTGTAGAAGAAAATGCAATAAAAGAGCAGGGTGACAAAAGATTAGGAGAAATAATATTCAATAAAGTTAATATTTATATGCTAATGCTTTTAGCACTTATGCTAATACTTACATAATCACAAATGATGTCTTACTCTCCCCAAATGATAATTCTGCTTGCCTTATGATTTCTGTTCAAGGCACGTATTAGCAATTTTCTCTGAATTGTGAGGGTTAGATACGTTTTAAATAGTAAACGTGAAATTTGTTGAAATTCTAGACTTCATGAGACGATAGGAAGCATACTAGGTACTGGGAGTGTTGAGACAGACCAGTGAGACTTCATTGCTTGGTGATGCCAGCCCTAGCCCTGACAGCAGCATGTTCACAACATCACATAAAATTTTTGAATCTACTAATGTCTTTGCTTCCTTTGTGTATATCTTATTAAAAAATAAGATTTAAAGCAAATATTTGTGTCCTGTCTCCATGAAATTTCTGGCTTCATGTTTAAACAAAAAAGCCAGAAAATTTCTTTCTGGCCAAAACGGGACTGGAAGCGTTTGGATTCAGGTATGCTGCCGAGGTGCTTTCTGTGAGTTCTGCTGTCCTCCCAAGCAAAAGATCTTGGTTCACCGTAGGTGACATGGTCTCTGGTCATCTCCAGGCAATCTAGCTGGAAGTGCGATGTATCTGCTGCAGACTCTGCAGTAGCATATCAGAGTGCTGGGTGGCTCTTCGCTTCAGTTCCCTGGTTCAGAACCAGACGTACAGCATTAACGGTGTTCATAGGTAAACTACAGAACACGGTGTTAAAGACCCAAAGTGTTCTTTTGCAGGTGTTGTATGAATGACAGTCAGTCAGCTGTAAGTATAGCATCCAGCCTTGAGTTTTTCATTTAAAAGCTAACATTAAATTAGAGACAAAGGACTTCGATTTTATTTGAACAGGTTCAGCTGGGAACAATTCCGTTCAAATTATTATGGCTATGGCTGTATAACACCAGAATCTGGCCCCTCGCAGTTACTGCTTTATAGTAATATTCACTAAAAGGCTGTGAGTGGGTTAGAAGTATGCTTTCTTTTTTTCTTCAGTCTATCAAACCCCTTCCACAAAAGGACCACAGTCCCAAAGACACCAAAACCCAGAGAAAACAGTGCTGTGTTTTCCCAACGGTGCTTGCCTTACTTGTGTAAGTAGGCAAGTTATAAATGCAGTCAGTGAGACTCGGAAAGGGAGCTGAGTAAGTTTTGGTGTGAACTTCTCTTTCATCACCTCCTAAAACTTTTTTTTTTTTTTTAATCCTGGGCATTCTGTCAGTGCATAACCACAGATTGGAGAGTTTCACTTCTGCTTGTAGTATATGCTGGGAAACACCTCAAGGTCTGATCTGGTAAACCTGTGGGCTAGGAGTTGTCTACTCAGAGTCCACAGAGTCATCAAACTAAACTGCTGTCTGTGCAAAAACTGCATAACCAGGAGCGAAACTCCATTGTCTTCCCTCCTCTCCCTCTGAAAACCCAAATCATAAATAAAATGTCTCTTTCATAAAATCTTTTAAAACACTTTAATTTAAAAAATATTTTTCTTAGATTACTATCAACATATGGAGTTTTATGCAAAAGATTTGTTAGTATTTGAGCTTGAGAAGAGAATGTTTTGTAGTTTTGTTGATTGAGCTCTTCTGCTGGAGGAAGCTGCTAATTTTAGCCGTTTTTTAATATTTTTTTTTTTTGAGACAGTGAGTGCCAACTAAGCACTTACACATGCATGTGTATAAGCACAGACTTCTGTAAATCAAAAGAGCAACAATTCCTTTTTGTTTAAAACCCCCACATAGCAGCCTAATACTGTCTGTTAGACAATATTCTTGTGCGGTGGATGATTGCAGCTGGTGATTTTAATAGAGAATGCATGCGTGCATCTAACTTCCTGTGAAACTCAAATACTCTTATTTTAGGTTTTCTTTATTACAGCCTAGTGAGTCTGGGCTTTTGTAGTAGGCTTTACTACATAGCCATCATAGTATGATAAACAACTTAAAGCATAAAAAAGAAAAATGGAAGAAGTACTGAATAAAATGAAATACAAAATGGACAAACCCGAAGCTAAAAAGAGGGGGGAATAGTTTCATAGAGATAAAATAATAAACCCAAAAAATGATTTTGTGCTACTTTGATGTACAGTAAAACAAAATAACACAAGCACACTGTGAAAAATGAACAGGTTAATGGTACCTCTGTGTAGTGTTGCTGGAAGTTGTCTTCATTTAAACGCAGAGTTTGTCTTACAGTGATGGAAGGCTTTGCCACTGCAAGTTGATAGAATGGAGTTTAACTTAAATTTCTTTGTGAACTAGAAGTCATTTTGGAAATGCTTTCTATTCAAACCTCATTCATCGTTGCAGCTTAGTTATTTTATACAATGTTTCGCTATATTTTGTCAAAAGCTCTATTATTCAACAGAGTAAAATTTGTTTTGACCGAAGAGAAGCAGCAATACTTTTCAAACATGAGGAGGCTGCATTTTTATTAGCTGGCTTGGGGAAGAGTTGATTCAAGTGGATTTTTTTGGTCTGTAAATCTCTGTATTATGATGGCAGCTGTGTAGGATGATTTCATGTACACACACTGACGTAAGGGATAAATGTGGTAGTTGGAAACACTAGTTAAACGTAACAGATCTGTTAACGGACCTTTAACATTTTGGATTAAAAACTGCAATCGTAATTCGTAAGCTGGTCAAGGGACGGTGAGATTTTTGACAGGTTGGGCTAACATTCTTGGTTTAACTTATCTGTAATAATTAAAAACACCAGTTAATCCGTAAAGATAAGTAGTCAGTTTTGGAAAAGCTCAGTGTTAAATTATTGCTGCGTCTTCAGAAGTAGGCAGTTACCTGCCGTGATTCAGAAGGCGAGGTTTAAGATTATGTTGCATTCGGGGTTTCAACTTCTCATATTAAGGCAGCACAACTTTCAGTTTTCTGTGGTGTAGGTGCGTGGCATAGACTTTGGGGCAGTTCAAGCTGTGACCCCTCTCCACTAGCCACCTCTGAGGTCATGGAAGCCCTGGATAATGGAAAAGCTTGACTAGTGTGTGGGTAGTAGAGGTACATGTAGATGTGCCTTCTGTGAAGCAGCCTGGTCAGCCAGGCTGAGATGCCTGGTCAGCCCTGAGCTGGTTTGTAGCGGTGGCTGGAAGCAGCGTGGCTGTATTCATCCAGCACGGGGTCTGAGCTAATAAATCCTGGTGTACCCAGCCTGAATAGCTCTGGTGTCCCTATAGTCATTGCATCGTTAATCCACAACCCATATAAGGTACAGCTTGTGAACTGAGTAGTGCATCTAGTTGCATTTTCAAGACTTTACGCGAGTTACGCATGCATGTGAATTTCTTGAGCTCCATTTTACAGACAGTAATATTAAGAAAAAGATATTAATTAGTGAAGTGATGGTACAATAGTGCTAGAAATATGGATTGCTTTCTTTTTGGTCTTGTGGTGCAGATTTAAAAAAAATAATCTTAGCTTCAGTCATTTATGTGACTTTGAGCTCATGACTGTGTTAACTATAGGTGCTGTTTGGCAGTTTATTGTTAGTTCATTTGAAACCTATACAGTTCTTGTATGTTTAATCAACTTATTTTTTTCTTTTTTCCTAGGCAAGAATTTCTAATATATTTTTGTGTATCATGGATGGTTCATGTATTTTATACAAATCAATGCCATGTGTAGTAAGCAAATATTACAAAAAGAAAATGCGTTTTCATTTATCCTCTTATTTCATCAGCTCACGTCCAGGAAGACCCCCCAAGCGTTCACTAGGAGTTGCTATACAAGAAAATGCACGTCTTCTGCCCCATGGAGTTCCAGGCCTCTTATCACCAGGACTTATCTCTCCGACAGGTAATAAAATCCATCAGATGATCAGCCTCATCTCTTCATACTGCACAGCAGTTAAAATAAACTAATATTGATCTAACTGCCTTGTCCTTCAGGGCTTTTTCAAGCTTTACCAGAGGTTACGTTATTGGATTTTTTGAGCGTTCATGAAAACTAGGTTTTGTTGCTGCAGTGACTGAAATCTAATGGATTTGTAATTTAGTTCTTTATTAATTGTAATTTCCTTACAGGAAATTCCATTAAATGTGTTATTTTAGTAAAAGAAAAAAACATGAGAAAATGAACTATTGTCTCAGAGAGCCCTGTAGCATGCATTTCTTCCTTTCAAATGCATGTGTATTTTAGTTCTCATGGGATATGAACAGCGTGGCTAATGCGTATTGTATTGTAACATCATTAATGTATGCTGGGAAGATAGAGAAATGCTTGTAAGAATTACAGAAGAAACACTTGAAAAGCAGATAAGTCCGCATTGCCACAGTGGATTGTACTTTAATAATCTGCATTCAGTATCATAATATGGAAAAAACTAGCATGAAAATATGTGAAATTATAAGCAACCCCTAAACATAATTTAGTGTATCGTATTTTATTTCACTTCATTAATTTATTAATAGAGTTTAAATTAAATCTTGTGCTATCCTGATGAGTGTTTTAATATTTTATTAATTGTTGTGTGCTAAAGGTAAGTTTATTTTGGTAATAAAGCTACATTAACAGACTATATTCATAAAAGTAATTGTTTAAATATTCAACAGACTTAGCAGTTTTAGGATTACTGTCAAAGTCCAGTCTAAATATACTTTATCTCCATAACAACCAAACTTAGAGAAGTGTTTAGCAGAATTTAAAGTCATAGAACATCTTACAGGAAAAGCAGAATTTTAAAAAAATGATTGATAGGAGTATAGTGACTTCTGTCTTGATCTTGCAGATTACTCTGCTTGCAGAACCTATTGCACTTCAACTGAGTGCCTCGGCGGGTCTCAGTGTTCAGGGGAGTAACAAAGCTGAGATCTTTAATTTCTCCTACAACTCCAAGTGTCACGAGGACTTCGCAGTGAACCAATAACCTTTATCACTGTGGAAGTGGGAACGAACATTCTTAAGCAATAGTCATGGTAACCTTAACTGAAGTAGTTAATAAAGTATGAAAGCATTTTGCTAGAGCCAGGCACCACAGTTGAGCTAGTGCAACTTCATGTACTGTTCATATATGTGGCAGGGATCAAGAACTGTGTTTTTCCTCTTGTGAGCAGTTTATAAATGAGGGGTTTTTTTCTTAGCTCTGTCGTGTTCTCAGCTCAGGAATTTCATGGATTTGGTGTTGTTTATGTTATTACCAATAGACAGGAAAGCACAAGAGGCACCTTGCATTGATAATGTCTTGTCAGAAATCCAGAATGTTCCATATTACTTTTCCACCCTGTGTGTGTTTGCAAATAGGACATCAAATTATGCAGACTACCATATTGCTTTAAATTGGAAAATATTTTAGGATGCAGTGTGCTGAGTATGCACAGTAAAATTGTATCATAGGCACATTCTGTGTCTCAGATATTTTGAGTATCACAGAGTTTGAGTAAAATTTTTTAAGTTGAATTTCTAGACTGTTGTAAGTTGTTTGGAGGCTGAAGTGATGACTGGGATACATCCCACTTTATTTAGCACGCGGAGGGTTGCATGAGAAGATTGGCCCCAGGGGGCTGTCTTTCAGCCGAGCCCAGGGTAGCCACCTCTCTGACCTTGGGAGCCGCCTGTGAAAACCTCTGCATGACCAAGCGCCAAAAGTCACAGACAATGTGCCTCAAGCAGCTGAAAGGGAGTTTTGCAAGCAGCTTGTAGGCGGGAGAAAATGCACATTTCCAGAGCATCGCAGTGTCGTTGAGGGCCCTGGATGAGACAGGTCCCTGCGGCAGGGCAGCTCCACGCTGATGGCCTCTGTAGTCTTGTCGCTCAGGAATTAGAGCTCCTGAAGTTTTTGAGTTGTTTTATCTTGTTCATAAAGAACGAACAGCGTAAAAGTTGGGGGAATCGCTGGGTAAGGAAAGGTACCAAAAGAGCCACTTGTAAACTCAATGGGGATTTGAGCTGTTGTAAACTTGATGGAGCACTCAGGATATGAAGTCTCCACTAGCTTTATTTATACCTATTTACACTTAATTACTGACTGCTTTGCTCTGGTTGCCTTCAACACTTTTGCAATTGGATTCTTTCCTTTTGGCTGAACTAAGAACAAAATGCGTTTTAACGCTTCTCACAGAATAGAGGTTTTTCTTCCAGACTTCTGAGTGGTGGATAATAGACTGGAATAAAAATTGCAGGTATATTAACATGTTGTCTACTGGCTAAGTTTTAATTTGGTTATTTGTTGTCTCACTTGCATACAATTTACTCTGGTTCTGACAGTTTTGGCCTACAGAATTTGTCGGTAAAACTGAACCTCTTTCCAGCCCCTGGCTGCCCCCTGCTCAGTGACCTGCCAGCTTGGCGGAGGCTTTCTGCTTGGAGCGCTCTCTGCTCCCATGTGGTGTTTCAGACGGCTGTGGGAGGGGAGCAGGGCTAGGGCTGGCGCAGAGACTGAGGAGAGTTTGCAGCATGGTAGGGCTGGATCCATCCCTTCCAGTAGAGCGGATGCTGATATGGAGGCAAGAATGACTCTTTACATCTTGGTGACTTCTCTGGTTACCTGTTTCCTCTAACTGCAGTGTAATTGCCCGAAGCATTTCTTTTGGACTTGTCTACTCCTTGATAAATCCCTGTGTCTGATCTCGCCCATTCTTCCTACACCACAGATACACAAACAGTTATGTTAATCTGCCTACATTGTTCTAAAAAAATAAAATCACACTCACTCTTCTTATGTGGCTACCTCATTTTCTAATGTGTCCAACTTAGCATTCTTCTTCAGATAAGCTCATTTTAGTAACAGACTCCACATCAGCAAATGCAGCATGATTCATCCATCCATTGCATTTTTCAGTTTTACCTCCTCTATAGTCTTCGGTCAAGTTAAAGTAAAGGAGTTTGCGTCCAGGCGTGCTGTTGGTTAGATGGATAGCTCTCAAGAAGTTGCTGTTCTGGCTGCAGAGCTCTCAGATCTGTCTGTAGAGGGTATTACGGAGTGATGATTAGTAACTTCCTGCAGACTTGAGTGAGCCATCTGTGTTTCCACTCCTTGAAATGTGCTGTTATTTTCATCACCCATTTGGTTTGTGTCAGCTCAGTTTACATGGTCATTTTCACATAATAAACAGGTAGTTAAATTAGACATACTGCATTTCCCAGTGCAGAGCGTAATTTTTTTACCTCTTGGCAAAGTGGACTGAAACTGCTCTTACGTATAAGTAATTTGTGAAGGAGCTATAAGTGAAGCCTTGACCTTTTTAAATATTTGTAGGTAGCTTCCACCTTTGGGGAATGGAAACATTTGTGTTACAATGAGACTAGAGCAGCAGGGTGGCTAGAACTGCTGTGATTGAGAAAGATGAAGTGGTGTGTCTGGGGTGCATGCCACTGGGAAGGGCTTGTGTAAACAGCACAACAACCATGCCCAAACTGCATCCTTCAAGAGGTGATATTTAAGTACTGTCCATTTTACCTTAACTTAGGAGAAACTGTTTTTCTTCTTGTGTTCATGTAGGAAATGTGGAAATGAGCATGGTGCCCTTGCCTGCTGTGAGGGCAAAGGAAAAATCCTGCATGTCACAGAGGGATGGTCATCAAAGGCTCGGTTCTTCAAACAATGCAGTGTGATGAAGTGACATTAACAAAAAAAGGCTTTACGTCCTATTAATGTACAAGTCTTTGTCATCAGTGTATCTTAACAAGACAGTTGGGACTTATTTATGGAATAGATTTTCAAGGAATTTTTAGGGTCTGAAGCAGTAGTTGCTGTGTGGAGAGAAGCTGCAATCCATTATATGATTTAAGCCAGTAGTTTAGAAAACTGTTGATACGGAATAAAGCTGAAAGAATACTTGGGTCTTTTGATAGTTGTCCGTGCCAACTTCAGTCCTCCCACCCTTCATTTAGGTCATCCCCAAAAAAGGTTAGAAAACCACTATATGAACTCCTCGTTGCAATTTTTCTCTATTCAATTTGTAGAATGGCTGCTATTATTTCAATAAAACCATTTTGGGGGCTGCTCTATCTTGATTTCAAGGTATTGGAGAGGGCTCCTGAAAAAAATCATCCTGCCACTAGAACTTTGTTAGATTGTGGTACAGGGCACAAACCTGCTTTCTGGGGCAGGTTTTTTTTTTGTCAAGTGGTAGGATGGGCATTTCTCTTACTGCACATGGGCTGGGAATCCCACAGCTGAAGCTGATGGTGTGCTGGGAGGTCTGGTGAGGCCGGGTGCCAGGAAGATGGACACAAGCCTGTTCAAAACATCTCTGCCTTTTTATATTGCTGAGATTCGCTGTCGGGAGCTGTGGGCAGCCTGGTAGGCCTAATACGGTGTACGTTGGCAGGGTATGGGCAGTATAGGTCAGCGGATAGATTGCAGATTTAGGGCTGAGGGCTGCCGAGTCCTCAGTGCAGGAGACGGGAGGAAGCCTGACTGATGGCCAGTTGTGTGTTAGAAAAGGAAAACGATGAATTTTCAAATGGATACTCAATTTTGGTGGCCTTTGCTGGATGCAAGGTGGGAGGATTTAGAATTTCAGAGGTTAGACCTAGAGATTCACCCCCAGTTGATTGTTGGAATGTACCGTGTGCAGAGGCTGTGGCCAGTGCTGCCACAAGCAGGCAGGATGTCCGAGGCCCTCCCTGGTGTTAATACCTCCTGATTAAACCTGCTGCCAGCATCTATCATCAGGTCTCTGCTGTTTCCTTACATTGGTCTGCCCAGGTGACAGAAGCAAACCACCTGCATTTCCAAATGTGTAAGATAAACCGCTATTTTCATTACCAGCTACATTAGTTTCACCTCCCTTGAAGTGATCCTTTTTTATTTCATAAACAGACAGTTAGGATAGACACTGTCTCATTAGCTGTTTGTGTAGAGTTTTTAAGAATGTAATAAAATACTGACCTGTTTGTACAGATACAAATACTTTTTCAGTATAGTTTTGTCTTACTAATAGTTAAGAGAAGCTGTTGTGAACAGAATAGTTTCATGTAATTAATATTTTAGTGAAATTAATATTTTAATAGCTATACCAAGTCTCATCATTGTGGGACTCAAATAAATAAATAGAGTAGCTCAACAGGAGTATGATAACTTAATGTGTTACTTCAATTCAGCAGTGATAGCAGCAGCCACTTAGTCTTTCTACAGAAAAGAGAGGATAAAACAGTATTTACTGCAGTCTTCAGGCACTTTAATTTGGTGTATCCTTGTTAGAGAAATGAATGAGACTAGAGGCTTTCGAGGTCTTTGGTATCCAGTTGCTGTTTATCAAAGTGGGCACACGGTCAGCCAGCACAGCTCCGCTGATGCGCAGAGCTGCCTGCAGGAACTCCCTGGTGCCATCGACCCCATGGATTGTCTCCGAATTTCCATCTGAGACTGGTGCTGCTCCAGTGTCCACAAGCCTCTCCAGCCTGAGGAACTGTAAGATGTGCTCAGGGTCAGAAGAGCGGAGCCGCGGGAGCAGCGAGGATGTTCCCTTACGGAGGGGCGCAGTGGGGCTGGAGGCAGCGAATATGCTCCGCGTGTAACATTGTCTCAGAGACTGGGGTTGCCAAAACCAGGCTCTGAAGGTTTACGTCTCTGTATTGTAAAGCCTGCTTCCAAGAAGAGCTGTTATTTGAAGAATAAGCATTCACTCAGGGTCACTTTACAGAACATCTATTGACCGATTTCACCTCTTGGGGTGTTTGATGTAGGGCTGCTGTGGCTGGCAGCTGCTGGCAGGAGTCCTGGAGCCTCCGAGAGCAGGGAGCAGATGATTGTAGCATTAAGGGAACCCTTTGCTTTCTCAGCACACTTAACTGAACGTTTTTGTATGTTTACATCCTATTTCTGTGGCTCATTTCACTGTTTACAATTATCCTTTTTTTTTTTCAGTTGTTATAGATGTCATTTTAAAGTTCCATTTATAATGAGAAACATATGCATGACTTTGTCATTGTTGGCATTACCTGGCTGGGTAGAAAATATTATTTTTAATCAAAGGCAAACATACTGATTAAGGATGCCACAACACTCCTCTGCCTATGGGGAGCGTTAACAGTTTATAAATTGTTCTTGGTGACAATTCAGTAGTGAATTACTTTGATATATATGGCTAATAAATTAATATGATTAAGTTAATGAGTAGTACAAGTGTTGCCAAACTCCACTCGTTGGGCTTTTAATGCTGCTCCACATTTGCAGCTCTAGCTTCCCCCTGTGGTGAGAGGATCAGTGCTACCTACGCACTGTCATTGTGATAAATGGCATATCCCACAGTGCCCTGCACTCCATCTGGTGTGTCCCCAAAATGAGAAATATTTTATACAAATCACACACTCAGAAGCTCAAAGGACTGTAGAAAGATCTATTTTTTCAAACAATAATAAAAATGCATACATCTCTTTAGCAACTCTTCATTTTTACTGTCATAATGAATGCATATAGCTTTGGGAAATGAAAGCTCGTGTGAGTAACATAGGAAGGTTATCCACTGCACAGTATAGCTGACAAATAAGTTACATGCTCACTCTTTTATTTTATCGTGAAATGTTCTCAGATAAAAAATGGTGTTAGAACATCTATTTAACTGGATTTTAAAATTAAAGACCATGTATGCCGCATGATTGAGTACCACCCCATCTCATGCCAGCAAATTTCTATGCTGAAGGGAGCATGAATTTGAGTGAATGAGGAATGCAGGATCATATCATTACTCTTTAAAATACAGCCATTCAATAGAGTTCTGATAATCTAAAAACTTCACTTGGTGACTATGAGTCACTCGGTTCCTCTCTTTCCTTTTCTCTTTTAATATTATCTTTCTTTAGGGATCCATTTTTAGTGTCTGCTTTATCTGGGTGGGACATTACATTTTTGATAAATGAATAGTTAAAGCTGTTGAGAATTTACTGAATGGTTAACCTTGTTATAAATTGAATTTACACATAGCCTCAGCTACTAATTATTGTCCGAGAAGTGTGAAACTCAGAAATATACTCATTTTTAAGCATTTGCACAATTATTTTTTTAAAATTTGATCCTGCCGAGTTCCTACATCTTTTGAGATGACAAAGTTCAACCAAAATGGTCACACCGAGAGAATTAAGACTGTATTGTCTTGACACTTAGGGCAGGTCTATGCTGAATTTATCTTGATTTGCAGATGGAAGGGAACCATTTGAAAAAGTTGGCCCAACTATCACAGAGCTAAAAAAATCAGTACGTTTTCATCTCTCTGTTTTTATAATCAATGACATTCTTTCCTACTAGCTTTTCTGTTAGCCCGGTGTCTGAAGGCGTTGAGGTCTATAATGATCATAATACCTGTCTGCTGCTCTCTGTCACATCTTTAACTGACTTTGAAACTGTTTTAGCTCTTTTAAGACATCGTTAAGAAATGCCTTAAAGTAAAAAATAGTATCAGGAGGTATGAAAGATTTATCTTCAGCGTGCTCTGTTTTCCGGAGGACTGTTTTGGCAATAACAACACTATTGTAATTGAACAGTGTTTGTTAGGTTTTATTTTCCTTTACAATAACATGAAAAAGTCAAACAAATAGTTACAGTCTGAAATGTTTTCCATTCAGTACCTTTAACCAGAATCACAGCAAGTGTATTTAAATGCGTAAGAGTGTTTGTGTAAGAATCCCAGCCTGACTGCATATTGTATGGTCTTGCGTTTTAATATAGGAAGCTGTTTTTTGGATTCACTGAAGTGATATTGTCATTGAAGAATTTTTACATTCATGCTAATGGAGAATGGCTTATTGATTTAGCTGGTTACAAGGCTCGTCAAATGCACTGTAGGGTGATAATCCTCTGGTAGGCAAATCAAGCATCTGCAGATTCTGGACTGTTACCTTGGGTGACATAAGGCCTATTCATGATTCTCCATTTAAAAAGAAGCATATTTCATGCTAACAGTAGAAACTGGAATATTGTGGCATACAATACTCAGAGACAAGGAGTGTAGATCCTCACTGATACCTCTACTCTGCTTTAGATTTATCCAGCAGTATTTCAGAAGACCTGTTAAACTCGAGATACCTGCACACACTTGAATTTTTATTCCTATGACTTTGAGAGGTAACTGTGTATAACTGTTTAAATAGATACAATTGTAACTGGCTGGATAATACATCTCTGGTTGCAGAAAACTGTTGATCCATCATCTATTTGCAATGCTAAAATCTACTGCATTTACATAAATAATGTTGTCTTAATATGCAGCATTCAGATCTATATTAGATTTGAGTCGTGTGGTTTCCTAAAGGAAAGCTTTGTAAGGCTGTATTTTGGCAAAATTCTTGGTGTAACAACACTGGTGCAAATTGTTCAGAAAAAATAGGGAATAAATCTGACTGGATTAAAAAGTAAGCATGTTGTACTATACTTAAATGCAAGTATTTCCACAGTTACAGTTCTGGTCAGGTATTAAGTACTTTTAATGTAATTTAATAGCTGTTGTGCTTCGGTACTTGTCATACAGACCTCTGGGGTCCTCAACAAGTGAAATACTTAAGTATGTTTTTAAGATTAAGCAAACAAATAATCCCATTGATTTGGATTGGATTACTTGTTTGCTTAAACATAGGTGTTCTGCTACTTACTATAGTGTTTTGGAGAACATGTTCTATAAGGATTCTTCTGCAAAACTGTGAATTCAGTAAGTGCCTATGTCAAACCAATACTCCCTTTTGATTGTCCTAGTGGTCTTCATTCTTCTACTGTCTTGTGTGGACTAGGGTTTGTGAAAAGAAGCAACATGTTTTTTGAAAAAAGTTGGAAAAAATTTTAATGAAATGGGCGCTGATTGGGAAGTCACCCGAAAGATGACAGTTATTTGTTCTTTCTTGGCCACACTGAGCAGCTCAGAGTGATGGGAGTGGCTTGCACTTGGAGTCCAAGGTGATAGATAAAATCCTGCTGGTCTGAGGATGATGATTTGCAAAATGCTGGTTCTAGTTCTCCCTCCTGGAAATATTTCTCCTGGAGTTGAGGCAGTGATAACAAATAGTAGAAATGTTCATTCGCTGCTGATTTCTGGATTAGCCTTTGCATCGGTTTTGCAGAGGGGAGACCTTGCTATGCTGAAAGCAAGGGGGTAAAGATGTTCAAACTAGGCAAAGAATGCTCTTTGTGATCAGGAGGGCACAATTTGAGTCTGTCTATGTAAAGTAGTGAAAAACTGCCCTGGTAATCCGAGAGAGATTTTGGCATATTTTTTATGTGTGTGCAGAAAATTGAGAGAAGCAAGTTTAGCAGTGAAGGCTGCCTCACTGTCCTTTCTGGAGAAGCTGCTTGTATAGCTGATCTCCCAAGGAGCAAACCTTTGCTACGTAGCAAGTACAGCGGCTGCAGTTGGTGTTTCCTCCTGCACAAGAAGAATGTGTTCTTCTTTCAGCCCTTCCCAAGTAATAAAACATGATGCCAAGTGCTGGCAACAAACTAGGATTCATGATGAAAAGGAAACATCTCTTACTGAGCATTTTGAAGAGGCGCACATTTTTATTTTGGAGCTAGCATAACTAAAATAGATTTCATTGTCTGATCGTTCTCATTAAGTGACTGGGACCATATTAAGATTTCACTGGAAATGTATTTGTATTGTATAAACTATTTCATCACAGTCAGCATTAATTGGTGTAAAGAAAAACAAGCTGACTTAATTGAGTATAGTATTATACACCATCCTTTTGCTGAAGAGAGAGACCTCTTCAGTTTGCAGAGAGGCGTGCTGATAGCAACTGGCGTTGCTGCTACTGTGTTGTACCTATTTTAAAAATAAATGTAGGACCGGAGTTCTGGAGGATTCAGTCTAGAAACTGAATTAATCCTGAAAATCCTTTGCGAAGAAAAATAATTCCTAGAGCTACCAACCTCCCGTGACTTGAATATGAAAGGCTTTACTTCAGAAAGAGAAGCATTTTATATGATACATGCCTGAATGTAAATGACAGACATTTTATTAGGAAAGGAAAGCCTTTATTAATATATAATGATCTACATTGTTTTTACGTAATCTAATGAATTACAGTAAAAGCCTGAGAAATGAGCTGGAAAAGGTAGAGTACTTTCCCATGAAAGCGAGCTATGATAACCTTTTTGTAATTCTTTAACATGTTGAAAGAGTATTTCTACGCAGACTTATTAAATTAAGCAAGGTCACCTTTTCATTTTATTAACAGATTTAGTTTGCCAGATCATGGACTTTGATTCTGAAAATGTGTATGAATCACGCAGTAATGTATGTCAAGTAGAAAATGGGTTATAAAATGTTAAATCACTTTGATACACATTGTATCTTTGTTTTTACCATTTCACAATTGTAAAAAATAAAAAGCTTAATTACTGTTTTTCACATTTGCATATTGATTGGATGTGCTTTAATAATAATGATATTTCTAAGTGGATTATCTCTCCTGACTGAGGCAGTCTCAATCTAATATTTGCATAAAGGGAAGAAAATACTCTTTTCAACAGCAATATAAAATTCTGTTCTTTTGACATGCAGTATACAATCATTACTTTGAAAGGTTACCTATAAATAATAACCAGTGAAACTGGTCATACGCTTAAAGATGAGCACATACATTGCATTTATCAGTCTGACCCCAGTTCAGCAAAGCAGGAATAAAACTGACATCGTGTCATGTAAGTTGTTCATATGCATTCCCAAATCTCTGTATGTATATTATAGTCTTTTTGTATAATATATATATATGAGGAGGAAAATTATATTTAAAGCGTGTTACATAAAATTAACACAAAGTCTTGCTGTAATTGTTTATAAAGAATTTCATAATCATTTCTAATTAAGACAGAAAATGTCATTTATATTTCCAGTCTCTTGGAATTACTTTTTTTCTGTATTTGCCTCTGTCACCTCTTTTGTCTAAGTAAAAGTAATGCATAAGCTCCTTGCTGGTATATGTAACAGAACTGAGAGAACATCCCATCAGTAGCCCCGAACTTTATGTAAACAAAGGAGTTAATAGAACAGATTAGGCTGAAGGCTGCTTTGGGCGAGGGGCAGCT
>NW_008825073.1:2472016-2502707 GCF_000699105.1 Pygoscelis adeliae | reverse complement strand
AGCAGACCAGATGCAAGTGGCTGATCTGCAAATGAGCGATAGATACGCTGGTGATCCTTGGGCTTTGCCGTGTGGTTTGCACCTTTCCTCACCTCTGTGCTCTGCTCTCCTGACCCTGCGTACACACAAGGCTTCCTGTGCAGGGCTTGTCACTCAGCTAAGAGACGCTGCATATTGCATATATGGTTTCAAATGAAAATACACTAATGTACAGATGTAGCTAAATCTCACTATCGTTAACAGCTCGGTAGTTCTGCACACATGCAGAAAACACTATTCTTGCTACACAGGGCACGCAGGCGGGGTGCAGCAGAGTGCAGTTGACTTGGCCCTGGCAATCGCAGAGCAGGTGACTTGATTACGCTGAAATCAGGCAGAAAATGTCCTCTTCTGGCCACTCGAGTGAATCAGTCAAATTATCGAGTGGCAAAACTAATTCTATGCCTTGGGCCATCAGAGCTGCCACTTCCTATAAGTCAAGCCTTCACTTAGTGTGAAATTGTTTTTTATTTTATTCTCTTTCATTTATTATGCTTATTTCAGCTAATCCACTTACTGTATGTGAATTACCCAGTATACTAAAGCTGTTTCAGATGTGCAACCTTCTCATGCTTTACTGGGAAATATGAGGACTGCTCTCCTTTTAAGACACTCCCGACTCTGTTATGACCTATACAGTTAAAGTAATATTTCAGTTTTTCAGATGAGAACTCGAATGAGGAGAAGAGTTTAAATATTATTTAAAATTAACTAAAAGTGCATTTGGTTGAGCTTTCTTTTAAAACCAGATATCATTCAGATGGGTCACATTTTTAAAAACTAGAAACATATCAGCAATGAGTTGTAGGCCATTAAGTACTAGTTAATTTGAAAGAGTTTGGTGGAACAAATACTCCCTTGGAAAGCATTGAATATTGTTTTCAACATTAAAATATTGCCTTAAATTCTGGCAGAAACAAAGCTGAGATCTGCTTAAAGCACTCATACAGGTGATATACCCTAGGCAATACTTGGGTTTATAATTCTGTCCAAATGGCAATCCCTCATTTGACTGTGCCCTCTGGTACACAGCATTTACATTTTCCAATAAAAGAAGAGCAAAACATATGGAGTGTTTCATTTCAAGCAAAGAAGAATCAAAAAGAATAATGAGAATAAAAAGTAAAATGCCTGTGGTGATGGGCAAGGGAAGTTACAGGGGAGTTGCTATAGCAGACTGCATCAGAACAGAAAAACAAAAGTAGCCAGAAGGCACCTCCCATAGGCATCTAAATATAGGTTTCCTATATGCATAAGTACAAAAATACGTAGATGTATACGTATCATATGCTAAAACAAAGAGGCATGATTCAGGAGAAACCAGATATGTTGTTTTAACTCATATTCACACAGTGCTTTGAGCTGACATACATCTTGGGCAGATGAGGGGACTTGAAGGGTCTAAGGAAGTAAGCAGAGCCTCAAAAAGAAAAGTTGAAAGGATCATACTGTGATTAAGATGGATGCATTGCTGACAGTGTCAGAGCAACAGCTGCTAAATCTAGGAGGCACTTGAAAGAGTCTCTCTATTTTGTTATATATGGAAGTCAATAGGTTATTTGGGCTAAGAACACCCTATTATTCAAATTCAGCTGACCCAGAAAGCCTTGCCATCTTTCAATGGCAATTCAGAGGGCTTTGCCATTTAGATAGTGGGTTTGGTATTTCCCAATACAAAATTGTTCTGTGTAGTCTTGTATGACATATGGATATATTGATCTCAATTTTTTTTTCCTGAAATGTGTTAGGTTAGTCTGTATAAGGCTTCAGAAGGCTATTTTGTGTTTGCAGCTGGGTTAGATTGCTGAAAAGTTGTCACCAGAATCTCTTTTTCAAACCTATTAAACATCAAGAAAATGTACCATAAATTGTTTTGGCCTTCCTGTTTTGGAACTGCTTCATTAACATTTTTAATTACAGATAATGTTTCTTCATAGTAGCTTATCAGTCCTATATATTAGCTAAGCATGAGTCCTAATCCTGTTGGGAATTTGTGTTCACTGATGGAAAGTTTTCACTGTAGATTGTGCATAGGAAAATATCCTGAGAATAGGTTTTTTGCCCATTGGTATGGACACATCCTTCCCTTTCTGATGTGTCTCTCTTGATCTCCATTTTTCATTGCATCATATTACTCTGCCTTTCCTCTTTATTTTTTTGCCCTTGACTTTTATGTCGACACTACAATTTGTGTTGACCTTGAGTTTGCCCTCAATTAGCTGAGCCATTTCAGTATCATGGCCCATACCAAAATTCTTTGCAATGTGCTTCTGATTTGAAAAGCAGAGCCATCCTAGAAACTGGTCTGTGACAGTTTTTCTTTTCCTTTCCAGTTAGTGTTTATTTCCAGGCAATAAAGAGAAGGAGTGATACAAAAGAGAGAGAAATCAGAAGCAATAAATCATGGGATCACTTCTGGTAGGTTTCCTATGCTCATGCCTATGGTGTCTGTGCCACCTGCAAAAAGAGGAGGATTAGGAAAGGTTTGGATGAGAGAGAGAAATCTCATCCCTGAAAGTTCAACAAACCTCTCAGGATCCAAAGGATGGCTGCCAGGGATCAAGACCAGGAATTTGATGAATAACGGTCAGACAGCAGGTTAGGCTGGCCTCATGTTTGACCCTAAATAGGAGGAGGGTGTTCGAGTGGCTGGATTGCAGTGCGGTCGGGGTTCTTTGCTCTGCCATTGATGACAGAAACCCCAAGACCCTGCTTGTACATCTCCTCCTATGGCTACTCCTGGTTGCATGCCATGCCCTGGGTATGGAAAGCCAGTGTTGGCCAGTCTTCTTTGGCTGTCCCCATTCTGTATTGGAATTTGTTGTCTGGACAAAGTTCTGTACTAATAACAACAAACCTTGCTATTGAATGGCTAGGTGGAGAGTGGTTTTGGCTTGTGAGTAGACAGAGATGAGGATAGTTTGTGTTGTTATCAGAAAAGATCCAGTACGATCAAAGGATGGCCTTTGGTCTCCTTGGCTACTTTCTGTTCTTCTTTACGTCTTTCTCTTATCGTTCATCGCGTATTTTTCTGTTTTTCAGTTTCTGATCTATGAAGCAGCAATGGTCCAAATGCGTATTTGTGTAATGTATCTCTAGAACTTCTGTACCGATACAGTAAAAATAACAGTGAGATTGAAGTAGTTTACTAGACGGTAAAATATTGCTTAGTTTTAGGATCTACTACCTGCATATTTTTAAAGGCTAAGACGATTAGCCACTGTGGTAATTGAGGAACTAGCTGGTCTTGGTAATGAGCTAATTTTCTGTTTTCCTGTTTTCCAGCTCAAGATCGTATGGGTCTTTAAAAGAATGGGTGAACTGTGATATCTAATGTTATCACTCACATGTCACGTGTGTATTTTTGTTAGATGACAGCCAGTAATAGTACTCCAATACTTGTATCTTCTGCATCATCAAATTCTGTTTTTATACATCTCCTGTGAAGTAACAGATGGAAATTTTGCAATGGGTTTTGTGGGATGCCATTCAATTGCAATTGGAAGGACAGTTAAATATCGTGGTGAAGTAATTTTTCACAAATACTAGCTAAGGGGCTATAAGCATCTTTCTTAAAATGTGCTCAAGAAACAGTAAATTGTTTCAGCCACAACTTTAATTTTTTTTTTCAACTTTATACAGGTTTTTTATTTTATTTTATAAAATAAAGGTTGTTTTTGTGTGTCTAAAATCAGGTATCAAGATTAGAGTCATTTGAATGTGTTAGGTTTTGACCTGTGCTTTTGTAGCGAGATTCCTTCAACAAGAAGTTGAAATAAAATATAACTAACTTCCTCTTAGTTTTTATGTTAAATCCCAGATTAAAAATTAAACTTTTTCTGAAGTGAAAGATGTATGCAGTGTTGGTTAATTTGGTTTAACTGTGACTCTGAAGATTCATGAGTTAACTTTATAAGATAAAGTAGGTTGATATTGTCAATCCAGACTTCTAAGCATATCAGTATTTACTATTGATAAAGTACTCCGTGTTTGCCTGTTTCTACACGTTCACAAGAAATGGCATGAGATCTGTGCTAGTCCTAGATCATTTTTCCTCCAACACTTAGATCACATTCCCCTGATAAATGTATTTAAGTCTTAGTAAAACAGGTTTTCTACTGTAAATATTTGTGATTATGCTTCTACTTTCTGTCTCACTTGGAAAAATTTCAAATTCCAGGTTACCTTTGCAGTTAAATAGACTAGCTGAGAACAGTTCATAAAGACGTAATGTTTTGCAGCATTGTTTGTATTAAGAGGAATTCAGGGTCTCATGGCAACTTTGGCAGAAAAAGTACTTGGGATCACGGTAGTTACTAAGGATAGTACAGGGCTGGTCACATCTTGAGTTTAGAAGGCTTTCAGTAAAAGCTGTCTTTCCTGATACGCGGGTTGGTATTTTGCTGGTGGCTAGACATGGGCAGAGCATGGAAGTGGGCTGTGATGGATGGAGCAGGGACTCGATGCACGGTCTGATTTGTTAGTCCATGGTGTGTCATCTTTTATATGACATCCTGTGAGAAGGGGACAACTTGGCTGTAGTAACAGTTTTAATCTAGATCTTTCATAGTTGTTGACGATTAATCTGAAGGAGGGTTCTGCTGGTTAGGTAATTTTCTGGTAGAGGGTGTGGAAATGACTGCATGCCTATGAAAATGAGAACTTGTGGTATGGCTAAAAGTTCCCTTGTGTGTCTCTTACATTCATGTGAAAGTACACTGCAGTGTCTTATTTTCTATATTTCTTTTTTGTTCTTTGCTGAGAATTGAATTGGAGAGAAAATCTATCGGGAAACGTCAAGAAATGGTTTAATGAGGAATAAAAAGTCTTCATTGTTACATTTAATATTTGCTGAAACTTTTCCATTTGTACCACTACATTTTTTTAAAAGTGTTTATTAAATTAATGTATGTATTAATCAGATTAACTTCTGATTTTTCCTTTCGATAGGAATGCATTGTTTTCTCAATTTGAGGCATTCATTCTGATCTATGGTGAACAATATCTATAAGCAAAAGGGAATTGAAATGTCTTCCCCAAGTTAGTTTTAATTTTGCTTAATGGATGAAGGAAGATGAAAAGCAACCTCTTCCCCAGGGTTATTTAACATTATAACTTGAACCTAATTAAGGGATTTGAGATCTTTTTTTTGTATAAATTGTTTTAAGAACTGAGAAATGTTCAAGGGACCTCCTAAAGGGAGGTGCGTGGCTCCTGGCATGAGAATGGTCTGGGGACTTACTCAGGATCTTCTGGTGTCCTGTCCCCATTGTGCCATTTTCCTGTATGTTTGGGTTCTGAATATCTTCTTGCTTCCGCTCCTCTAAAATGATGCCAGCAGTTGGATTATACCATCTGGGGAGTGAGGAGGTTGATCAGTCAATATATGTGAAATATTTAGTTGATGGAAAATGTATATAGTACAGTGATGCCATGATTATTAGTCCTGTCTTTAAAAAATCGTGCACTCGATTTCAGGGCATTCTGCCTGCATAAGAATAGTGAAAGCAGACTTTTATGGTGAAATTGTAGAGAGCTGTCATAGATTAATTAAAGTTACAGTCCCTCAACATTTGTATTCTATTTGGGATGTCACTTCCAGTAAGCTTTTTAAAAATGTAGTGGTGCAAATAGAAAAGTTTCAGCAAATATTAAATGTAACAATGAAGACTTTTGTTCCTCATTAAACCATTTCTTGATGTTTCCCGATAGATTTTCATCTAAACACTTGCTAATCCCAGAGCTCTGACAGGCAAGGCCTGCTGAATTAGGCCAACCACTGCTACAAATAGCTACTGCACATGAAACAGTAATCATTGCTTTCCAGTCTATTATTAGATTAACTTCATAGGGATTGCTTTTTTCTCTTGTGAGTTGATGCATAAATGACATGCTTTACCCTCCAATAAATCTAACAGCAGAGTGGCTATGACATGATGTTCATACCCCTTAGTCCCATGACAGATTATTTTTGATTGCTGGAGAAGTTTACAGCAGCTTGAAACCATTAGAATTTAAAGGCATCATTGAAATTTTACAGCGTACCTGACTCAGCCACAACAGGGCTAGTACTGAGCTAAGTTTGCAGCGTCTTGGCTCCACGTTGTGATTACCTGTCACAGGGAGTCTTACTTAGTTACACTGATCCCCAGCTGTCGTTCAGAGGAGGTAAACAGTCTTATGGCACTGCACCTTTGCGGTCTCTCCTTGGAGAATGTACGTTTCTGTGCATAACGTTCCTGTGCTTGAAACTTTCACCTGGAGACAGTCGTGACAGTTGAACACATGTGGAGACCATGCTATACACACACGGTACTTCATATACTTGCACGGATGAACATACTGAAAAACATTTGAACTTTTGTTGCTTGTTAACCTTTTTAAAGATTTTTATGTTGGTGATGGTCACTTTTTTCCCTATTTAGCAATAAATAGAAGTTTGCATTGTTTAAGTATGAAATTCAATTTTAGTAGCATGTATGTGCTTTTAATAGTGTTCTTTTTTTCCAGATTTAAGAACTTTGTTTTTTCCTGATGAAACCCAGATAAAGTTTGCAAAGCTCAAGACTCTTCAAA
Organism: Pygoscelis adeliae; assembly: GCF_000699105.1. NCBI lineage: Eukaryota > Metazoa > Chordata > Aves > Sphenisciformes > Spheniscidae > Pygoscelis > Pygoscelis adeliae. Next base: position 2,496,092 of record NW_008825073.1, on the reverse strand, counting down.
TCCAAGGTGTTTACTACTATTTATATCTCATGTGAATGAATGACTGTATTTGGCTCTGGTTCTAAACTGTGTTTACCTGTTGTTTCATATAGCTGTCTAAAATTTGCTGCTTTTAGACATAAGAAATGCAACTGTAAAATTGCTGTCTAACTTAGGAGGAAGATACACATTGATTGCCCTTGATTTGTGTGTTTGTACATACCTAAAAAGCATCACATTAAATTGAGCTCTGTAGATATCCACAAATCTCTCAATAGATTTCTGTTCTATGCGATTCCTACCAAAAAAACCCGAACAAACAAACAAACAAACAAAAAACTAGTCTTTTTGATCTAACAGCTTTGGTTTTGTTTTCTGGACAATGTGATTGAACCTGCTTCTGTTCTAGGTATGTCAAGCAGATTCAGGTCCATGAATCTGGTATCAAGTAGAGAGCTAGTCTTAACACAGATCTACTGTAGCCTGACAGTTTTATGTTTGACAAATATCCTTTTTAAGGAATGGCATCATAGAGAATAAGATATGAAGGTAGTATAAATTATATATATCATTGATAGATAAATATGAAATTCTCCAAGGAAAGCTTTAAGGTATTTGCTCTAATTAGGCTGCCCTTTTTTCTTAAAAAACAGAACAAAACAGATGTTTAATAGTTACGTGGATTGAGTCCCTTAGTAAGTTGTTTTTGGAAATGGGTTCCCAGTTCTGCATATATTGTGGTCACAGGCTAGCTTTTTCAACGTACTCTTTAGCATAACTGTCCTTTTCTATATAAGAGAGAAAATAGAACAGGAAGTGACAAACAGAATTTTTTGTGGAATTCTTAATCTCTGTAGTTTTATATATAGTGTGCTTATAATCTTTTTGGAAATAGGGGTGATTTTTATTACAGTAAAATATTTATTCCTTAAGAGGAGAATAATTAAAAAAGATACTGAGAAGGCATTTGGAATTTCCAAATGCGGACTTTCACTACAGAACCTTGAGCATTAAAAGCTATGCTCATGAAGTCAGGGAAGAGAATTACTACTTTCTGTACCCAAGCACATATTAAATTTGGTCTTATTAGAACATCTTGAAATTTGATTTTGGGTATTTACAGCATTCTTCAACAGGGTTTGAATCTCATCTCTCTGATACTGTTCTCTTGCATATTTGAATACCTGAGCTGCCTAACTTAAGTCTAGTTGCGGTGGGTCTACACACTGTTGTTACAGCAGTGTAGACAAGGCTGAGTGGTTTTTATGGTACTGTGCTCGCCTATAATGTCTGCAGGAGTGTAACCACTTTTCTTTCTCAGTATGGGTATTTCTACCTATTTTCTGATCTTTAGTTTTATAAATGATGATGAAATTATAATCAGTTAGGGTCTGTCTCACAAAACCTTCTGCAGAAGAAATAAAAGGTGTTGACAATACAGGGAACCATACAATTTCAGAATTAGGGCATTTTTCTTCGGACCTGTGAGAGTTAAAACTGAAGGGAACTGAGGATTAATCCATTGTTTAGATCCATATGAAACCTTGGAACATGTGGATTAAATCTTCTCTGCACCTGTAATATAACATTTTCCTCATGCTACAGAACAATACCTTAACTAAAACCACAGCAGCTTTCCAATGACTTCAAAGAAATGAAAAACCACATTCAGGTTGAAAGCATTTTATTGTTTGTAATTTTTAGCATAGTGCATATTAAATGTAGTAACTGATGAGTTTAGTAAAATAATCTCTATTACCATATGCAAGAAACATGCTTCATAAGTTATAGATATCTTTAAGAACTGTTAACTTTTATAGAATTTGCTGCAACAAATCATTCTGGGAATGCTGTTTTCAATTGAGGTTCCAACATTTGGTTGAAGTATCTTCTGTACTTCCATCATCTCGTAATTTCCTTCAGAGAAAAGAGAGAACAATCTGCATGCTGGGTGGGAGGATGAGGGAATGCTAATTGAAACCATGTAATAAAAAGGTAATTTAGCAAAACTATTAGGTTTTGGTTTTTTACTATTTTAAGCCTATTATTTTTAAAATTACTTCGGTATTAAAAAGGCTGTAAAACTACACGGAATGTCAGCACATTGCATCTTTATTTTCATTTTCCTTTGCATGAATAGTAAAATTTTTATAAATTGAGAACTAAAATTAATTGAATAAACTTCAGTTGAACATTTTTATGTTTCTGTTTGAATTTTAAAAAGCATATTGTAGACTTTTTAAAGAACATTTAATGGTTTCTAACATTTGACCACACCTTGAACACAGTGCAGGAAAAAAGTACTGATGGAGAGAAACAAAAACCAAGAACAAATGTTAATTAGCGTTATATGCTTCACAGCTGTGTTCACTGCTGTAATATAGTTGCTAACACCCGTATCTCTTGCTAGATCATAGTTTTCCATCCCGTAAAGAACCATTATCAGCAACTGCTTTTTTCAGCCTTACAGCCAGCGAGCTGCACCAGTTCAGCCTGGAGGCCTACCTGGAGAAAGGGACTGCAGGCTTGACCCAGATAACTTTTTTATTTCCCCCCCCAGGTCACTTTTAAGCTGCATTGGTTTCTCCATCTAGTTCCTACAAACCCCTCCCAAGGAGGGACTTTATATTACATTGGTAATACAGGGGATTTGCAACCAGGGAAAGTAGTGGCAAGACTGGAGCAGGAGAGCAGAGGGCTGCTGCTGTACACGTAGCAGCTGCTGGTACTCCTGGCTTTAGGCAAATAATTATGGGGTGCAATCTGTCTGGCCAAGAAACTGAATGAGAAAAAAGAATCTAGAGGTTAAAGTGGATCACAAATGGAATCGGTTGCTCATGGCTTGGTGGGTTTTTTGGGTTTTTTTGTTTGGTTGGTTTTTGTTTTGTTTTTTTTTGTAAAAAGTTAGTTCTTTCTTTGGGGTGTATTAACAATGTGCAGCTGTGCTGGCATGTGCATTGCAGAGGAGGCCTGTGCCGTAATACTGGGTGCAGAGAGAGGTGAGCATCCCTCTTGCAGGAAGAGGTAGATTCTCCTCACTTGCTAGGGTTTTGTGGTATCTCTTACACTGCAGTAATGAATTCTTGTTGTTACGCACAGTGGGCTTTACAGCACAAGATAAGGTGGAATCGGGGTGTGACAAATAGTCACTGGAAACCACAGAGGAAGGCGGAATGCAGAATATGAGCAACTTTTCTGCATCTCTGAAAGGTACCAAATGCTTCTTGAAACAGCAAGAGTGCTGTTTGGTTTTTTTTTCAAGTCCCTGAGCTGGAAGTGATGTTACCTGCAATTTCTGAGCCAATACCGTGGCTTAAATATTATTTACTTCTCCTGGTGTATCTTGATTGTTAATGGATGGCAAACTCTAAAAGTGCCTCCTTTTTTCTGAAGTTGAAAATGGCTACAATCCATTTAGTATAATAGAAATCACAAAACACCCCAAATATATTAATTAGAGGACATACAAATCAAAGATGTTACCTTTCAGTCATTGTTTCTAACGGCTGAAAAATGTTGTGATAAAGTATTAATCATGTTCTGTTACCCTATAACTTCCAAAAGTTTTATGATTTTCAGGAAATCTAACATAAATTTAAAAGTATAAATGACTGTAGCAACAAATGTAGAAGATAGCATTTAAAAATAAATAAATCCAGGATACTCATATATAAACAATGTGTTTTCATATGAGTATATTAATATAAATAGAACAACTGTTTTGTAGCAAAAAATTGTTACTAATGACAGTAAATTAAAAAAATAATAGAATTCATCAAAACTGATTCCTGACATTCTTGATCTGAAGACTTGGTCTCAGCAAGGCCTAAAGTGGATTAGTACCAATTTCTCAAAGCGTTAAAAAGATTTCTGAATCATAGGTAAAAGGTTTCCATTGGCAAATCTTACATTAAACCAAATTGCAAGATACAAACTGGGAAATTCATACGGCAATTAGCATTACCTAAACTTTTTATTCCCTGTTGATGTTTATTGTATTCTGTAAATCAATGCATGTATATATTTAAAGCTACCGAATAATTGATGCTCATGAACTCCTTTTGCATCACTGTGTGATGCTTTAAACAACTTTTGCGTGCAGTTACATTTTGAAATGATGCTGGGTCTTTTGAAACAGTTTTAGTTTACTGCACGTTTACATCTATGAATGCTGTCCATATCAGATGTCAAGGTAAAAAGATGTAAGCCCTGTAATGTGGAGTTTGCTGTCCTTGTGAGGGCAAGGAACTGTTTCTGCGATTGTCATCTTGGCATTTCAATTCACTTCCATTAGGCTCCTGACAATCAGTAACAGTTGAGGTCATGGCACAGAGTAAAGTAATTTTTGCTGCAGTGGCCTGTGTTTACAGGCAATGATGAAACATGATGTTTATACCTGTTAGTTACTATCACGTTTCCACCCAATTTGACTTTGGGCCACTTCGAGGGCGCGTAAGAACCTCATGGGCTCATGTCTTGATGACCCAGTTGTAAGGCTAAGTTGAAGAATGTCCTTCTGAATTTAAATATTTGAATCTATACTGCCTAAACTGGGAGGTTCTGGTATTGTTTTTACACATGTTCTAAACTTTAAAAGCAAATACATGTTTGGTAGGCGTTTAAAAAAGAAACTGAGAGCCTAAGTCAACTTGGCTTGAATATTGGCCAGAAGTGTGGCTGTCTGTATTTCACTGCCTACATACTGCTCTTTTTTTATAAGAAGCAACAGCAGCTTCCATTACATGCTAGGAAGAACTGTGAAAGGTTCATAGACTTGGAGCCTATGATCTTGGTTGCAGCCTGTCTTCTAGGTGTGGTCATTAGATGTTAATGGCTCTATCTTCATGCAGTCCTCATTACTCCTCCCCTGCAGAGAGCAACTGTTCCCTCATATCTCCAGGCTAAGCTGCTCAGGACACCCTTTCTTAGCCCTTTTCAGTCAGGTTAGTTTAACAGTTTAACATATTCTTGAAATGAGTTACAGAGCTACTGCAGGAGTAGCACAGCTGACAGATCTGACAGCAGTGTCATATGGAAGTTGATAATATGTCCCTGACAGGCATCTAGGTGGTAACTTCCACAGTCAGTAACCCTGCAGCTGGGACGGGTAAAGTAGGGTTAAGCTCTTTTAAAATCAGTCTCTACTCTCCAGTTTGGGTGGATGAATGCAGTCCTGTTGCCCTTGTTTCACTTGTGGGGATTTGTGAGGTTGGATGTTTCCTGAGGGTGGGTACCCAGTCCTGCTTGTGATGCCCTTTGCTATCTGGGACATTGCACAGGGCACGTAGATACGGCACAAGACCATGTCTTCTGAAGGAGCAGCTGTTGCTGAGTAGGATGTATTAGGACATACCAAACTATTGGAATTTTCTTCATAGTCAATAAATAGACTATAGAACGAAAATAGTTCGTATATATTGCTACCCAAAAGTATATTACAATTATCTTTAAAGAAGAAGCAGCTCATCCAGGATTTTACAAACATTGGAAAACAGCAAACCACCGTAAACGAGCTGCTATATATTCAACCAATAAGTAACAAAGTAAATGATCTACAGCAATTTATTATAGTGGATTTATGTTTTGCCTTCGTGTTACTTTTTTTAAAATTTTCTTCTAATGACTTAGTGCCATCTCTTAGGCTTGCCATTGACACAGCAGTAGCAGGGCTAGTAAATACAGTGTATTTAAGGCAGCTTTTGCCCTGTTAAAAGGTCTGAACTTTTCACATTTTAAATATGAAAAGTCACACCTAGTGTACACAAAATTCTGCTACTTTATTGACATCTTTCTCTCATGCGTTCATGCACACGTGCCTGCACACGCACAGTGCAGTGCTCCATTGGCCTAACTGCAAAGGGAAGCGACATCGCTTTCCTAAGCATACTACCCTGTTCCTTTCCTAAGCATGCTTGTGCATGTGTGCATGGGCATGCGAGCGTGGACATGTGTGCATGTGCGCACGTGTATACACACACAAGTCGGAGCAGTGTTGACATAGCTTTTCTATTTGCTATCAGTTATAAATGCTGGGATTACCTGGGCGATTGTTTTCTCAGAATGCCATAATGTAATCTCAAACCTAATACTCCAACAACCATGCACTAATTAAAACTGCAATTATATTTTTGCTCAAACAAAACGACTTAATAAACATTATCACAAACTGTTTACCCTTCCCAAAAACAATTTATGCTCGCTAATACAATTTCCCATTAAAACTGCTGCCAGGTAAATTAAAAACTCTTGAAATAGTAAGTAAGTGGGAAATTAATTCAACAGTTTAATCTAGAGCTAATAACAGTTGCAAGCTCAGAAAAAGATTGCTACAGCGGGGAGTTAATTAACAGCTTATTCCCCATTTGATAAAAGTAATCCACTCTAATTCCAGTGTAATTTACCTCAATGTAATATAAAACCACAAGCTGCTTCTGGTGCTAGTAATTATTAGCCTTGTCCTGTGGCCACATTGACAATAAAAGTCAGCAGTATCTTAATAATAAGAGGCAGTCTGCTAAATGCCCACAATTAAAGATGTAACATGAAATCTTGAAACTGCAACAATCATGTATATTACTAAACAGACTGGAGGTACAGTTTCAGCAGAAAGAAGCATGTCTAATTGCTGTCCGTAGTTCTCATAACCTGGTGTGCCTTTCACGAACCCAGGTTATTCTGCTGCAGAAAGTTCTGTCTAAGAAATGCACTGGGGAGACTATAGGATGCAGGTTGCAAACAGGTCTGCTTGTTGTTTCAACTTCGGAGCGAGCCAGTGTGGATGCAGTTTTATTAGTTTCTCTGTTATGCAAATGAAATACAAAGTTTGGAGCTCTTGACCTGAAATATCATACTGGGATCATAAATTCAGTGTGGCTCGTTTGACCTCAGCTATATTGAAGTCTATTTTCCTTCCTTTTCTCTTCTTGTGGGGTTAAAACCAAGGATCAGACTTTATCCATTCATGTATATATATGCATACACACACGCACATACACAAACATATATACAAACATCCATCTATACAAATATATGAGAAATACATTTTATTATAAATTTTCTTGTTTAATCCCAGGGTAAAATTTTCTGATAATTATTTTGATTTGCTCTTGAGCAATCATGACAGTCTGTCACTAGGAAATTCAAACTTTATTTAAGTATTGCCAATTTTTTTGGTTTGGTTTCTGAATATCAGGTAGACTCCCTGGTTGGCTTGCATGATGCGTTCTTAGCGCTTTGCCGTTGTCACTGATTTAAGGATGTCATAGTAAGGATAAGGATAAGTTAGTACGCTGTAACCACAATTTAACTTAAGTGCATGAAATTAAATGACCTATTTGATCATATACATACTGATACTTGAAGTAAGAAATGTATGGCATTATTTTAACCCATTGGTTCTCAACAAGGGGTGAGTGGTTTTGATTTTGTGCTGTCACCTAAAACATTTGTTTATAATATCCATGTACTTGAGTAACTTCCGCCTGGGGCTTTGATGGATTTTTCAGAAATAAAATGCCTGCTGGGACATGCTCCATTGGATAGCAATTGCTAACAAATACATCTGATGTTATAATTATGGGGTTTTTTTAATCATTCTAAGCAGAGAAAGAATTAATTTAAAGGCTAACTTTGAAAATACAAAGCAAAGGTTCCAAGATTGTGTGCTCACGTCATTATAAAGGTGTCAGAGCTGGTGACAAAGATGAAGACAGTGACCAGTGATAATTCAGTTACAGATACGGTATTCTTTCCCATTTGTTCTTCAAGAAATTTGAATTTTCTTGGGTTAGTGCAGAGACAGATGTTTAGAACTGATTTAGCACTTTTAGCATGTCTGAGATCTGGTAGGACACTCTGCATACTGTCATTTTTCTGTTAGTGCTGGTTGGCAAAGCCAGTACACTTTTTTCCCAACATAAATGTAGTTCTTCCTTATTTAAATTATTATGTTTTTTTCAGGTGGAAGTTTTGCTTACTTTCGATACTGATTTTTAGTTTGACTGAGTAATCAGCTCTTGGGCAAGGAATGTTTTCCAAAGGAGAGCTGGGAAATACCACTGTACTGTACGCACTATTTTCTTGGCGGGTAGCTTGCTCTCCTTCATTGGGCCTTTTTTTTTTTTCCCCCTCTCTCTTTTTTAAACTGCAAGGATGGTTGAACACTGGAGCATCCAGTGGAGTGGAGTCTCCATCCTTGCAGATATTCAAAACCTGTCTGGACACTGTCCTGGGCAATCTGCTCCAGGTGACCCTTTTTTGAAGTGAGGGGTTGGACTTACATGATCTTCAGAGGTAATTTCCAACCTCAGCCGTTCTGTGATATTTCTTAGTGTACTGGAATTTCTCCTTAATCTAATGGCAATTTATTGTTTTAAGGTTTATCTTTCAGGCTTTTTCCATCAAATAAAACAAGGTAAGAGCTGTTAACTGAAAGAAACGTAGGAGGGAGGAGTAGACTGAATACATTAAATGATAGTTTTTTATTTCTGATAGCAATGATAAGAACACTTAGGAGAAACTGTTAGTGTCTGACTAAAACTACACTTAAACAATGCTACCCAATCTCACTTTGTTTATTTATGTACTTGGCAACAATCATGTCTACCAAGTTTAAACTTAATTTACAGTTCTGAGTTTGAAAGGATTTTTTCATTTTTGTTATTAAACAAATCTTCAGTAAAATAAATACTCTTGACTGTAAAGGATTTTCTTTCCTGCTGGCATAGAAGTCATCCATAATCTGTATTTTGTCTATGTACAAAATCTCTAGTATGAGTGAAGCGATGCTTAAAATTTGTAGGTCAAGGATTGAAGCCCAATCATTGTGGATCCTCAAACTAGATAGACCTAGAAATGAATCATCACACCTCATCAGCTGCTCATCCTTGCTAACGCAGTCCTCTGTGCTTGCATTGCAATCATTGTGTCCATGCTAGCAGAGCTGGGGCAGATTTAGAGCAGTTCTAGCACAGCAGCTTGGGCTGAATTAAAATCAACCCTCAATTACACAGGTTAGGGAACTGGTCTGCAGTGCAGCTTGGGCTGAGGTTTTCTAATAGTCAGATAAAGTCTCAGATTTAAATATGATTTAACAATTGAGTAATTTGTATTTTTGTTTAATTGCATTTGACAATTCAGGGGAAAAACATTCAAGAAATATTTGGAAAAAATACAGTTTGGTATTCTTGTTGCCTATTTTTCAAGCGTATCTGCAAGGTTATTGTTATGAAAGGTTATATATAAATTAATGTAATATTCTGCAAGAGTACGGTACCCTGACAGATTTAATACTTATTTAGTATTTAGTACTTCAACTGGGCTGTGTAGGGTATAATTCTGAAGAGCTGAGACTTGTACAAGAGACTCAGGGTATTGTCTTGTGTGTCTTACGATGGAGAGTTGAATGAGGAGGCTCCTCCCAAGCTGTGTGTACCGTCTCTTGTGTGGAGATGGCCAAAAGAGTTATATGTCCACTTCAGAAATGCTATAATTTACAGATAAACCGACACCAAAAGAGCTGCTGTGGTTGATAATCCTCTGGTAATGTGAGCTCTTCTCTTCAGTAACTGCTGAGTCAGGCGAGTCAGTGCAGGAAGGGGGAGTCCCTGTTGGTACGTGTGAGGTGACAGTGTTAGTGTAATTATGCTGTGTTTTAAGAACAGGAATCCTATTCTGCATCATCCTAACATGTTTTGGCAGAGCACCGAGAGGCAGCAACTGCTGGATCAGGGGACGCTGTGGCTTCTGCCGGCAGTGGAGCATGGGAGGTGCTCACGGGCAGATCCCTGGGGATGCGAGGTGGAGGGCAGAGTAGGGGAGGGAGCAAGTTGTGTGCTGTTGCAGGTAGGCAGGGGGGATGAGCAGTGCGCTCTCCCAGAATCACCATTGGATTGTATGGACAGACCCCCTCAGCGCTGGTGTGGCTCCCACTGGCCCCTGTCACTGCGATGCAGACCTCAGCTCAACACCATGGTGAGAATATGTGCCGTTAGTCACATCCTCTCCACAGATGACCTAAAGCATGAAGCAGAGAGGCAAAGAACGTGCCTGTGTACAGGATACAAACATAAACTCTCTTCAGTGGGTTATTCACCAGCAGTATCGTAGTCAGTCTCAAGGTGCATTAAAATAACCTCAGGGACACAACTTGATTTCCATATGAGGCACAGTTAAACTTATTAATCATCATGGATAAATGTGGAAAGAAACCCAGCCATCAGAGAGACAGGTTTTAACCAACTCTTCTTGCCTGTTACACGTATACATTTCTAAAGAACAGATACATTTGGAGAGGGCATATGCAACTAAAACCAATAGACCATTAGAATAATTTATCTTAAAAAGTTTAAATGTCACCAGAATATTTTAAAAACAAATTAACTATCTGTGTACATAATTACTGAGTGCAAACAGTCTGTTTACATCCATGGTACACAAAAAAGAAGTTATGCCATAGTCCAAGGACTTCGCCATTTGCAACGGTTCTGACTCTCCCACAAGGAATTTTACACTCAGCAGGGTAAATCTGCAGTGCAAGTGGCAGCCTGTGGACCCGGATTGCTCTTGGATTGCATGCATGAGTAAATAGTCATGTGTTGGAGGACTGTAGTGATAATCTGTATAGGCCTCTTGTGTAATCTGGGCTATGAAATTTCACTAAGCTATTGCTGTGTTAAGCCTGCAACTTTTAGCTAAACTTGATCAGTATCTGAGCAGCACATCCAGTCCCAGGTCAAAGATTCAAGTGATGGAGAGTTCATCCCATGCCCTGATAAATTGTCCCAGTGTTTGTTTATTTGTGCTGTTAAAAGTTGACCTTTTTTTCCAGTTTATGTTAAAGTTTCTGCCTATTGCTGCAAAATCATTGAACTTCATCTCCATGGTCAAGTGCTTGCCGTTTTTCTTTCACCTGTTGCTTTTTTCCCCTCACTCGATCCTGAATTCAGTGAGCTGGTAGCAGATGTACCTAGTGACCGGGAAAGTGCGGGTCCCTGACATAGAAAGAGAAATTACATCACTAATGTTGGTAACAAAAGTTGATGTGGCGTATGGCTACAAGCGGTGGGGGCAGGGATTGGGATTGGCCATGGGAAGGAGGATTTCAAAGCTGTATGTTCAGGAGAGAGCTAGGTGATGCAATTAATGATTTCTATACAGTTTAAACTCATGTTTACAGTCATATAACTTGTTAGCACATTTTTAGGAAGTCATTTATTTTCTTCTACCCAGTTTGTCTGGCCTTTCTGACAACTTCCATTATGCTAATGTAATTAATATACATTCTAAAAAGCAGGATTACGGCAGTTTATTTCAAGAGTATCTGCTTTGCTTTTTTAGTTTTCTTGCCTATGCTGCCACTCAACATTTCACAACTAATGCTAAAAGAACCTGCTTTTCTGCAATTCTTTCTGGCACCGAAGGGCTTTCCTGTATTTCTCTGCCTCATTGACTCTCCATCTCATTTAAAAATCTTTGCTGAAAATACATCTTTTTCCCCTTGCATGACCCTCATAATTTTTATCTCTCTCTGCTGTTATTTTAGTATGTAATTTTACTTTTAAACTAGCTGATGGCCCTTCATTTGAGAAAGGGCAATCAATAAATTATGTGCTGATCGTGGATATTCTTCATCATATTTTTGTATTTCATTGTCCAGACTGTAACAGTTGATAAATATTTTTGTTGTACTTTTTCACCTTCTTTAGGGTATCATTATTCTTGGCTTTTAATAATTGAAAGAAAATTCAATCTTCTTCCATCATGAAAGAGAGAGAATGGAGGAATGAATCTCTACCTGCTAGATATCATTTGTATCAGTCAATGGCCTTGCTGAGGAAACACAAGCTTGAGCAAACTCAACATGGGTTGAGCAAAGAAAGTAAATGGTTGTCCTGAATAATTTTTAGTTCATGTCACTAAATCATCAACTAGCAGCTTCTAGAATTAGTAAACGTCTGAAAAACTGACCAACAATTTCTGAAATACTTTTTTTGTGAAAACAGAAACTTTTGGGGGGGTAACTTAGGTGACACCTTTAACAAGAGAAGTTTTTAAGACCCACTTTGGTCCTTTTCCCAAGGTGTGAAGGGGAGCTCTGCATCTTTCAGGATAACTTCAGGCTAACTAGAATTCGAGTGTGCAGACTGGGGTGTGCAAGGTTTGGCTTCATGCCTGTGCTTTTGCATTGGGACAGGTTTGCATGAAGAGAAGAATAATGTCCATGGGAAGTCAGTCTCTCCTGACTCAGCGGGTATTTAACTAGTTACTCCAAGGACAGCTCTAAGGGGAGAGGGGTGGAAGATGATGGTGTAGCCCAGTGTCGCACTGCTGCCCAGATTTTGGAGATCCTTTGCGTATGTGCAGAGGCAGGCGTCGCAGGGGCGTGCTCACGTCATCTGAGCCAGCCTTGCTTGTTGCCCAGGTTTGCTTTGCCTCTGACAAACATCTGTTTTTCAGTGGAACAGTAGTTCATCCGAAGGATTTTAAACGGGTTTTGCTATAATTTTGTGTAGCTTCATGGTTTGTGGGTTGTGGTTTTTTTTTCCAATGTAAAGAGTGTACTAGTGACTATAACTACAATTTATAATTAATAAAAAGTTTGCAGGAGTGAAATTTAGAGAAATAAGATCCTACCTACAGTAAATATGCTCAGTTCTGACAACACAGAGGTGCGGGTATGTGTGCAGGTACTTAAGCATAAATAACATCATCCTTTACTCTCGGATGTATACAGATATTTCTTGTAGGTTAATTCCGTGGTCTCATTACATGCTAATTAAGAAAAAAAATTATAGGACTGAGCAACTTTTGGCAATTTAGATCATTTTTCTGCCCATGAAACTCCATTTTTAGCATTTTTTTCAGCAGTTGTGTTTCCTCAAAAAGCTGATTGGAACATACGTGATGAGAAAAGTTTGTTTTACTGCTGTTGTATCTATTTTTTTATTCATTTAGTATTAAATGTCTGCTTATAGTAGCACCACCCATGTATGAGTTACTGTCCCAGCTTTCAGGAATGGTTGGTGCTGGTTTGTCTTCATGCTGTCACTTGATAACTAAATTGTAATATGTAAAAAAACAGGAACATATTCTTAGGTCATCTCAATGCATGAATCCAATCTCGTAAAGATTTTCATTATGGTTTGAGGGATGAGATGTGCATCTTATTCATTTGCTCATACAGATTCTAGCTGCTGACCCATTCATCAAATGCACAAGTCCAGGCCAACAGGAATGATCTCTCCAAGAAAGATAAAGAGCAGAAATTTCAAATGAAAGACATTGTTCTTTGTACCAGCTCACCTCATCTGCCATCACTTGTAATTGATATTATCTAGCTTGTCATCTGCCACTGTATCTGAGCACTGCATACTATGAGAGCAGCTGGGGGAAAAGGGGTAAATAGGAGCCATAGAGTTTATAAGACAAAATTCAGGGAATTCCATCTCCAAAGTGTTTCACATTCTGTTAAGGGAGTGCTGAAATATTATTTAGAAGCCTTTCAATTATTTCAATCTAGCAATTTCTGAAAAAAAGTGCAAGCAGTAACACATTATTGGCAAGGGAATGTCATCAGTCAGCCAAAAACAAACACAGAGAGAGACTACCTTGCAATCTGAAAATGCTGATTGCACTTTCTGTGAAGCCATCAGCAAAAGTATGCTTATTTTATTTCTTACTTTTGGTGAACAGCTTAATTAATGATATCTCATTTAACTAATGCTGTGCCTGCAGCATTGCAAATGAATGTGTTCGTATTCGACTTTTAGAGCTCCCAAAACTTTGAAGCTGACACTCAATTTTGTAAATGTAAACCAGCAAGAACTTAGTATGATACATTTTCAAACTCCTTAGCAAATTAAAAGGGCAGCTATTACAGCCATAAAGATTATTTACTAACTTTCAAATATGCTCACCAGTAAATTGTATCATGAAACATGTCAGTGTATGCAGAGTACTTCTAATCATGCCAGGTGATTTGGTAACAAATAATCAGTGCCAGTCTGTTTTGGCCAGAAATGTTTGATATGAAAGACTCCTGCGTGAAAGATTACTTTCCTGGTTAAACAACAATTATGATATTAAAATTTGCTGAATTGCATGAAAAGCTCTCTTAGAGTTGGTCCCTCTGGTAGAATTCCAATAAGAATTTGGTAAGGAATATCTGAAGAGTGAGCAATGCACTGCCTGTGCTGCAGATAATGTTTGCAGGAGATGTGAAGAATTCCAGAGCTCTGGTTCATTATGATTATTTACTTAGTTACTGATTTCAAGATACGTGACTACTTTTCTTGCGTGTTTGTTTCTTTCTTTTTTAAGAGTATTAATGTGAGAAATCCTGACAAAACAGCTTTCATTTCTCTCTAGGAGAGTATGGGTAAGCAAGGAAAAGGAAGCAAGTTGCTATAACTGCAGCAGTGCTGCTCTCAAGATTTAGTTCTAACTATCCTGAAGTGTCTTCAACTTGGTAATAGTTTTGTTTGCAAACTCCTAAAAGTGGATAGCCAAAATATTTATTTTAATGTGTATTTTTATTAAACTAGACAGCGTTATTACTGCCACAGATTAAAGACCTGTAATGTGACTTTAATATTGTTATTAGATGTTAATGTGTTAGGATCACGCTCTGAAGATGAAACTGTTCTCATTTACTTTTCACCATAATGAATACTAATGCGTCAGGGGACAATAGACATCTTTGCCTTCTGTTCAGTTTGGCCAAATAGGAAAGACAAGAACGGAAGACAACAATTAGTCATCTGTGAGTGAATGCAACTGGAAGTTGTGAGTAAAGCCAATTGAAATCCAGTCATACAGATCTCCCTCTCATTTTTCCGTTTTGACTAAATAAAATAAGAACAGACAGTAGGTTGTCTAGTTCCCAAGATTTCTGGTGGGAATTATTCATAATAGATTTGTTATTTCTACAGTGGTTTACAATACCATTTCATCTCAGTATTGGTGATGTTATGCTCATCATATTATGAGCTCTTTCGGGAAGGGAAAAATAACTCATTTCCTGGAGAGAGTTTGTTTTCTGCACTTACAACTAGAGACTAAATATTTTTGCTCAAGAACAAAAATATTTAATCTTTTGGACAAAATTAAAGTAATGCTATCTCAGTAAATCTGGGTACCTATCACAGGTGTAACATAGAACAAAATCTAGTTTCATTAGTATGTACATAGGAATATGTCTCCTTACCCGTGGTTAAAATCCTTCAGGGCAATTTTTTTCCAAGTTAGGAGCATGCATTTAGTTGTCAGAACTTGTTCACTCTTTGAATCCACAATGAGTACCTTAAATATAGTTTGTAGTAAACAACAACAGGGACATATGTTGAAGTAGTTACAGATTATATTTTATAGTCTTATAATGTTTTGTTTGTGGCAACAAACGTTAGATATGAACTTGGCACAGATGCTATTCTCTTTCTCACTCTGCTCGGCCTAAAGGGCTTCACAGTTGTTAGATAAAAAAGTGCCCTTCCTCACCGACACTTGCATGACGCAGTCCTGATTCCAGAGGTTTGGGAATTCTGGTCAAATTCGCTGTCTGAAGAATTGGCAAAAAGTTTCTGCATGCTTTTGTCACACATACATCATCATAACACAGATATTAAGAGTGTAGTTTATAGAGGCGTTACTGCGAAGCACCTAAGAACAGCAGTGAAGTTCAGTGGATGCAGTTGTATTGCATCACCGCGGTTCTGAGCGCTGCCGAGTCTGGAATACCCTGAAGACCAAATTCAATCTATGTCTAGACGTGCATATAATGTGAGTGTGTATCTTTTCAGTGTTGTGGATTTCTTCCAGCAATGAATAAGCAAAATACAGCAGCATACATTCTACTAGGTTTTACATTATTTAGGAGAAAGCAGTTCTATGGGATAGTTTAATCATGGAGCTAGTTAACATATTTTAGTTAAGTATTTTTGTCTATGATGTTACCTAGTGCAAATTATTCTTTTAAGAAGACTAGCATTTTACCGCAAGCATAAATGAAACAGCAGCACAGTAATTCTCTGTCTGCCCTTGCCTGTTACTGCAGGGTCTGTGCTCCAGCAGCAAGACTCTCGCTGGTGTGGGAACACTGAGGACTCCTGCGCCGCCTGCAAGGAGCAGCCGCTGCCGCCAAGGCTTTTGGGTTCAGTTCTGTTGCACCTTTCTGTGCTGCTATTCTTCTTTGGAAAATTTCCATATTTAAAAAGAAAACAAAAGAAAACCTCGTAGTGATAATTCTTGGTTTCTGGCTGTTATTTTTTTAAAGGTGCCATTATTGATGTCTTCATACCAGATGGTGTGATCCCATGATGCCTCTTACAAAATGTGATATATAAGCATATATCTCAATAGTTCAGTGTTCATAATATAAATCAGTCCTATGATATGTTCCAACAGATAAGACTGGTCCTTTTATATTCCTACTATGGACCAAATTAATCAAGCGCTATTTTGCTTAATTTTTGCTTTATATTCTTGTGTGTGTTATTTGGTTCATTTCAACCAACTTCATTTCAACTTCAAGAAGTTCATTTTTATCCATAAATACACTCTTGTTTCTTAGTAAATTCTTTTTCTTGCACAGAACCAGACACAGAAGATTATGGAGAGTTTATTTATTTTATTATTAAAGAAGCAGGGTGTTTTGAAACTTGAGCCCACCGGTAGAACAATTGGAAGACTCAGGAGATAGCTTTGTTTACCATATATCTGAAATATTTGTATAGTATTCTACTAATTGGTTTCTGTCATTCAGCAAACTTCTATATATTTCATATAAAGAAGTCTTTTCTCATTTTGAGCTTCTTTCTGTGGAAATTCTAGTAGCAACAAATTCCATAGTTTAATCTGCAGATAAACTTATACTTTCTCTGGGAAATGTATAAAACACAAGATATAAATTTGTGCTGATAGACAGTGAAAAGGATGAGACCAAGACCTATTGTGGCGATGACTAAATCTGTGTATAATTAATGTTTTAAGTTTTGTATCCATCAAGAAAAACAAGGGCTGCAGAATAACAAGTGTCCGGCTCTTTAAACAAAGGAAATTATCTATTGCAGTTCTGTAGGCTTAATGTCTTAAGGGTAGAGAAGTGAAAATAATCCTAGCTTCAAGAAGAATAGAAAGTTTTCAGTGCCTGAAGAAATATAACTAAGAAGGGAAACAGGGAATGGATTCCACATTGGGTACTGGTTTTTGATCAACAGAAACTGTTGAGAATGAAAGCATATATATTTGCTTTTTTATTTTTTTTATATATATATAATGCTTTAATTATATATATGCAAAAAAAACCCTCCATGCGCAAGTGTGTGTGTATATATCTATAGGTACATATGTAATTACTGTCAACTTTGAGATTATCTTCAAACTCACATTAACTGACAGTAGGTCCAATAAATCTCTGTGTTTGTGCCTTTCCCCCCAGCTCCTGCATTTCTGTGGAATATAGGGGTTTAGCATATATCCTCACGCAGCAGGCAGGGAGACTCCAGCAGTGACTGTCCCACATTTTTCGTTTCTCATCATCTGGTTCTTTCACATCCTACTCCTTTGTTGCCTAGACAGAGAGACAGGGGGTGGGTACTCAACCTCACTGTCTAAAATGCACATGTTTACACTTTAGCTAATATCCAGCTTGCTTCCGTGGCTTCCATCCTCAGTGTATTTTTAGCATTTTCTGTCCTTGAAAACAAGATATTCTAATACTTCTCTGAATAGCTTTTCTTTGTTGGTTTAAAAATTAGCTGTCTTTTTAGATTTGGTTTTTTTCTTTCAATTTTTAATCCTTCTGTTTTAAGGCAGAGATTTTTAAGCATCAGGTCTGCAATAGTGTAGATCAATACTGGGTTGCATTTGAAGTTGGGTAGGATATGAATGATGAGGTTCCAGTTTGGCTGAACGTGTAAGTCTTTCTATGACAGTAAACAGAAATAACTGAGGTGCTGAGAAACAGAAAAAGGTTTATTTGTGATGGATGGCAGGATTTTGCAGGTAGGTTTAGTACATAAAGGGAGGTGCATATTTGTAATACTTGAGAATGACATAGCTAAAATATTGCTGGGTGCAGGTGTTCTGTACCTGGGAGAGTAAGATCTAAACTTACTGGGTTTTCTGGTCTGCAAAGATCTTCAGTGTCCGGGTGGGTTCAGCAAATCATATGTATTGCCTCAGCAGCAGAAATATCATACATAAAGTAATAAATAATATAAAAAGGACTAATAAACCATGTCCTTTTTTTCAAAAAGGTGGGGGGAAGCCTATGATATTTTCCCTTTTTAAGAGATAAACAGTATAAAGAAGCAATGAATGAATTATTGCTTGGTGTGGTTAATTTGTGGCTAGAGGTTTGAGAGCAAATGCTGAGGCTTCTTGTGCCTTTTTGTTTTGTTTTAAGTGGCCCTTGAGAAAGACATTGTGATGAGTGGAGAAGTATACGGGAAATCACCTCTTCCTTCCCTAGGTTACTTTTAGGGTTTGTGGTCAGATATGTCTCCTTTAACGGTGATAAATACCTGACCTTACATCTTTGGAATTTCTCAGCTCTTCATCAGTTCTTTATAATTGTTATAGTATAGTAATATAATATAAATTTGAAAGTAAGATCAGGAAGTTCTTCCCTTGTGTATAATTTCTGTATAGTTCCTAAGGCTAAACGCTTGCATAACACAGATACAGTATTTTCTATTGTAATATATTTTGTGGTATAAATCATTAATTCTTATCAAAACTTGAAAAAGGCAATTTGAAGCTTGGGGCTGGGGCGTTTCCTGCCGTCACTGTTGTTTACCAGGGGGCTGAGCTGCCGGGCTGATGAAACTCCTTTGTAAATTTTGACTGTGTAGCCTACTAAGTGGTATATAGGTTTTTGCAGTGCTTCTAATGGCTAATGATAATTAATTTTTTTCTAACAATAGTAATACTTTAAGCATATTGCTTTAATGAATGTTATCTCATCTTTTTCCTTAATTAAGCAAGCTGTCTTCAGTTAGCAAACACCATTATTACTGAAGAATTTGAAAGCAATAGTTCGTAGATTGTAATCCATTCCTCCCTTACTACTATTTAGTTTACAAATTTGGATGTCCACAATACTTTTTAGGAGGATTAGAACCCTGAAACAATTTGGTAAAAGGATCTGATACGCACTCTTGGCTAGGGACACACTTTTTTGTTTTCTTTTAATAATTCCAATACCTTTTCTCAGTGCTCTGCACTTTCCCCTAAAATTTCTTACTAGGAATACCAGTGGTCCTGATTTAACAGCACTAGTGGATAATAACTCATAAATTTGCCTATGATTAGGAAAATAAATTCTTCAAATTGTTTATACATATTTAGCACTAGCAGCAACAGTCAGGTTTGACCTGACTTCATTCCCCTAAGAAAAAAATCTAGCCAAATACTCAAGAAGTTTTTCTAAATGTTGGTACATGTTAATGTTTCTGAACTATTAAAACCTCAGGACTTCAACCAATTCATTTTAGTCATGATATGGCCTAAAGTTTAAGTATTTTATAAAAGCTAAACAATGCCAAATGCATTTGGCTGAGATCAAAAGCCAAATCTATTTGTTCTCTTTCATCTTCAGTGTTCCATTTCCTAGGAGTATGACCTTAGTCAAACATCTATTAAAGTTAGCTTTTGATCTTACTCCCTTTTTTACAAAAAAGAAAAAAAAGTCAATCTTTAAAATTTTCTTCCAGAGACAATCACACTATTGTGTTTTAATGTTCCAGTAGTGTGTGAGTAAATAGGATTCTCTGATGTATGTGATAGAACAGTGGTTAAATGGGACAATCATTTTTGTGTCAGAGACAAGAATCAAAAGGAAGCATTCTTCAGAAGCTGTTAACTGGAAAAATCCCCCCAGGTCAGTGGAAACATGTTAACTGGTCAATGTGCTGCATTTTTTGGTCCTTTGATGAAAACGCCTTGTAATTTGATAACAGGTAGCTGTTCATTTGTAATACAATTTTCTCTTCACCAGTCAAAGCTGCCTAGTGATTAATCAGTAAAAAGGTTAATTTTCTTCTCAAGTATGAGCAGTTTAGTGGCTTTTTGAAAGAAATAAGGACAGATGGGATTGTGGGTATTACATCCTTTATTTCCTGAATAGAATTATAAAGATGTTCCTTGGTCATCTGTAAGTTCTTACACATTAGGGCAGCCTAACTGTCTCAAATTCACTTCTCAGCTTAAGTGAAGTGAGTAGGTCTTTTTTAAATACATACCGGTTCCTAAAACTATAGAGAGGAATAAAATTGCAGTTAGGATTTATATTTAACGTAGTAAACTGGTCAATTATTAATTAATCCACAATAACTTTCCTATTAAACCTACTCTTATCAATGTAGTGCCACTGTTAGGGAAATCTCAATTAAAGGATATAGTAGATAAATACTGAAAAGATTCATTTAAAAGCAATATCTATAGAAGAAACAGAATGTCTTTTTAATAAACTATTAAATTGACAGATGTATCGCATATTAAACTTCTAAAACCAGAGTTAAATGTTTACTGGAAACACATTGGAATATTACCTAGATAAGTTTATAATAATATATGATACTCAATCTGTCAATGTGGGAAAAAGCCTTAAAGTAGGCTTAAACGTCTCAGCTCTAAAAAGATAGCTGCAAATAGTACAGTATTAACATTGAGAAAAGGCTGAGGACTGCAGAGTATAATAATTTTAAAAGGAATGCTTGCAAGGGATTACTTATATAATCTAGACTTCTGGAAAAGCAAGATGAATAGATACCTGCAATATTTTTCTGAATTGGCTAAAAAAATTTTCAATATATCTTGGACATCATTTATATTAAATATATTTTTATTTTTAAAGTAAATTTAATTAATTTGAATTAAAAAATCTGAGAATCTATTTTAAGATCTGGATGTACTTTGACTACTGAAATAGTTGCACAAAACCTAAGCTAAAAATGTTTGTTGCCATAGTTTTAGAAGAAACGAAACTGTTATACCGATGCAAACTGGGGAGTAAAGACCAGTAGAGTTTATCTGTAAAGACTTGCAAGGGCAAAGAGAATATTTGCATAAATTTAGATTACTGAGTGTTTCAGTTCAGTGACTAAATTATTCCTCTCCTTCTTGAGCCTCCATTTGGCTTGGGGGCTGCAAGTTAATTCAGCTTGACCAATGAGTAGAGACACATCCTTAAAGATTTAAAAAATAGCGTAGTTCATCTTCTACGTGTTATTTTTATTCACCACCTGGAACAAGAAAATAAGCTTCCAGTCAGTGTCTCAGCTTTGAAAAATGTTCTTTACCTTGCATAGCATAAAACGGCATAACTTCATCAACAAAGAAGATATTAACCTATTGGGACTAAATTATTTGTCTCGTGTGTTATTTGTATGAGTAAATGTGCGTGCGTAAGCTTCAACACAATTATATGAAAGTAACTTAAAAACAGAGAGATCAGAACAATCAGAAGTAAAAAAATCCTTAAAAAAAGAAAAAGTTAAGGTACACACTCCTCTGTAATCATGTTCCATACGCTCTCTGGTTGTGTGATCAACAGTCATTAATTTATGCCCCAGAGGAATATACAGCTCTTTGTGTTTCTTTACCTGTGGTCTAAACATAGCTAGAATCTGGTTTCTCCAGCCTGTGGGCTGCCTCCTCTTTTTTTCCTTTGCAGTATTAGAAATTCACATATCCATCACCTATTTGCAGAAGGTGCCCAAAGCAGCAACTCAGCTTTGAGCCGAGGAAGTGTTTGGGCAGCATTCACTGCCTGACGTGGTTGTTCTTGCCTCACAGAAATTTGCTGGAAAGTTGCATGAAAGCTTGTCCTTTCCCAAGTACGGCCAATTGGATTGCTGTCTAAACCCTGCTGAAATAAAAATAAACTAATCTAAAATATCTCATTTTCTTCTTAGAAAGAAGAAATACATGGCCTGTATATGCCATGACACACCACTAATGCCAACTCGCCATAGAATCCTACTTAAAATAATCAATACTGGTGAAAGGGACTTTGTGGCAAAAGCTACGTTCCTGATGACTCTGTGAAGCATCAGGTTATAACTGAGATGGATGTGTTTTTCCACTCCCTGAATTTAAGAAAAGAAAAAAAAAAAAACAAATAGGTTTTGCTATGCCAAAGGTGTATAGAGAAAGGGATCATAACGCAACAAGTAGATAGAATCTTCATTCGAGGAGGTAGAGACCTAGAGTCTAGTCCTTGCTCCCCCATGCGTTATTTTATTTTACATTGAACAATTAATGGAAAATTCATTTGGGAAAATTATGAATCAGCTATTCCAAGAAAAGTTAATTCATGTTTCTGCACTACGTTCTACATCTTGTGTCAGATTGATATTAATTGCAAACGTGGTAGGTTCTACCTTAAAGCTGGAGATCCGCTTGGAGCTTGTGTCACCGATTTCCTGAACTTTCACTGAACTGTTTACCTTTCTTGCCAGAGACATTACTGCTTTACTAGTCTATCTTAATACCATCCAAAAATATTTTTCACTGTGAATAAGCTGTGGTATTTCAAATCATCTTAAAGCACTAATATTTTGCTTTCATTCAACAGCCAGAATTGGAAAGTGATTATAGCTCTCAGAAGAATATTCCATGAATTTATGTTCTTAAGTGATGCTGCTTTCGAACTTGCATCTTTTGAGGTTGCATTAATTAAATGCCATTTGGAGAGGAGTGCAGGGGCTCCCTCTTTTCATTGCTTAGGTTATTGTGCTTCAAATAAGCATAGTATTTTTGTGGTTTTTATGAACTGGCCACAAATTTCTCAGCCTTAAGTAACTAAGAGCAGTGGTAGCTGTGTTATCATAGCATTCAGTTTCTGTTCTGGCAGAGGTCTTGAAAAATTGCTTATGTGGAAGAAATACCATGTAGGGGATGATTCTACAAAGTTGTGTAAGCCGAGGAGCCTTGTTCACAATATTTCTGCTGTTCATTTGCAAGCAAAGTTTCTGTGGTGCGGTTGCCATCTTGAGTAAAGAGGGAGCTCACTGCTGCTGTTTGTAGCTTGGCGAGTAATAATGTGAAATTATTATTTGCTCGGTTTCAGTTCAGTGAAAACGTCTGAGGAAAGATTGGAGTAACATTTCTTCCCTCTAACACTTCAGCTTCTAGGAGGGGCTGGGTTAAGGGATCTGTGCAGTATGATCCGCGAAAGCCCGCAGCGTTGGTCAGGCTGGTCCAGCTGAAGTGAACAGTAGCTAGCAGGGGTAATATTTTAGCAATCCAGTTTCTAACAGCAGTGCTGATCTTGACAGTATGTTGAGGTTTCATCTGAAATACTATAGTACAATGAATTTATGGAACTCAGTATTCACTTAAAATCCTTGAAATACACCATTTTTTAAATTGTGATTTGAGACAGCTGAGACATAGCTGAGTTGTGCCATCTGATAGAAAAAAAAAATATTTGTATGGTATTTTCCAATCACAAGTAGGAAGTAGCTTGAAATCACTCACAAAGATATCCTGATTCTCAGAAGACCTTCCAGCCCAATTAATTTTACAAACTCGAGAGATTTGTGCCAAGTCCAGATAAGCTTTCAGACTTTTTGGTACTTAACTGAAAGGACCGCCAAAAACTTCAGCTATTTCCCCATCATTACCGCTTATGGAGAAGTGCTTTAAACCCACAGAAATTGATTTAATGGGAAAGGAATAAATGTGGAGAAAAAAACAACAACAGATAATTCTAATTTCAGATGGCAGCACATGCACCATGACAGACTTCTATAAGGATAGAGAAATTATAGAATGTCCATGGTGAATATGAGGGCTATTAGTTTTAAATGTATTTATAACATAATTTTAAGTTCACATGAACCTGAATGTATTCTAAAATGGATAACTAAGTCCTGCAATCAGAAGCAAATGCATGGAGCTCTGAAGCCCAAGAGAAGGTGGCCATTAAGCCCTGTTAGTGCATCCAGGGCCCTGCCTGGGTGTGAGCTTTCCAGGCCGTTGGGCAGTCCAGGTTGTTTTGAATCTGGCTCAAGCAGATCTGAGATTGCCCACCCGGGTGACGCCGCTGGATGACGTAGCACTGGCCGGGTGCCAGTGCGTGCCAATATCCTTA
>NW_008825073.1:2352952-2471961 GCF_000699105.1 Pygoscelis adeliae | reverse complement strand
GTCAAAGGTCTATTTTCCTTTTGGGGCTGATGATAACCACCTTTGTATTCTTTCCTGTGGCGTCTGAATATTTAGCACTTTGGAGTTAACATTTTTTTCCTATAAATGGAATTTATTTCATATGTTGCTCTCAAGGAGGTAATTTAACATTTCTGGTTTAGTTTTTAATTTTTCAAGTCCTTACCTCAAAGCATTGTAATCTTTAGTCTATGACAGCATTATGAAAGCATAAGCGGATAGTTTGAGAATTTGGAATGATTATGAGCATTAGTTTAACCTGTGTTATCCTTACTGAAATCTGAGTCCTAATGCATTAATTTGTCACTCTCTTGATGTATGAAAACACTTTTTAAGTATGCCACATAATGTAAGAGTTTTCATTTTATGTTGAACATTTTCAATGACATGACTAAAATTGCATCAGATATGCACAGAAGAACATAGAAATTATCTGTATGCAGTGATTGTGATCTTTTCAGCAATAATTCTGTGGCTGACGCATCTGTCTCATGTATGCTTCCATCTTCTGAAACCTGTAGATCAAAAGTGGGGTGGTCAGTCCATCAAATATACAGAAGAAGGTAAAGGTCACAGTAGTGCAGCATGCTAAAAGTATTACGCATTACAGTCTTGACAAATCATTCTTATGGCATAGATTGTAAAAAAGAGCAGAAAATGTCACAAAATTAATCAATTCTCATGAGACACACTGTAAGAATGAAGGAAAAAAATTAATATAACCCTCTCAATGCTCTCTGTAGTTCTGATTTTTCTGTTTCCCTCCAATAAGGTAAGCTGCAATTTTGTTTGACATAAGATACCAGCTACCTTTTTGGATATGTTATCTGTAAAATACATAGTTGAGTATTGTTGTGTATTAGCTTGAACATGAGTGCTCATGTTAACATAGGTTTAAGCACAAATTTGGGATTATAATTCTATATACTTCAAACTGAGCCCCTTGGGTTTAGACAATAAATCTGACAGGTTTTTGGTCATCATATCTTCATGTGGATCAAGGATATGAAGTATCTCAGGTACAGAGACTTGATGGAAGATGTTAATGTTAAAAATGTTTCCAATCTTTCAGGTGGGTATCGGGGAGAATAACGTTAGGCTATACGAAACACAGAGGTTATATCTGGGGTGAGAAGCCTAAGGAATAGAGGCAGACATGGGCTGAAAGCGTCTGGAAAGCAAACTCTCCCCATATTTTAAAGTGAACACCCAAATTTGTAAGTATCAGGACTTTTGCTACTGCCTAACTGTGTGAAATTAGAGAATGACAACCTGTTACTTCTGTGAATCATTCCATGGAGTGGCAGAGATGTTTTGGTGTGTAAAGGTTTTAATCTTGTTTATGCTCATCTGAACTTTTGCATGAAATTCTATTTTAGAATTAAAATAAGGTGAGCAAGCACACAGTGTTAAACAAAAATTACTAGGACTGCAAAATCAAGCCGTCAAAAATTCTGAAACATTTGTGCAACCCTCCTTCCGATCCCTTGATCATTTGGCAAAGTCTTTAAATTACATTATCACATACTGTTTTTTTCCCCAGCCTAACTGCTTGGTTGATGATAGAGAATCGATTGACCTGTGGGGGAAGCAAGGTTGTATGATGAAGAGACTATCTGTAGGTCTGTCCCTATCTATCTGCCGCAGAAGCGGAAGCTATGTAGGGAATACTCAGGGGCTGTGCAAAGGCAAAGAATAAGGTCTCTCAAGTAAAGGCTGTGTGACAATTCACCGCAGAAGCGAGCTGACTGGAGCTTCTCTGTGGAAGATTAATTTCTCGCAATTCCTGACAAATATGCATAATATTTGTTTGGGGTTTTTTTCTCCCTCAATAAGGTACTTTTGCCATACTGTAGTTTCTTGACATTTTAAAGTGGTGGTGTTTAAAAATTAGGCAACTCAAAAATTTTAACTATTGCCTGAAATGTTTTTCTAAGGATGATCTTCAGTAGTTTCTGAAGTTTCATTAACTGAACGTGTTTAGAGAATCAGTCTTTATTTTCTCTTTCACTTTGAACACGTAGCAGGATAGATACTGTATAAATACTTTCCAATTTTCTACTTTAAAAATCAATTTTTGCTGTTTGGGGTGCTTTCCTGTTGCAAAATGGGAGAAAAGAACATATTTTTAAAATATGGTTGTAATATCAGAACGACTGGCTGCAGGTATCAGAACAGATGAAAGAAACTCAACTGTTGTAATACATTTCTTGGCTATTGACTACATTTCAGCTTGGCGATGTCAAATGGATGTAGCATGGATTTCAGCCTGGGCTCCAAAGTGTCCTCCCAGGGCCTGGGGTGAATACTCACACAACTTAGCCCATGATAAAGCTTTGCGCTACGGCGCTTATGCTGAAATCCCATCCTCTGCCTGCAGTGGCCAATTACTCACTAAGTTCTTTCCTTACAGTCTGTCAAATGTTTCACATTGATGGATTATTATGACCTATCCGAAACAGTAGCCAGGATATCTTTGAACAGCCATTGAAAACAGAACATGCACTAGAGCTAAAACTTTCCTACAGTTTCTAGTTGAGTCAATTTACAGAAATGGAAAAAAATCTGCAATAGTAAGACTTACGTGTTTGTACCTGTCTCCAAACTGCTCTAACACTCTGGTCGTTTTAATGTTCTTATTCAAGAATTTGGTTTCACTGTCCTTCGTGTTAGTAGCTGGGTTTTAACTACCTGTTTATCACTAAACAAGGATGATTCATTTCAGCTACAGAGAAGCCTCCACTTTCTAATGTGAATGTTTAAATTAGTTAGTAAATTCTTGCAGGCATTCTGAAAAGGTAAAGTGCATTATATGTATTTATTTTTATTAATTTCCTTATTGAAGAACATGGGAAAGAAAGCATATCCTTTTCAGTCTTCCAAGGCCTAATTTATTGGATGTTTCAGAATTGTTTTCACTCTTTGCAATATGGTGTCTCGTATTAACATTTCATACTACCAGATGTTTCATTATTCCTGTTTTAGCACATCATATTTGACCCATAGCAGCTTTGAATGCAAATAACAAACAAGCCGATGCACAATGCTTGGCTGTTAGACTGAAATAATATGGCAAGGCTAAGCTGGTTTTCATTTTTCCTTTTGAATATTATTAATTGCAATGTGTTGACTGTTAATTTAATTAAATGTTTTGTTTTAATATAAGACTATTCTTCAGTTCACTGACTCACCGTTTCATTTAATTAATTGCAAACCTCAAGATTTGATTACTCATAGTTCTCCTTTAGTTAATTTACTTGTTCACAGTTTTGACAGAAAAGCTTTCAAACTAATATGAAGGAGGGGCACAGTCTAACTAATTAGGAAACTGAAAAAAATAGCTGTAGCTAGAGTGCAAGTTTAGCAGATACTCAGGGTCACCTTAAAATGCTCAGTGTCCTTGCATTCACCATCAAAATCCAGTTTTCAATGAGTGGACATTAGTTAAACATGGAGGATTCACTTGCATGCAAGACACCCTAGGTACCATTCAGTGCAGGAATGTAATGGAGTTTTGCTTTCTTATGTCTCCAAGAAGGTAAATTCTAATTTACTCAACATGGCACGCCACATTGCTCTGGGGATGACCGGCTGCTTGTGGGGCGCTGGAGATGGCATAGACCTGAATGTACTGTGAGGCTAATCAGTAAATTGTGATGTTTACTGGAGGCAAGAGACACTGTCCCCTTGTCGCCTGGTGCTCAAGGGAAGTGGGTGGGTTTGGCACTGCCCCGTAATGGGATACCGGCCTTGAGGGGGATACGCTACAAATGACCTTGGAGTTGCGATCTTTGGGCCATGCAGTAAAAATGCTTTTTTTGTTGAAATAATTCCTGAGACTTCACAGGGAATAATCTTCAATAGTCTTTTTGTCTGCGTAGGGGATATTTGAGTAAACAATTAACCACTGACTTTAATAGGATGCAGACAAGGGATGGAGAAACGTCTCTGGTCTTCATACCCTCTCAAGTACTACAGGTATCTTGCTTTTAGGAGCAGAGGACATGTTCAGTGGGTCCAGCCCTCAGAGAAGCAACCAAGCCTCACAGTACATTCAGGTCTATGCCATCTCCAGCGCCCCACAAGCAGCGGGTCCACCCCCAGAGCAATGTGGCGTGCCATGTTGAGTAAGCTGAGTATGGTCCTAATTTGGAGCAAAAACCTTAATTTGAAAACTGTTTGGTGCTTAGGTATATTTTAACTGTGGCTCAGAATACAACTGCAGAATTTTACTTCAGGGCAACCTGAGCACCAAGTGTGCTGGTTATTGTGTCCTTGAAGGGTTATTTAAGGGCTAAATTCGTGTGTTGTTCAGCAGAGTTATGCAGACTTGTCAAAGGGAGAGTACACAGTGTCCTGACAAAACTGAAATTATGGAATGAAGATTACTAATGGCAGTTGGTTGTTTTGCCATATGCATGATGCAGGTGTACCCGAGCGCACACCATCACGATCTGTTATGCAATTGTAATCAAGATTCATATATAGAGAGCTGACCCAGAACATGGCTCCGAGATGTCTGCATTAGCGCTGATGTGTCTCTCTTAAAGATCCCTACCAGCTCTTCAAGGAGCTGCTGTCTTTCAGCCAAGGCAGCTGGTGGGTTGTGGGCTACTGTTAGCAGGACTAGCTCCACTGGCCACATGGTTGCTAGTAGTTTTGGAAACAAATCATTGCAACTGTGATGAGACTCGTGCTTTTTTTGTTATTCTTGTTAGTATTGTAAAGGTTGTACATGTTTGATAATAAGTGGTACATTGTTTATTTCCTGGGTGTTTAGTGAGTAACCACAGCTGGCAGAAGATAACTGGAGGAAGGGAAATTTAAAGTGTAAATGGAGAAAAAAAAAAAGAAAGCTTTGAAGTATGTAATCCAGCGTGTCGCTTTTCCTAGTGATCCTTTTTTTTTTTTTAAGGTGAAAGTAGAGGGATAGATGTATACATTACAGCAGTTTTCAAGTACATTTTTCAAAGTGAGGTACTCTAAGTGAGATTCTGTTGCTGATAATGATTCATCTGAGAGAATGGAAATGATTCCTCAGTTCTTTGTAGATTTTTAGATAAGTCACTTGAAGAATAGCCCTCTTTGCCACAGCTAGCCAGAGCTGAGTCAATTATAGAAAGGAGTTTTATTAATAGTTAAATAGTAGCTTCAGTAATGTCAGCCGTGGCAGTAGCCTTAATTGAAGATTATGCCAATGGGTGATTTGCTGTACGTTTTCTTCCATCATTTCAATCAGTAGCACACCCTTACAGCTGAAGCCATTTGCTTTAACCTCAATTTTATTAGCTTTCAGAAATGCTGAAGAATTAGTACACTGTTTTTAAAGTGCCTTATACAGTCAGATTCAGATTCTGGGGCTTCTACTGCTATCACAATTCAAGTAAGAAATAGTATAGTCTGGGGAATAAGTGAATAAGAGTATAAATACTTTGCTGATACTAAGCTTAGAGATAGTATTGGCTATATCTGCTTCAAGTTTATGCCTGACTGCTCAGGATCTTCAGGCTGTAGTGCTTTCTGCATTAGGACTGTGCTTTACTCTTTAAACCTTTAATGCTGAAATAGAGTGACTTTGGTGTAGCAGATGGCACAGCATAGATTTCTGATACATCACTGTTTTTTGGCTGTTGTCCTTGTGGCAGCTGTGTCTGGTTAGGGAGCTCAAAAATGCCTGACAATAATTACCTTTAATTTCTGCAGGCAGCATTGTGGTGATTTTGGGACTGTGTTTATTCTTTTCTGTTTGTTCCTCGGTACCCGTTCTGCCTTCGTTGTGCTTCTGATACAACTGTTCAGTAGAAGTTTGTGGGTTTGGGGTTTTTTTTTATACAGTGCCCTGGATAATTTTTGGTCTTGTCTTTTCACTGAACATTTTATTAAAAGTCTGAATTCAGTTTCCACTCCCTGTTTATCTCCTTATGAATAGTTTCTTTACTCTTTTGTATATTTAAACTAAGTAAAGTTTTATGACTTACAGTATGAAGAACCTGTATAAATACTGAGCCAGATGAAAATATTTACTGGGATATTGGTTCATCTATACATATTTGGGTACATACAAATGATACAATGTTATGATAAAAAAACTCCATGTTCAGATTCTGGTTTTTCTGTAGCCTTTAAAATAAATGTGAATTCTTTGCAAATTGATTAGAATTATAAAGTGAAAAGAGAGTAGGCTGAGCGGGTACAAGTTCTGAAAATGCTTTAGTGATGGCTGTACCTCAAAACTTGGAATTGGTTGGGATAAGGAGGAAAAGTGCAGATGTGCAGGTAGGCAGGCAAATCACACAGGTGCCTGCAAATCTTGAAAACAGTAAATTCCTCAAAAGACTTATGCTGATGCTTGTTTTTGAACTTCCTGAAAATAACATGAAATTCACTCAAAGAGCAATCCCACTTCCTTTTCCTAGAAAAAAAGTGGAAAAGTTTATAGACTATTTCATCTTCTCCAGAAAGGGTGTGAATAGTTTTATCATTGAAGATGTATTCTTTGATGGATTAAGTGTGAGTCGTGTCAGCCAGAGAATGTGTAAAAACAGAAGTTTAAACATCAGGATTTTGTATCTGCTTGGTAAAAAAACCTGTAGCATTTGCAAAAGAACTTTAAAGGGTGTTAGAAAAAAAATTATCTTGAAATAAAAAGTGAGTACTGTTACGGGATAGTAATCTTCTGTATGAAGCGAGGACTGCATTAAATGACCTAAAAGACAAGGTTGTTGATGATGTTTTTTGGATTTACTTTTATGTGTTTGTATTTAGTGTATATTAATAATGAAATCAATATAGTTTTTCATGTATGAATGACAAAACAGTAAAACAAGTGCCTAATTAGCATAGGTAATATTTGTTAGATCTGGCATCAGTGCTTTGGGAATATAGGAGTGTGTAACTGCAGTTTGGTTTTGTGAATGTTGAGAGGCTCTTAGGCGAGATGGAAGGAGGAGGAGCGACGGCCTGGGCAGAAGAGTGCTTGTGTCACTCCCATCTTGTGACCTGTCATCTCCAACTAACTGATATTAATCAGGAATATCTTGGCTGAAGTTAACTGAATTGCTGTATCCATATGTGATAATACATGTCCCTCCTCCATGCAGTTGGAGTCTATTGATGGCTTGCTTACTTAAGTCATATTAAAAGGATGAGAACTTTTGTGAAGCCTATTATAGGAGCAGCAGAGCTAATCTAAATGTCAAATTTGTAGCAGCTTTTAAAAGAAAGCATTTTAATTTATGGATGTGTGGCATTATAGGATGTGAAAATTATTAGTTCATTTTAATCAGTATCTAATCTCTCAGTAAGCAGTACTTTGCAGAAACAGTAGATTATTTGACTCTGTTTTGATGTATGATATCTTTGTGGGTTGATGCAATGTGCACCACCAACCAAAAATCATGGGTTTTTTGGTAAATGCAATTTAGTGATTTCGTGGAACTATTGCACAGTCAATTACAAGGTAGCTGATATGAAGCATTTAGCTTGCTTTTTAGCAAATGACACAAGCAAGTCATACTATACTGGGAGGAAGACAGTAAACCCATTTAATCCATAACTGAATGAATAAACAATTACACCTGTAAAGGTCTTTTTGGTTACATGGCCTTATCTCCTATATCTTCCTGCAAGATAGATGAACTTCAGATAAGATATTTTCAGTCACATCTTGCCCAGAGTAAAAGTAATTTGATACTGTCTGGAAGAAAATCTGATCTCTTACTGACCAAGTCAAAATGATAAAACTTAAAAAGTTTACTCTTACGAAAAAAGATATTGGGAATCTAAATAATAATAAAAAAATTATGGTAATGATGGTAACCTGTAGCCTGACACTACTCTACTTCTTCTGTTTTACTATTGGAAATTAAATGGGGTTTAGTCATTCTACCACTAGCCCCCCTTAATTCTGTAAATCTGTGCTGGTCTTAATGGTCTGTTAAAGGTGAGATCAAGTTTGTAATTACCCATATTGTACTTTTCTAATATTTCCAATATAATATTTTCTAGTAGCAATAATGTTAATCCAAACCAACAGACTTCAGAAAAAGGCAAAAGAATATTTGGATATATAATATAATTGTACAGCAGTGATTGTTCCATGTTAATTGGCTTCGAGCTGTTGAAATTAAGGAATACGGTATCTTACTAGTGTACTTGGAAATTTTGTAGCAGCTAAATAAGTCAAGGAGAAAGTGATCAAAGTGACAAAATGATCAAAGTGACAGGAAATTATATTTAGGAGTATAATCAAAAGGGATACCATTAAATAATATTTCTTTATGCTATATATGTAAAAAAGAAGAAGAAACATGAAAGAATTAAAAAGAAAAAAATCCTTAGAATGGTGTACTGAAATAACTCAACTTTAAAATAAAGACAGTGTTCAGAATAACTTTACATAACTGGACTAAGAATGTGTATTGAATTTATGTGACTTATTCTCACTGAAAGGAATTTTTTTGTTCTTCATATTTTTCAGTGCTGCATTGTATGGTATGATGCTGCATTTTTTTTTTTTTCCCCCCAGGTCTGACAGCGGCTGCCATGGCAGAGGCTATGAAGTTACAGAAGATGAAACTTATGGCAATGAATAGCCTTCATGGAAGTGGAAGTCAAAATGGAACAGAATCAGAAAATGAAGAGCTCAATTCTAATGCAGGTAAGTCATGCAGTGCATGTGAGCTGTAGGGGAGCTCTTAACACCTGGTTTTGTGCGTGGGAAACAAAACAAAAAATCTGTCTCAAACTCTTGTGCTCTGTAAGCTTTGCTCTGTCAGTGTCAGATCAAAATTACTGCACCCATTCCTCCAGTATGCCTCCAGTTTTCCTCCTAACAGCCACCTTCATTAATTTTTTGAAAAATGTTGGTGAAGGATTGTTTTCATTATGTTAGGATACAGACATTTTAAACTGTTCCCTAAATATTTTTGTAGTAACAAAAGACTTCTCTATTGGCAATAATACAGCGAGTCTAGAGTTTTCCTGTAAATGATGGAAAGTTTCCAAAAGGTCAGGTTGTTGGAACTCATGAGTTCCACAGTTCACTGGGGAAAGGTAAAGCAGCAAATGCTAAATCACCAACTTTCTGGCTTTTCTGCATTTTGTTTTTTTCTTGAATGGATGTTTGCAAACCACAGCTAGGAAGGAGAGTCATGATAAACATTTGTTATGGCCTACCTGGCTGAAACAACCTTGCATAGAAGGCACTGACACTGAACATATGTTCAGTCTTATACTACTATAAGCATTAGTATAAACTTGAACTAAGCTCCCCGAGTCCCAGCCTCACAACAATAGGGTTCAAAGTTTAAGTCAGAAATGGATCCTTTGAAGAGGCTATCTTCTTTGTTTATTCTAATGTTCTTTTCAGGTGAAAAGAAGAGATTTTTACTTGGATAGTGTAGAGGACCTAGAATAAGATAGATCCGTTTTGTCTCAGAAAGCTGCTAGAGGCCTATTACAGTAAGGGCAGGTTCACTTGGACTCACTTTTTTCGACACAAACAATCCTACAATACACTCTTACCGTTTTGGAAACTTATGCATCCTTTGTTTTCATTATCAATTCAAGAGCAGAGGCATTGTCTGATCCCTTATTGCATTCAGATCTCCCATCGGCATTCACGCGTCTCTGTGAAGCCACACATGCGTCTCTAAAGACGAAGCCACTCTAACAGTTTGCTTGCTTGGATGGTGTATAGTGTATATGCATTGTACCATCAAAATGGTAATTTATTAGACCAATAAAGCAGCAGCTGGGAGGTCTTAGACTCATTTTCTAAAGGAGTAACTTTGAATTCATGACAAATTATGCACAAAGCAGTCTTTCCAAAAGTGGTATTGCCTTTTGCTAATTTTGTGTACTCATCTGTATTGAAGAAATCTGGCTTCTAATTCATGCATTAAACCCTTCCCCAGCTTTCTATTATGTGGGATATGTATTTCTTATTCACCTCTCAGACCCTAATCAATTAGTGCATATTGAATTCAGAAAAAAAGCACTGAAAAAGCATATTTAGTCTGTGTAACTCTTATAGTCTGTATATAGTTCAAAATGAATTATGAAGTTTCACTGAATGCTAAGAAATATGACTGAAGATAGAATTTTTACAGAAAAGCAAGGAAGCTTCATACAGAAAATACGCAGGGTTAGTATTAAGGTTTTTAAAAGCTGCTGTACAAAAAGCTTCCTAATTTGAATGTTCATGGTTTTGTGTTTTACCTGATGTGGCAAAATTTGTATACTTCATATGGGAAGAATCTACAGTACGTTAATAATATTATTTTAGGTACCTCATTGACAAGTTTTATGGGGGACTATCATACCAGCCTTTCGACAATACGTCAAGAATATGCATATTGAATGAAAGTTCTCCGTGGTTTAGCAATTCAATGAGTTCCACAACTGACTCAATACCAACTTGAAGATTTGGAAAAATTCCCATGGACTTTAGCTGAAGTTACAGTGGGGTCCAAGGATAAGGATATGGTGTCAGTTGCGTAAAGATCTTTTCTCAATTCTTTCCCCTTTTCATTGCCTATTTCAGTAGAATTGCCAAGAGCAAATTTGCTGGATCAAGTGCCAATGTTGCTTGCAGACAGAGAAATAAGTCCTTAACAAAAAGAACTACTACTAATCATATTAAAAATCACAATTAACGCTCTTCTTAGTATCTGCAATGCTAGCATTAGGATCTTTTTTGTAATGCATGGCTTCTCTCTTCATTGGAGGATCGTTTTTTAAAGATTTACATTAAGCAGGTACAGCAGGATGTGTCAAAAAGGAAAACAAAAATGCAAGGAATGTAAAACTTTAACTATACATTTCACCATACAAAATAACTGAGGAATTATCAAATACTCACTATAGAAAACTCATTGGAGACTGAGGTGGGGCGGGAAGAGAGTGGGCATTTTGTTTGGAAGTTGATAGGCATTTTGTAACTTTGATTCACTGTGAAGAGAACACCATGATAATTCTGTGTGCATGAAACCTTTACCAAATGTTTGTTTTGCTCTAGACTCTTACAGTTTAAATGACTATTAAAAACAAAATGGGGATGCGAAATGAGAAAGAAAATTGAATTTTGAAAATTTTTTTACTAAGAAGAGGTAAAAAGGAACAGAGCCAAGGAGTCGGAAGCCTCATAAGTGAGAAAAACATTTTATTTTAGGAGAGAGACCTACAGTTGCTCTGATTTGAGGTTGTGTTTAATAGCTTCTGTAATGGTTGCAACATGACTCTGCATCTAGATTTCAGCATGAGTAACAACCTGTTCGTGTTTCATTTAGCTCCAAATGAGAAATTCTGTCTTTTATTGTTTTAGGAAATTAGTCTATGTACTGTTGCTCCTGAAACTTTATAATTAATCACTAAAGGTTATGGCTGTGGAGAGTTTGTGGGAAATAGATGTCTGAATGATTATAATTGTAGCTGTCAAATCAGAAATATAGTTATACAGAGCAGAGGACCTTTTGCTTCCTTTGATTTTTTTTTTTTCTTTTTACTGTAACAAAGACTTGAAGGGTTGCAGTTTTACTTAAAAAAACAACTATAGAGATTGTTGGTTTTTTTACCTCAGTGTTACATATTGACTTCCTTTGGTGAGCATAAGATACACCACTACTAAATATTTCACATTAGGATGTGTGCCTTCCTCCTCAATCCATAGTCTGATAGATGAGTGGAGTAGTCTCTTTTGCTGTTGTTTGTTTTGAATTGAAAATGTAATTGATCAGTATTAAGTCCTGAAACTTTATTGCCAGACTTTTTGGAAGTGGGTCATTATATACAGGCTATTAGTATAACAAAAAAAGTGGTGAGGATGTCTTGTCGTACTCATTTCAATCCCCATCTGTATCTGTTGAAGTCAGTGTGAAACAATTTTGGATTTGCTTCTTTAGTAATGCCTAGGATGTCACTTCAGTAGTTTCTTTCTCTGTGTGTGTGCACCTATGATGATGGAAATTTTTCAAGAAGATCTGTTCATGCTATCAATTTAAAATCTGAACTCTTAACTCTCAGGATCACTGACTGTAATTCCTCAGTTATCATATTGTCCTCTAGGAAGTTACGGTGTGGAATTGAATCTTACAAGTGTGTCTAAGGAAGTGGGGAGTAAATGTGCCACTTCTTTTCCTACTTCTAGTCCAGCTGGTATGCTTTTGCCATCAGGTCCTACCTACCTCCTTTTTGTGATATTACAATAATCTCAGTAGTGGTGGAGTTTAGTACTGGAATATTCTAAATAACTTATTAAAAAAAAATGCTGCAAGAGACAATGCTGAAACTGTGAAAAAAAAATGTACCAAAAAAAAAAATTGCACGTATTTTTTAATTGAAGTAATGCATTGGTTCACAGTGCTGTGAAGAATGTTGTTATACATTTGAACATTAATGTCCTCCTTCCACTCTCTCTGCAGAAGAGAAAGATTTTTTTGCACCTTCCTACTCATCATACGAAGTGTTGAAGCAAACTTCTCAGGCAGTTGAAAATCTCATCTTTAATCTGGCACTATAGGTTCTCTGGCCCCACAGTCCAGCCGATCTGCGCTAGCTGTTCCTTGTGGCTTAGTGTCTGTCTCCATCTTCTTGTAGGATATGGGAAAGAAGGCTGAATTTAGAGAACCATGTAGTTGGGGACATAGGTGTCTGGAAGTGGGAGAAATTAATCCCTCTGAAATCTCAAATTCCGAGTGGCCATAAGTCTTTCATAATCCTATTCCTCCTTTTTGGCTACTCCATCTGAGTCCTTGGAGATGAGATGGTTTGTTGATGGTAATCAGTGCACACATCTGAGGATTGCCTTGAGTCCAGAGGGTTGCCATAGCTAAGGCAAGTCAATCTCAAAGCCCAGCCACGTAATCAATTTTCTTGTTCTATAGAAATATGATAAACAAACCAAAACCTCTCTGGTTGCACAAAAGTGTTAATAAGGATCATCTGTTTCACCATCATGCAATACTAATATTAAGTGAAGTGTATTCTGGAAATCAGCATATAATTGCTTAGGGAAATTTGCAACTTACCTGAAATCAGCTTTTTTTTTAATAGCATGGCAGCAGGTAATTTGTACAAGTATGTGACAAAACTGGAACGTGAAGGATAGATTGCAAAATACAGTATTGGTGATATTACCTGAACATCCTTTAAGCTGCATAAGCAAAGAAGGATCAGTGCATAGCAATCCATGACCGTACCTGTTTGTACAAAACCTCAGTGTAAAGAATAAAGCAGTTATTTCCTTCTGTTGGCTTTTGGAGTTAGCATGCATGACTTAATATATGTGTTTTGCTTTCCCAAGAGAGATGTCAAACAGTACTAAGTGTTTCAGTGGTATTTCCTTAGGAAGTCAAAATGTTATTCTGTATGTAGCATCTTGTTTCTTAATTTCCAGACAAGGAGCTAAGTTAGGCAGGAAAGAAAGGAAAAACACCCTAGCTTTTGGCATATGAGGATCAGAGAAAAAGCTCTTCATAAGGGGGAAAAAAAAAGTGTTATCTTTCTATCCTTTTTTCCCTTCAGTACCTGCCATGCAGTTTTTTCATAAATGCAAACATCCTTCACAATCTGTTTAAAAAACCACAAATACATCACTCAGAGGAATATTTAAGGAACCATCAGGAGGGAAAAAACTCATTGGTTTAATGGAATGCTGTCAAGGAAAATCAGCATCACAAACGACACAGGGGCAGAATTGATACTTTTGCACTGACACGTTAAAAGAAAATCCCATGCATTATTTAGAAAACCCAGAAATCTGTCAGCTGTATGATTGCCGAGTTAGCAGAAGCAGGAGGATGCTGCTCAAGTTGAAAAGAAACGCGTAGGCACAGATCCATATTGTAACCTTTCATGTTCTCCACCCACCATGAATACCCAGCTATTACACGGTCAGCATTTTTTAGTTTTTCTCTTTTAAAATTTTCAAGTGCTTGAAAAGTCAAAAGAGGTAGGTCTTTTATTCTAAAAAGCAGGATGCCGAGGCTGTTATTTT
Source organism: Pygoscelis adeliae (assembly GCF_000699105.1). Lineage (NCBI taxonomy): Eukaryota > Metazoa > Chordata > Aves > Sphenisciformes > Spheniscidae > Pygoscelis > Pygoscelis adeliae. Next base: position 2,457,947 of record NW_008825073.1, on the reverse strand, counting down.
ATTGTAAGAGTAAAAATGACAAGACCGGAGAACATTTTTTTAATCCTTGAGTGCCGTGCAGACTTCATGAAGTCATTTTTCCTGTTGTTAAAGCAAGTATTTTTGTGTTACATGAGCAGAGAGTTATTGTTTCAATGATAATTTTATTTAAAGAACACAAAACATTCATGCCATTTAAAAAATATAACCAGTCAAAACTGCTATTAATATTTTTAGAATCAATTGAAAAGCTAGTGAAGCATACATTTAATTTTCTTTAATTGTCCTTTTGCCAGGAGGAATATATACAGTCTTGAAGTAAGAGAGAATTTAATATGTTTTGTTTTCTGTGCCATCTCATCCAAAAACTAGGCTTGTTTGACCCCAGCCCTAGCAGATATATTAAAACATTTCATCCTAAAAATTGAGACATCTGTGCTATTTCTTTCGACATGTACCTGCATTCGTCCTGGTGAGTGTGAAGATACTTGCTTTTCACGCTGGAAGTTGAGAGTAGCACGTAGTGGCTAAGTGGACCTTCCTATTCGCTGAGTGGTGAAGTGCAGCGAGCTGTTAGTCCACAGCCATCGAACACAATTGGGTTGAGCACCAGGATAGGTAGGATAGATAGGAAAGAGGATGACATTTTTGATGTGCTTTTTTTCCTCAGGCATGCAGATGATGACGTACTGTGAGTATGGCTCATGGTATAACACGTATTACACAGCCGACGGGACCAGGCTGGGAGATAGGCAGTGGTGGTCAGTGTCATGCAGAGACACTGCTTAAAAGATCTCCTGGGAATCAGAAATGAGTTCAGAGCACTTAGTGGCTCCTGTTCAGCCCATCAGTCTGAGGTGCGTTTCTCTGGGGTAGATTGGGAGCTGCAATAAGACTGGGCCATGTTACAGTGTGTGTCTGAAAAAAAACCCAACAACTTCTGAAGCCCCTGGACAAGACACTGGTTCTTCAGGGCTACCTTGCAGCGCTGAGGCGAGGGAGCAGCATGCTGAAGTCTGATGTACAAATGGAGCTTCTCTAGGTAATGAAGGCATGTGTGGCCCCATAGGTGACTGGCTGCGAGGACAAGCACTGCGTAAGAGCGTTCATCTCAGGGCCATAATACCTGCAGAAGATTCGCGTAGTGGTGAAACTCAGTGGCTTTCAGGATGTGCTTCCATACATAGGTTTGGAGGTGTGTTTTCTTGGAATTTTCTTGAACCCACTTGCAAGTGATATCTAGGAAATTGTAAGCTTTCTTTTTCAGTGAAAATGGAGTGAAGGAACTAAAATATTCACGTAACACTGAGGCTTTAAAAAGCTTTACCCATTGCTGCTTGTCAGAAAATGGCCGTGGTTGCTGAATGATACAGAGCAATGGGTTCCCCGCAGACGATGTAAGTGAGGCCTTCCTGGAGCCAGCGACTGATAATTCTGGAGGAAGAGGTTGATGTGCTGTTTTCTTTTTTAAGATACAGCTTCTCAAACATTAGCCAGGAAGAGAGAAGCTGTTTCGTTCGGTTGTGCCTTGTTTGTATTCTGCTGTATTTTCTTCTGTTTCTTCCTAATGGTGATGGCTTTCATGGGCCCTCTCAATTATCCCGAGAACCCAGTCTCTGTTTGTGAAGCTTGGAAACAAGATGCACCTATATTTGTTTCTTTGGCAAATCGGGGTTTTTTTGGAGAGTGAATATCAGTGGATAGTTTCTGCTGTGTTACCCCACCACCAGGCAGGATTTAATACCAAAAATTTTAGGATGCTTTAGTGAACCACAGTTTCAGTGGAGTGCAAAAGTGAATTTGTTTCTTATCTGCAAACTATTTTAAGGTCCCATTTTAGATAGATTCTTAAGCAGTTACCTATTGAATGCATGTGAGTACTTTAACTGTCCTTTTAAAAAGTATTCTTACTCATTTAAATATGAATGTAAATACTTTGTAGTAAATGTATATGATTCACACATAAATGTTGATTCATCAGCTACTATTTACATATTTGGATTGACTGACACCCAACTCCAAGAAATATGAAGTAGCTCTGGCTGTGGTTTTAAAACTGATAAAGGAAATATAACTTCGGACAACTTCTGAAAATGAAATTCTCTGTGCTTTTCTCTGTAACTCTGAGGCATCTTTTTCTTTGAGAGGAATTTCTGTTTCAGATTTTTGATGCTTATCTTACACAGGATGAAATTAATTGATACTTATATAACATCATAAGCTAATGTAAACTATTTTAAAGATCAAGCAAATTTAGGTATTATCTTATATAGACTTCTGTTTAGAAAAGTTCTTATTAAATATCCAAGCTCTGGTTTGTGAGAATGCTTTTTGAGTGGGTAATTCTCAAGGGTATATTTTAAATGGATTCATGACAATTAGATGCTGCTAAATGTTTATGAATGGAGAATATATATACTTGTAAGTTTATATTTCAACAGTTAAACATGTCACACAATCTGCTTCTTCAGTATATTTTGGCTGTTATCTTATTTGAAGTCAAAGAACTGCTGTTCCTTTTTTCCGGAGCATAAAGTACCTTTTTTTTTTTTTTTCCATAAAGAGAATTCCTTACAATGATTTCTAGCTTTTGCTGGAACAAATTTAATATAGAAAATCAAGATTCATATCTATTTAAAAAAAAACCCACCACCTTCCTAACGCCAAATAAAATACCTCCGGGTGTACACAGCGTAATCATAAACAACCTCTCTAGATTCTTGCCATATCTACTATCAGAACTAAGTGCAGCAAAAGATAAACTAATGACAAAATGCAAATAGTATGGCTAAACTGCGTAGAATTGAGAGCTTTCACATGTCTGTCACCTTTCAGATCCTTTACAAATTTATAGTCTCAGAGTGCAGAGGTCTAAATCTTCAAAGCTTGAAAAACAGAGGTGCAGCATGAACTAATCTTCATTTTTTCCCCTATCTTCTTACAGCAGCACTAATGGAAATGTATTTTGTTTAATGACTCTGAAATCCTGTTTGTAATTAGATGTGGGAATTGGTCTTACTTTGTAACAGATGATACTGGAATAATAATATGAGAGATGCTACGCTGAGACCACTATCCTCCTAAATCTATATCATTTTTCATTTTATTGACAGGAAATGTGTTCCTGGAACAAAGAGATTGATTTTAAAGAGTAGAAAAATAATGTCTAGTAAAAACTCAAATGAAAACATTTTAGCATTACTTTAAGTGTATCACAAGAGTACATTAACCTTTTAACTTTAATTTTAGTAAACAGTCGTCTTATAATTGTTGCTTTGTCACTGATATGATCTTTGAATTAATGCACCAAAAGGTAGGGAACTTTAATTAATGATAGGGTGCATACAATTAAAATGCATATCATATTTCAGAAGGATTATTCAAAATAATTAATTTTGTCTGTTAAAACACTTTTACAGTTGTAAATGAAGTAATTAGGAGCGGGCACAGAACATGTGAGTGCAGGCTTAGCTCACACAGTCCCTTCAGAGTATTAGTCATCTTCACTAGGTCTTGATGTCATAAATCATTTTGGCCACCATTTAAGACCAATACAGATTACATGCACTGCACTTTAAAAGGAAAAATCGTTCCAGTTTAGACATTTTAGTAGGCTTCTGCGACTGCTGAAGGACATGGTGTGAAGAGTGCTGTCCTGCCCTTTAGGAAGCAGAGCTGCTCTCTCTGCAGGCAGGTGTAGGGTGAGAAGGCATCTCCAGGCATCTCTACCTTTCTGGTCTTGATGCTTAGTGGGAAAGGGAATGAAGAAGAAAAGCGTGGTCCAGATCTACCTCTCTGAAATGTATTTTGTATTGTATGTTAAACCATTGTTGGATCAAAGCAAAAGCGGTCCTGGGAGCAGAAACCATCAACTGGTGATCAGGTGAACTCTGGCAATTAGGGATGCCAAAAATGCTAAGAAGTACACTTAGTGATTTGCAGATTTTCCACAGTGCTACCAAAGAACAAGAATAGTGAAGCAGCAAATGTCAAATACATCCTTTTTTTTTTTCTTTCTTTTTTTGAGGTCCTTGTATGTACTCTGTTTCAACAAAATCTCATCTGCCTATCATTTTGCACAAAGTAACATATTTGTTTAAACACTATGGTGTATTAGCATGCTTAACCAATGTGTTTTAATTTCCCCTTTTAGTATGTAAGGATGTAAGGAATCCAGTACACAAAGAATTCCAGTATGTTAGGAAAAGCAAGTATTAGCGATAGTTGCCTTTGTTAATACTAGTGAGTCAACTTCAATCTCACCTTAATGATATTTTAACAATAAAAAGTACTTTAGTATTTTAATTACATTATAAAGTCTGGAACACTCTTGTTCTTGTTAAGGCATATATAAGTTAGGATGAAAACTGGCATATTACCTTTGATGTGGGCCACATGCTGAGAGTCCCCCAAAGGATGTCACTGATAGTGATACAGCTGCCAACAGCAGGAGTCTCATGAATTACAATTTTAATCAGATTTTTAAGAAGAGTTCCCTAATGTACAGTTAATTTATGTTTGAGGTGAGAAATGTTTGTGGTGTGATCATTTGGAATATTTTCTCACTCAAAAGAGTAGCATTAATCCAAAAAAAGCATTTTAATAATGTGGGGGTTTAGTTAAGGATTTGGTACTAGATTTTTGCAGAGTGCCCTGAACTGACATTTTTGCAGCTGAGATTCTTTAGCAGTTTTACTTGCAACAGTTGGCACTGTTTAAATGTCTAGCTGATTTGTGAATTTGATGAGACAGAAGTCACAGTGGTCTCAAGTAATTCTGCCTTTACTTGCACCTACAAAGTAAGAGGCATCCCTTAGTTCTGGAGTAGGGACTATATGGGTAAACAGGACATACACAGATCAGAACCTTATTAATTTTTATAGAATACCTTGGCTATCTTGAATAGTTATATTCAAGTTTTTTTCCTTTAATAAAGTTTTGATCCATAAGAAAATCAGGATTATGCATTTATTTCTGTGATTTTAAAAGTAAGCATCTCACAGTTTTGCATAATAGGTTATGCTTTCTGCTCCATATTCTGTTTAAAAAAAGCTGGAATCCAAAGCTGTGAGTGACATTTTGGTAGAATTTTAGCAAGTACAGTCATTACCAAATTAAAAATAGATACAGGTGGGTAGTCTATGTTTTTAGCTCCTTTAAAAAAAAAACAAAACCCATAATCCCTAACTGTATACAAGAGCAGCAATTTATCATCATTTTAGTTACAATTTTGAAAGACCAGCAATGTTGTTTCAGACCAAGAGTAAATGTACCTTTATCAACCAGAGTGTGTTAGAAATCTTTAATTTCCATGGCTGCGACATCTTTTTCTCAAACAAAATTCTTACTCTTAATTTCTTAGAAGCTTAATATAAATTCATAAAATCACTAAAGAATATTAAAACCTGGTCCATTTAGTCATGGAGAAGAAAGTCTTGTTGGCACCATATAATTGAAGGTACTAATTTGTCCATAATCTAAAGGGAAAATGCATGGATTTTTAGTACGTTTCAAATGCCATCTTAATGCATGTATTATCCTGGAAATGTAACCAATATTATGTCATCTGGTAACTAACTAATACGTATTTTAGGATGGCCAGTTTGTGTGTTAGTTTTTGCAGATACACGTTTCATCTTGCACAGAAAGGATGCACATCAAACTGTGATGTTTTCTTGAAGAGAAGAGTAGGTAAGGCTTTACCTGAACCATTCTTGTAGCTGAAGAAGAGACCATAATGTAGGATAATGATCCTATGTTGTGGATAAACACTCTAGGCTGTACCCTGCAATGTAGTATGTTGCGGCATACAGATCTAGGTCACGTAGTAGATGTGGTTTAGCGATGGCAGGGTGAGTTCAGGACAGGCCGTTTCACCCTGCAGTTTGTCACTGCCTCTGGATCTGGTCTCTGTATTGCGGTTTGCAGTGTTTAGGATCCTAGGAAAACAGCACTTTCAGACTTGTTTTCTAATCCACACTCTCAGTGAAGCAAGACCTCTGCCAGGGTCATGTCTGACTGATAGTTGTCCAGCTTAATGTTAGAAATTTTATAGGCTTACTAATCATGGCCATTTTTCCTAATGTTTAACCTAAGTCTTCCTTGTTACAGTCTTTCCTTGCTGCTGCTGCTGTTTCTGTACACTGTGGGTATGGAGAACAATTTATTCCTTTTTATTACTGAACATGTCTTTTATCTAGTGAAGACTATTAGTGAGTCTCCTATCTGTCTTCCCTTCCCTACGTTAAACAGGCTTGCTCTTTTGAACGTGCCTCATACTGATGGTTTTCTAGGTCCCTGGTCAGTTCTCACTGCACTCCTCTGGCCTCTCTCCAGGCGATTCATATCCTGCTGGTTCCCAACTCAACACAATGCTTCGGTCAAGGCTGTGCCAGTGCTCAGTGCGGCAATGTGTAACAGGATAGGGCGAAAGAATTTCTCCCAGTCGTACATACAGCTATCTTCTATAAACGTGTGAAACTTATTCTCCTGACGTTTCCTGGAAGCAGGATGCTGCTGACCTGTGTTCACCTGCAGTCTGCTATAGCCGCTAGATCTTTTTCTTTTTTTTTTTTTCTTTTATTTTTTTGCAGAAGAGCTACACAGGCAGTCCAACCCCGTTCTGAATTTGTGAGGATGGCTATTCCAGTCTTTCATCTGTCCTGACCAAATTTTCACATTATATCTCTTTTAAATGTTCACAAAGGTTTAGATGAATTCTAATAAAGATCCAGAGTTTTGGCTAGATTGGTCGATTCTGCTATGTATACTTATGATATAGACTCTAACATGCTAACATCTGCCCTTGAATGTGAAGCATTTAATTCAGCTGAGTTTGGCTATTTTATAGTTCATTCTATCTTTACAGGTTGACGGGAGGTACATTCTGAAGGTAAATTAAAATTGATAGTTGAAACTGAAAATCAACATTTCCTGTTTAGATCATGTGCATTTTTTAAGCTGTACAGAGCCATCTGCAATTAATGCTCTTTGTTGTATATCTTCTGTATTTACAGTATATTTGACAATAAAACCTTTTTTGACATTTAATCAGCAGCAGAGTTGTTCCACTCTCATTATATATTCATGAACTTTATCACCAAGACAAGACATAAATGTTGAGCTTGCCTTTAAGATCAGACATGCATTGATATTTAAAACCTAGAAAATTGGGAGGTTTTGTGTCTGTTCTACATTTGTACAATATAAAAATGAGAATAGATTCTTCTTTTTAAGACAGTGCTCAGGCTACTGTAAGGATGGAGACAGCTGAAACTTCGGGACTAGTGAAACTTCCAGCATACCTGTATAAGAGCTGTATATTCAATTACTAACGTCCTGAGACGTGAGAGGCTGCATTTTCCCCTTTTCCTGTAAGGTGTATGATATTAGTTAAATTGTGATTTATTTTCTCATATTTCACATGGAAATTGGAAAGGTAGTCAGAAGAAGTGTCTTGCAAATTCCTATGGATCTGTTTTCTGATTGGCTGTCTCTAATAATTTGATGTAAGGGGGATTCTGGCATTTCATCCTTGAGAAATATTCCCCCTCATTTGCAGCATCTCTTGTATTTTTCTTGATTTTGGCAAATTAGGTACTTTTTGGAAGTTGAATCCAACTTTATTCCCATTCTCTGTAAAATCCTAGATCCAGGGAGAAAAGTCCTTTAGAAAACACTAGAGTAGCTAGCATGAGTAAGATTTTTAATTTTATTTTTTATAAATACCAAATGTATCTGGGTATATACTATATGTTAAATAACATTTCTGTGTTAGTGAGAGATTGAACTTTAACAGAAAAGTGTTATCTAAACAGAAGGGTATTTGTATGAAACTTGTTGGTATCTTATATTTAGGAGGATAATCTCTCATGAGCCTCTCTGAATTTAAACTCAGTGATTCTGTCTCTAGAAGAAATATTTGCATTGTCCTATTGCTAGCGACTGATACTCATTCTCTATCCAACTAACTAACAGCTCTTCTTTCTTTGAAAGTGCCTTGAATAATTACAGCCCAAACCCTGCCCCCATACTACGTAAATGGAAAATCCAAGTCATCGGATAGCAGTGAATCTTCGTTTTGGATTAAAAAAAGTATTTTATTTATTAGATGCATTTATGGCACTGAAATAAATGGTTGGTGCAGTTACACAACATCTCACCTTCAAAATTTAATCATCTACAAATGCCATTTATTTTTCATAAGCTCCTTCCCTTTTAATATGATTCATTAAATAACCTCTTTTTTTTTTTCTGCTGTTCATCTATTTTGGATGTAGACTCCAGGCATTTATTTCCCCTCTGTCTTAACATATGGTGTGGTTGATGTAAAAATATTTAAAAATAATGTTCATATTATTTAAATAATTTCAAATTTAAAAGTTTGAAATTGCAGATCTATTCTGCTGTAACTTACTTCTTACAGATTTGTCCTGGAATTTTCATTGAGGCTGATTTCTTTACTTTTCACGAAAACTTGTATTTTCAGTATCCTTCCATTTACAGCACATGTAATTTAGAAAATTCCCCTGTAGAGAGGAGCTCCTCCGGCATGCAGCAGAAGTTTTTGCAACTGGTAAAAAGCCGTACATTCCCACTCCCCAGCAGGGGGGGGATACTGATGGAAAAAGATACCTTGGTGTGTGTTGCTTTACTCTCCTGTATTTGGTTGTAGCTGTCGAACGGCTCTGAGTCACAGCAGTTTGGGAATAAGGCAATTTCCCTTCATCCTGCTGTTGAGCCTATCTTTTGCAGAGTCATCAAGAGCTGAGGCTCTGTAGTTTTACATGGCTTTTTCTGATTCAGTGTGTGAATTGATAAAGAGGGAACTTAAGAGGATCAAGATGAATGATTTTTTTAAGGGTTGCTGATAGCCAATAGACTGTCTTTGCAGATGCTAGTATTTCCTCTCCTCTGTATGTTTGCAGACAAATGTGGTCTGAATTCAGGGATTGAATTTGAAATTTGAAGTCTATGTGTGGCAGCATGTGAGGTATGTGACAATAGCATGGTCTAGATAGACAGTTGCCTCACAGCTCCCCCCCATTTTTAGTTATCTTAATTGTATACATGCAATAACTTCTAATTCAGTGAAGACTAGCAATATTCCACATTAGCCTGTCTGTTGAAATCCATACAGTATACTATAAAAAAGTCATTAGTTTGGTAATATCAATTTAACAAGTTTTAGCTCATTAACCTTGACACCAGCAGTGCTGGAGAGAGGAACCTTTTGATTTTGTTGTTCTCAGCATATACCAGGGAGCTCTGAAAATCTGTTGAAATCTGTGGCTATTATCCTCCATCATCAGTTATAGCTGTGTGTTAGCTCCTTTATGCAAATACCATAGCCACAAATCAAATCTTTTCAAGTTGACTTTATAGATTGGAGTAGCGTTTATTCAGAAAAACATTTTTTCCATTAGGAACTTTCTGTAGTTTTTAGATGGTCCTTTAACAGCATTACCAGCTATTTCCTATGTTTCACTTTTCAGATATATACCATTCCAACACCACTTTTAAAAAGCTTACCTGAAGTGCGGCAGATGAATATTTGTGATAACATTTTAGTAAGCCAAGTAAGATACTAACTGCAGAAACACTTCTTCAGTTACTTCTTTTTGCTTTCCAGGTTCACTTTTGAGAAATCACAGTTAACCTTTGTAGTAATGTTGTTGGTTTTGAGCTTTAGAAATCTTATATATTTCTGCTGTAGGTACCATTATCAAATAGGAAAATGAGCAATCATTTAAAAGTAGGGTACAAATAAATAAAGAAAAAACTTCAGCAGTCAAAAAGCTGTTGTTTATTGTATACTTACTTTTATACTCAAATTGGATGTGTCTGAGTTTTAGAATTGAGAAGAGGTAGAGCAGAACTCATGTTTAGCCTTGTAATACAGCTATAATCACAGAGGCATTTGTAAAACAGCGAGAAGGGATTCTATAAAAACACAATGTATTTTCTCAGGAACGGCTTCACTTAATCCCTTGCAGTCATCGTGAGTCTGTCACATTTTATGATTTGGGGATGGGATTTTGATGTAAAGAGAATTAGCACCCACCTCTGAGGAAGGGCTATATGAAATGGAGGAAAAAAAAAGAGGGACTTATACAAATGTTTTAATGTGGAAGTGGGAAAACAAAGCAAGACAAACATGGAAAACAGAATATTTCGTTTTCAGCTCTTTGTTCTACTCATGCCAGTGTAAAACTTTTCAGGTGTTTATTTCTGTTTTATCACCTGCCTTTCCTTCGTTTTCTAGCTTGCTCAGTCAGAAACTGCCTTTTACTACCTTTTAGGTTATGGAAGTATTCTTGAAATTGCAATCCTTTCTGTGTCCGGTAAGCTGTTGAAGTTAGGGAGCAGATTTGATCCTTCTTCTCCTTTTGCCTGTGCTTAAGTGGGTCACTTTCCACATTTTGGTCTCCCCATTGCGTTGTGGTCTCTGCCCTTTCTGAAAATCCCCCTGACCTTTTCCCTCCTGCCTGGCCAGAGCGCGTGACCCTCAGCCAGCAGTTTTCTTCATACGGCACCTAGTGCCGTCGCTGCGGGTGAAGGACACGCTGAGGCGTAAAGAGATCAGGCAAGTCCTGCAACGGTTTTCTCAAATGCAAAATAAAAGGCAAGTGCTGGATTGGGCGTTGTTGACTATAGCAATGCTGACACACGTCAGGAGCACCCACAGAGACGCATATTTTGGCTTTGTTTGAGAGCACTCAACCCTGTGTGATCCCAGGAGATGGAGGCTGCCAACGTGAGTGTCGGTAAGTGTGTACAGCTGTGGTGCAGGTGTGAGAAGGCAGGGCAGAGCTGGAGGGAGCCGCTGCCGTCTCTCCAGCCAGGACATGGGCATTTGTTCCCAGCACAAGGCCAAAGCTCTGCTCAATGTGACTTATTTACAGTGTGCGCTGTACACGGTCAATCACAAGGTTAAAGATTAACTTGGAATGCTTTGATAAAGTGTCAAGCCAGAAGATGGGCAGCAAATAATTGTACAATGTTAATGAGAAGAGGGTTTCAGTAAAAGACCAGAGGTGTGATATAGGCAATTTGAATATTGCAGACTAATAAAAAAACCTGCTGTTCTTGAACTATATGTTAAAAATTTTAGTTACGTAATGAACAGTTACCTCAGCCAAATTTTCAGCTTCAGTAAGACAAAACAAGGTAGATGTAAACTTAAGTATAAACTACTCATAATTTTCTTTTCTCCTGGCATGTTTGCCTTATAAAAAGTGAACTATTTTTAGTCTTTTGTAGAAATGTAATCCAGAATGAAAAATTACATTAGATAAAGCTAAACTGAAATTTTGGGTGACCTCTAGGTAGCAGGGAAGAGCGCAGTGGTGAGGTTGAGAAAGGTTTTGCATATGCAAAAAATCAGGAGGAGACATTGTACTTTGCAGAAGTTCTGTGAGTTTGAAAAGGGATAATTTCAAATGTTTTCAGCTTTTAGAATATACCAAAGAACTGTACTCTACAATACAAAGCAACTATGTTGAAAATTCATGTTACAAAATAAATCTATTAAATTGTTCTTCTAAGACTTTTAAATTTTTCTTCCAAAATTTACCAAAATCCCTTCTATGCTTTGGAGCTAGGCTTTGTCTTTTTCTAAAGAGCGTTTTTCAAGTAATGCGTAAAATAATTTTTTAAAATAGCTAAAGACAATATGGATGCAGGAAAAAGTGCAATTTTATGAAGTCGTTCATTTAATACCTAATTCAGATAGAATCACCTGTATATGAAAGGAGAAAATTCACATGTGGTGGGTAGTTAGGCAAACCTGTCTGTAAGCCAAAACTACCTCTGTAAATACTGTTTTTTTTTCTAAAAGGGATCTTACATTATTTGACATTTATGAAAAACTGTGTTTGAATCTTAAGTGAAACATACAGTGGCATTTCTTGTGGCAAATGTATTTTTTGTACATTTATGTTAAACTATATATGTGCGTGTTTTTATATGTATGAATGTATCTCAATATATTTGAAAGAAGAACTACAAATCACACTGCAGATTTGTACCTTCTAATTTGGAGGTTTGTAGTCTGACCATGTTCACTTTGGATTTAAATACCTTTCAAGGTATTCAAGCTTGATTACTTGGCCTCACCTGAATAATATAGCTTAGAAATAAGGCTTATATCTGGGTAGCTGTCTTGTATTATATTTATGACTAAAAATCTATCGCTTCTAAGATCTTTTGTAGAGTAAAATGTGTATTGTAGACATTTCACTTAAGGTTTTTTGACCAGTATTTTTAAAAGCTAGCACAATTAAAAAAAATGGAGGTCCAGCTGCAAAATGTGGGGCTAGACTTTAAAGAATCCGTATTTCAGGGGGATCATGCTCTGGGGTTGTATCCAATTACATGGATATTTACAGAATGAGACACCAAATATTGGTACCGAAGGCGTCCCAAGTTGTGGAACAATCAAGGCTCTCTGTGGCACTGAGGGAGGCAGAAGCCTTCATCCTTTTGGTCAAAACCAGCACCAGGGCTATATACCACTGCCAAATGAAGAGCTGTGTTTTGAAACAACAGATACTGTTCCATAGGTGTGCTGTTAGAAAGTGCATTGCTCTTTAAAAATCTCAACAGTGAGTATGATTCTTTTTCTTTTTTCCCTTTTTTTTTTTTGAACTCAATACTGCCTAGAATCACAGAAGTTAAAATCATATCTTCAAGCTTCCCAAACTAAAGAGCTTTGGGAAGAGTGTATTTGTCATTATGTTTAATTTGCACATACCTCACCAAAGAAAAGGCCAGGGGAGCTAGGCCGAGAACACAGCTGTACAGGCAGCTCAACTAATTGCCTCTCCATCCTCAACCTCATTTATCTTCATTTCTTCCCAATTATACCAAATTATCAATAGTCTCTGTTGCATCAGAGTCTTAATCCCCTTTATTCAGGCAGCATTAGATAGTGGCAGATGAATTCTTGGAGGGAGTCAGGGTAAACAGCCATGAAATGCCACCTCTGGCAGATGGCATTGCTCACAAGAAATGTGACAAAACATTTGGAATTTGTTACTAGGCATTGGTATGAGAAGGCAAGCTGTCAATATTTTTTTAAATTATAATCAAGGTGGTGCATACTTATACCACAAGCAGAAATGAATCCTGTCCAAAACCTCAAGCTTAGTTAAGTTCAGCTTGGCACTATGCTCTTGTATTTTGTTGCTGAAGACTCTCACTTTTTCTTCTTAAGAAATATTTTCACTTTATCTGGTATTAATATCAACATTTTAATAATGTTTGTTCTGATGATAGTTGTTATTTATGGTTTTGTATACCTCAGAAAGAAATACTAATTTGAAGGCGTAGAATATCCTTTACACAATAACAAATTTAGGATGTATTTTCTTGAATAGCTTCTTTGGCACTGTTCATCTTCTTTAGGGGTTTGATCCTGTTCCTTAGAGAAGCTAATGCAAAGCTCCCACTGATTTTCATTGAGGAGAATTGCACTAGAGATTAGATGAGAGCACCTAACGGCTAGGTTTGCTGAATGAGAAAAATACTCTGAAAATTGATTGAACGTGTAAGATATCCAAGTGCTGTGGTAGGTATATATTCAGCTATTACTATGAGCAAAAATGAAAGTAGTTTTTAAAGGAAGTACCAAGTTGGCTGCTAATATAGCTCAAGATCTTTTTGAGTGTTATTTTTAAACTGACATTAAATGAAACACGGTAGATTTCACTGCTGACCTTTTATGTGAATTAGGTTTACTCACAGGCTCTCCTGGTTTTGGCAGCATTCTAATTTTTTTTGAAAGTCAGTAATAACTTAGTGCAAGGAATCGAATGCCAGATATAAAAAATGGTGCATCTTCAGAATTAGTATATACTTTGCCAATGTTCCCCATACTGACACAACTTGTTGGAGCTGTGCAAGTGTCTGCACATACTGATCCTTCATGGAAACTGGGGCTTATGACAGTAAATCTCCTTGGAGAGCTTCTACACTCATTCAGCTTCAATATAAAAGGATGTTAGGCGTCCCTTTCGCAACCTCTCATTCTCTAGTAAAATCTCCAATGTCATTGAGTTCTTTGTAGATTCTTCAAGTTGGCAGGGGTTTGGAAGATTGTCTAAATGGGTATGTATCAAGTGCCACAGTCTGTATTTAATTCTTTCAAGCCATACTTTATTTTACACAGAGTTATTTTAGTATTAGAAGTTTTTGAAAAGATTATAAATGTATAATTCGTTTATGTCACTACAAATTAACCCAGAAGATTGCAATCTGTAACTTGAACTGTTTGTAATAATTATTTCAAAGAAATAGTAAATGATAAATTGTTGAAACGTGAATGATCTGATTTTGTACCATAGTGTTAGCTATCTGCTGTGGATGTCAAGACGTTCTCAAAGCCTCTCAAAATCAAACTAAACTACCTGGCTAGTTACAGTCACAGTAAAAATATACAGTACATGTATCTCAGTGGTTGTTTCAGTGAGTTGTTAAATATGGGAAAATACTAAGTAATTTTTAAAAAAGGCAAAAAACGCTTGGTTTGTGGTGAGTGCAGGTGTCAATGATTATCATCATTGGAATATGAATCCTAGTTCCTTGCTTGCTGGCTGCTGTTTTTGAGTTTAGAAGGATGTATGTTTTATCCTTTTTGGCAGCCAGCCCTACAAACTGTGTTCAAGATCTGAAAGTTAAGCTGTTTTATTTCTGGCTTGTGCATCATCAACAGTAATAAAAACATGACAGACCAAAATTTTGACCTTATTTCTATCTGTGAAATGCACGTGTTTCTGAAGACAGACTTTGGTCCTGAAGTAGAAAACAGTTAATTTTTTTGTTGATGGTCCTAAACCAGAAGAGGTATCATGTACTAGTACAGTATTGTTATCTTTGTATAGAAAAATAAATAGCAATAAAGTCACTTATTACTTAAATACGTTAGCAATAACCATTTGGAGTGCAGAAGGGAGCAGTTATGCAAGAATGAACCATAATCCTGTGGTTACATTTCAAAATAGTATTTGAACATTTAAAGGTTGTCCTCTCTTTTGAGTTCACCAACATCATGTCTGTTGAAATAATGATCTGTGCAGATTTTTGTAAGCCCTGTTTTGTCAAAAGCACGTTCGGTAAGCTGTCAGGGGTAGGGGCCTCCCTGACCCAACTTCCCAAGAAGAATGTCAAGTGTCTGCCCATTAGCTCAAACTTGCTGAGGTTCCTACAACAGTACCTTGAGTGACAGAGAATAGAAGTCATTTATTATCTCTCAGGAAAGGGATTGCATGTGCTTTTGACATTGACATAGATCCAAAAGAAAGTTTAGGTTTTAACTCTAATTCCCTAATTCCAAGAATAATTCTGCACGTTGTATAGAAGAAACTGAATAGAGATTTATTACTTATTATTTCACCCACTACAAGAACTAGAAGACATCAGCGGAAGACAGCAAATGCCAAGTTAAGCCCCCAACAACACACCCATGAATAACATGAGGTAGCTTTTCATACAGTGCATAGGCAAGCTGTGGAACTCCTTGCTACAGAATATTGTAGATGCAAAAAATGGACATCCATTTAATTTAACAGAAGAAAAATCTATTAAAGGCTATTAAATTCAAGGAAACTAACTCTGTTTCAGGAAGTTCCTAATACATAAATTGTTGGAGAGTATTCTGGGAAATTCTCACTATAGGTTCTCTCTGTGTTTAAACTCTGCAGTAAGTATTGCTTTTGGCCCTTGTTGGAGACAAGGTATTAGACTAGATGGACTGTAGCTGTTTGTATGCAATCATTCTGAGAGCCATTATTCTTGTAGTTATATTGCCCCTCCCTCCTGAAATACCATGACTAATTTCCATTTAGGAAGCCATAAATATCTTAACTGTTGATATGAAGATTACAAGCTTCCCCCCCCTTTCATTATCACATGGTTAACTGTCAGGTAACAAAGAAGCAAAGACTTCATTTATTAATTATCAGAGCTTTTCTCCAGCGTGTCGCTTTCCTTCCTAGCCAAGAAGCAACTTGTCTTGATTAATATTTACGCATGACTAAATCAGCAAAAGAAAAGAGAAGAATGGGTACAGGTAGCTAACTTTGAGAAGTGCTTTTGAACATTAGTGTATTTTTATGAAAAGTATTATAATAGTTTGTATCTAACTTTCTATAAATATGATGTTTCATCTTGCTAAATCTAACTTTAGTGGGGTGCTTTGGTGGTATAAGTTGAATCAGCTGACCCACTGAGGCGTGTTTGGTATTTTGAGTTTAAATGAAGATACTGCCACTTGGAGCAGTTTGTGTTTTTATCAGACTAGTCCCTTACATCATATTGCATTTTCTTTCCTTTTCCTGCATCTCTTTATTTGTTTTGCAACATTTTTCCCATTTTTTAGTATTAGTTACTTGAGGAAAAGGCCATCCATATTTTAGTGATTGTCTACAGAAGACTGTTTTGCTGAAAAGATTTCATTGCTGCAGCCAGTAGTTCCTCTACACTGGTCTTAGGAAATAGGAGAAAACACCCTGCCGTATTTTAGTAGCCATCAGCATTTTTGTGTATGCAATTTGAAGGGATGAATGACCCAGTCTGTTGTTAGAAAGAGAGAGACAGAGAACAGGTTTTATACTGTTATGAGTCTTTGACACTGAGCACCTGATTTGAATTGTGAGATTTTGTTTTGACTGGAAAGGCCCATTGTAGCACAGTCTTACTTTCCAAGGTAAGTGACAATAAGAAGACTTTTCTGGTGTTGTGCTTTAGCACTATAATCATCAATCATAATTTGGGAACTTTAAAATACATTGTATTTACCACCTTCTTATTTCTTTTTCTCTGTTCATTTTAAAGGGAAAGAACTGATGCTTTGGGAGGGATGGTTAGGTTCCTAAATAAATAGTACGTCTGCTTTTATCTTCTAAAAAAGTGTCTTCCTGGAATTAATTGTTCTTAATTAAATTGGCATCAAATATTCTGACATATTCCCAGTTATCTTCAGTATCCTGTTGTTGTGAAATAAACTTTGATTTTGCTGTCATTAAGACTTTTCGAAAAGTTTAGAATTTATATTCAGATTTCAGATGCCTTCTTATTGTATAATTATCAACAGATTACTTCACCTAAGTTGTGACAGACATATTTTTTAAGTATGACTGACTGATGGACAGATTGGGAATTGCTGAATTAATGGGCACGTTTCAAAGCTTTGGCAGGGCTAAGCACTAATTACATCTGCTGAACCACTTGATAAGTTTTTGGAAGTAGCCCAGTAAAGCCATCACTGGATTTCTTGAGTTTTAATATCTTGCCCTACACACTTTCGTGGCTTTCTTGTAGGGCACAATCCAGAAGTTGATATAGCCAAATACACACAGCTAAACTAATAAATGCATTAAAGCTTTAAATGCATTGCAGATCTTCCATTTAGATTTTCAGATGGGTATCATGCTTTTGGGGGCTGATTAAAAATCTCATTCCTGTTTTAAAGTAAGAAAGTTTATTTGGGGGTAATAAGGGACCACCGCTTGTGCGATCTCCATAAATGACATCATCTACTGCCAATATGAGGGACAGAATTTGGGGTTAAACAGGTCATAATGCTGACCCAGAACCATTCTATGTTTTTCTGACAGGAAAGTGACAGTTTACCAGGAATACGGCCCGGATGGTGTCTTCCTATCCTTACTATAGTGAGATTCTCGGTTTGTCAGATATGACAAAAATTGTTTTCTGCCTCATTTTCTCTTCCTGGGACATTCAAATGTTGATACCATGAATGGAGTTGACAGAAAGTTGTAGGCTGAAGTGTTTTCAGCAGAGGATATTCTCCGTAGGCCACAAAAGTGACCCTTTTTCCCAGTATCGAGGTGAGATTAGGATATTGGTAAAAGCAAATCGTCTGGGACACCTGAAGATACTGGGGCTAGGAATGCTGGCAAATAGGCCCATGTTGTTTTAGGAGTACTGGGGTTCTAGATCAGCCAAAAAATTTCAAAGGCCTTGTGTGTGCTGAACATTTATAAAAGAAGTTAGAGGTGGTAAATACTTTGAAATTATCAGTGCTGAAATAGCAATGCACTGAATACTTCTTTTCTTTGCAGCTGATGTTATGCTTAATATGCCCAACAGCATGAAAAATGTGTTTAAAAATAATTTCAGAATAAAATTGGACAGTGAAGATGGTATTGCTTTTAACAATTTGAGTTCAATTTTTCAGAAATGTATCACAAGGAAAAATAAAATGACAGACATAGATTGAAACAGTGTGGTTGTTCAATTCAAAGGTACCTCTGACAGAGTGGATTTCATTTAGCTAGACCAGACAGTTTTAAGGCTGATAAAATGAATTTGAAACCAAATGAAAAGAAGCTGTCACCAAATTGAACTTTGATTACTTTCTGGAGATCTTTCAATACCTAAAAACAAGACACTAATTTAATCTTCACAAGTACATCTTCACCAAAAAAAGTTTTTTGGGTTTTGTTTTGAAGAACACAAACGCACAGAGAGGTTTAATACTAGAAAACATGTAGCTTTAAGAGTTCTCTTATAAAATTACTAAAAACAAAGATGGGTGAGAAGCAGCATTTTCAGAAAAACGGAGCTGAGCTTATCCCTTGCATTTCCTTCAACGAAACAGAATGAAACTTAAACAGAGGCACTTTGCTTACAGACATGTACGTGGTTGTAAATAACCTTGCAGTGGATCTGTGAGTACAGTGTGTATCAGCAGCAGCATGTGCATGTATTGCTTAGGCTGATTTCCCCTATTTGTTTGTGTTACCTGTGATGTAACTCCCTATGCATCTGAACTCGTCTCAATTCACTGTTCACAGGGACTTGAGAACAGAGACATACAGAATTTGGCAGCTGGGCTGTAAAATGGCATTAAGGGAATGCTTACCTCTCACTGCATTTTAATTTAGAAGTGAATGAACTGGGGTTTGTTACATTAGTTTTGCTTTTGCTTAGTTGAACATAAGTGTAATTCATGCACTGATAAATAAGTTCACTCAAATAACCTGTTAAGCCTGGTAAATACCAGACTTTAATTATTAAGTATATTGTAAATAACTCAGTTCCTCTTACCCAATCCATGTAGTGTCTGTCTTTATGTGTGCCCTTTTAAACACACACTGTGTTTCTGGGCGACTGTGCCCAATGCAGACAATCAGGCCTTTTTTTTTCATCCGTATTGTGCATTTAGCTGCAAATCTGAAAGCAAAACTGTACACCACACATTTGCTGCGTGGCCTGAGCTGGATGGTTGAAGCAGATCAGACCTTTTTTTAGCCGCTTCTGCTGGGCAGCCAATGCATTCTGCAATCTCGTAGGATGGCTAGCCAGCTAATCGCTCTGCCTTTTTCGTCGCACTTTGGAGTGGCTACGTTAGGGAAACCACAGTCTGTGCTTGCTTCTGACAAGCATCAGGAGCGCTGGAAGATGGAGGTTCTTGTCTCTCTTGCCCTTTTTTAATGCTGAGTACAATCTGTTCTGGGACAAGATCGACTATAATGCAAACAAGATAAGGAAAAATTACCTTTTTGTCCTTTAGTTTTATCTGTTGGAGGGAAGGTCATATGGGTAGTGGGTAATAGTGTTAAACGTAAAGCTTTTTGTAAAGTGTATAAATGATGTATTGGCATTTTGACAAATCAACAGACTTCTGAGTGCTCTAATAATATTACTATGACACTTATGAATCAAGTTACTAATCTTTTAAAATGAAATATTCTTTCTCATTTAAAATAAATAAAAAGCTATATTTCCTTTCATATACAAGAGGTAAAGTCCCATTGCTGTTTTCTGTTGTCTCATTTTCCTTAGTGTTGTATGTTTGCTTTCTTTTTTGATACATTTTTTCCCCTTTTGTTTCATATATACCTAAAAGTAATTACTTGAAGTCCATCTCTCTATATACAGTAGTACGGATCATTGTTTAATTATAGACTCCTCATCTTCTATATTAAAAAGAGTGAGACCCTTCACTAGCTTAGCGTGGACAAAGAAATTATTTTTTCCTAATACAAATTTCTTCAAAGACCAAACCTTTTGAATGTAATGAGAGAAAAAAAAAATTGACTCCCATAAATTTATTTTTGTGGTGTATTGCGTGATTCCTATCATAAAGTTTCACTTTTAGTTTCACCTGTAAGCTCATCATACCAAAGACAGGATTTAGAATCAAAACATGACATCTTTGCCTTATTGATGGCACCTGTTTGGACAAAAAATGGCAATGAAGAGAAAGCTCCTGAAAAATTGGGGCTAAACCTAAATTGGAAGTATTAAGGAAGATTTACTTGTTATAGATGTATTCACTTCTAATTGTTATGGTAACAAAGAATTTGAAAATATGCAGTGATATATATGTGTCAAATACGTATTTGCTGATATAACGCACTGACAACGGTGTTACCAAATAAGAAAGTGTGTATGCTCAGAAATGAATACTTCTTTTAAAGTTGCATGACAGTAAAAGGACTGAATATATTACCACAGGTTTGCATTTTACATATTTGGTTTATGATGTGAATCTAGTTCTGTCTTACTATTAATTTGTATGTAAATTTTTCTGACTGTATGGGAATAGATACTGCAGGGAAAGATGCAAGTTTTCTTTTAAAACTATAATTTTTTAGCCGTGCGAAGGGACTTGTGGGTAGGATGAATTGACAGTGTCTGTGGTATAGAGCACAGGAGTAGGACCCACGAGACCTGACTTCTCTTCCAGTTTCACCATTAGTCTACCAGGTAACATGGAGGAAGTTGCTTCATAATTCTGCACCTCAACTTTCCCACTTGTAACCTGGAGATAATCGTACTGCCCTTATAAAACTCTTCACAATTGAACAGTTCTAGGTAAGAAGTTCTAATGATTATTTTCTTTTTAAGAGACTTGCTACTACATAGTATATGCAGTCCAGATTAAGTGATGAAGCTGTTATCTATGTGGTGTACTGCAGACTACAAGGTACATTTCATTTAACATGCACTTTTATTATACATCATGCACTCAGCAGTATTTTTTTTCTTTCTCTAAGGAGAAGTGATAGGGAACGTAAGAATACAGGAATGGTCTGCAGAGATAAGTGTATTGCAATTTATTCTTGTGTTGCTGGCACTGAATGCTGGAGCAGATTTACAAGTGGAATTTGCAGGAAAAAAGTTATTATTGTCCCCAGGTGTAAGGAAAACTGGTCCAGTGATTTGGACTGTAAGGCATAATTTAAATTTGGTTTCCTGTTCCATTGCAGGTTTCCTGTATCTCCTTAAGCAAGTCACTTTTCTTCGCAGTACAATTCTCCATCTGTAAAATAAGAATAATTGTACTTTCCTGTGGAATGTGCAACAGTTGTAAAGCTGGGCACAGAAAGCTGATAGGGCACTCTGATACTACAGCTTCAGGGCCACAGAAGTGTGGTGGGTAGATGCACGAGGCTTTGGAAAGACGAGAGAAACTTCCAGAAATAAGTAAATGAGCTAAGAGTTTAGACCATCTGTGCCTGGGGTTGGAAGTATTGGAGAACAAACAGGGTGAGGAAGAATTTTACATGAAGAGTGCAGTTTTTTCTCTTCTTTCAAAGGTCTCTGACAAACTGTCTTGTGCACAGTTTTCCTGGCCACTGCCCTGATAATGTGAAGTATGTACGAAATCTATTTCTAAGCAAAATATTCATGCCAAGGTACATGTCATATGTGGTTTTTGAGGAAGAAGAAAGTGTGAATGTTGAACTCAAATTTACTGAAAAAGCATATGGAGAAAAATAAAACTCATTGGGTAAAATCAAATGCTAAACATTTCCTCAGAAAATCTTTTTTAAATTGCACGTTTAACTTGAGAAATACTTTACTGGATAATACCACCTCTGTTTCACAATAGTCAGAATGAACAACTTCTATACTAAGTATCAGTCAAATGTTATTTGAAAAGCTGATATACAGTATATTAAGTAACAAAGATGCTGACACAGCCTTAACTGTGGTAGTTCTAATTACTGCACTATGCCAGTGCATGTTATATTATATCACATGGCATAACTTAGTGTATCTTTCTTTGTCAATGTATTACTCATCTTTTTACAAATTACAAATCTTTTATAGGAAAGTAATTCATACTTGGACATAGTGCTAAAATGATGGAGTGATTTCCTTTTTTCTCAATCATTGATCTTTCAAACTTTTTCATTTAGCCATATTAATCATGTTTATTAGCTAAGTGTTATCATAAGGAATGGAATTTTTCTGTTACTTTCATATTCAATTAAAATGTGTTTTGCTTGCTGCTTCTATCTGCTGCATCACAGTAATCTATTTACTTATTCTAATTGAAATTCTTGTTCATAAATTCAAAACA
This sequence comes from Pygoscelis adeliae, assembly GCF_000699105.1. Lineage (NCBI taxonomy): Eukaryota > Metazoa > Chordata > Aves > Sphenisciformes > Spheniscidae > Pygoscelis > Pygoscelis adeliae. The sequence continues at coordinate 2,435,629 of NW_008825073.1, read as the reverse complement.
AAGTCAATACTGCAGTTACACATTTTCATATCAATCTAATTGAAAACATGGGGCGTACCTGAGAAGGGAGTGTACTTAAAATACCTTTTTACTCTAGAAATGTTCAATCTAACTTTTTTAAGGTGGTTTCTTTTGTGGACCAGATGTGTTTCAGAATTCGCTAACATAGTCTACTTAACTGCTGTTTAAAAGGAACGTGTTGTTACTCAAATGTGTACGTGTAATACTGAAGAAAACCACAATCTGTAAAATTGCTGCAGAACACCCTCTCTTCAGAAGACCAAACAGATATTCTAGACCAAACACGAGTGCTTAGTTTGCTATACTGTGCTTCTGTTGTAGACAGTAATTACTGCGCATAATAGGTATCTGGACTCTTTAAATTTAAATTCCTGAAAACCGATGATTTCCAAGCCCAACCTAATGCCTGGCTTGTTTAACCTAGCAAAGTGAAGTGTTTCACTTAGGACATCCCCAGGATCAAACCCAGCAGTGGAGGAAGAGCTATTTAAGCTCAGAGATAACATAGCAGCAGGTTGAATTGTTGTAACCTGTTCAGGGATGAATTTAAGCTAGAATGGTAATGAGCACTGGAGTGAATAGCGGGAGCAACTCTAGTAGGATTAACGGAGGTGAGAGACCTGACGAGCCCGAGGATGGACACCGATTAGTCTCTGGCAGGGACTGGGTGGTCTGATTCCCTGTGATAGCAGGAGATTGTGATTCAGTGTCTCAGATGTTCCCTTTCTGCTTTATTTACTTAATTGTGACTGATGTTTACTTGGGTGATTTTATCCTTAAACATTTTGCTTTTCCTGTTTCCAGAAACTAGTGTTATGAAGGTAGGTGTTGCTGAAAGTTTCTAATCATATTTTTTGCCTGATGCATATCTATTATTTTATGAAAAAAAATTTCAGGTGTAGGTTTCAGGTGCTGTGTTTGTGCTAGGTGCTTAGCTATGGTAAAGAGTATTAGCTCGTTGCTAACCAAGCACAATGTCTTTTAAAGAAAAGTATATGCCCTTTATGGTTTGTTTCTACCCTGTTTTGCAGGTGGGAGTGAATCCTCCTGGGATAAAGACAAGCTTCAGTCTCCCATTACAACAGGATCACAGCACAGCATTGGTCATCCCACACTGTCAGGGCAGTCGAGCCTTGGAAGTGCGCACCCACTCAGTCCTCTCCAGCAGAATCACCTGCTCACCAACAGTACGTACAGTGCTTTTATGGTAAAAATAAAAAGTACATGGAGCCCTGCTTGGAGGCTAGGCTTGCACTCCTTCCCAGCCTCCTGGAGGTGGGGGAAGTGGATGGGAGACACATGAGCGACAGGAGGGTCAGTCCTCCCGCTGTCTGCTGCACTTGTGCATCATGTCCAAGCCACCCACTGGGAGACAGCCGCCCTCTTTGAATAGTCACCCACTGCTGGGTTAGGGACTGTCAGTCCTTAGTTGACATTTCCATGGCCTGGACTGAAGGGAAAAATAACCATAAAGTTGCTTAAAATTTTAGTTACGTGAGAAAATTCTCTTCCAGGTGAAAATGCTGACCACTAAATAAAAATGTGAGAGCCAGGAATAAACGCAGAATGTCTATTTAAAAGCAAGCAGAAGCAATCCCTCTGCCTTGTTTTGCCTTGTACCTGCCAGGTGTGGCAAGGTCATCCATTGAAGCCAGCTATCCAAAGCAACTGGAATAAAATGACACAGATAAAGTTTGGATTTGGAACTTAAAGCTCGCTTCAAACCCATCTCTTTTCCTTCCCTTAGGAAGGGGGCAGGTGGGAAGCCAGCAGTTCCTTTTCTCCTTTGCACCCAAGGGAAAGTTATTCCAAGAAAGATGTTCAGGATTAATATTTGAAAAATTAGTGAGGAGTAAAGTTAATTCTGACAGATGATGATGGGTGAAGACTGCAAATCTCACTGTTTCTGAATTCTTGTTATTTGTTTAAGCTCTTCATCCTCAAAGTTTTGAAAGTTGATTTTTGGTGTTAGTTTTAATGGATGAATTACATCTCTGGCTCCTTTACACAATTTTAGGAGCAGATAGTTGCTTGCTACCTATGTAGGGCCCCAGACTTGAACAAATCAAAGCTGTTGAAATTACTCCTACAATATGGGTCTGCTTTGTTCATGGGAAGGTATGGACCTGAGCATTTTGGGTTAAGTTTCAGGAGTTAAGAATCACCAGATTGTAGGACTCAAATTCACTGTAGTTTATCCTTTCATTTTATATTCTTGCATAATTCAATGCCTGTATATATTTTACATACCAGGATACTGTGTTCTTTGCTGTTAAAGAAAACTTTAAAGATCTTTTCCAGTAGATTTTGTAGTACGCAAATGTCTATAGGCTATTAAAGGGTTTACTGAATGTCAGACATTATGTCCAATGATTTGCAAGTGTAGGATATATTTTCTTCATAGTCCTCTGAAATGTTTGACGGATTGTGTCTTAAAACTGGTGATGTGCTGTTAAATTCTGTTTGTAGTTTGCATTTAGTTTGCATGTCAATTGGACTTTAAGTAGACATACAACTCAATGTGGCCAGATGGTGTCTGGGAGTTTTGGAACTCTATAGAGTATGAGGAAAGATTATTGGGCTGTTAAGGGAGATATGCAGGGGAACAAAGGCTTATGGATGTAAGCACTGAAGGGGATTGTCAATATGGTTTAAAGTGAAGGGAGATGTATGTGGGCTTTGCTTATTACCTATCATAATTAATATTGGCATGGATCATCATATAAAATACATAGTGAATCATAAGACATCACAACTGTTGATCATGATATACTCAAGCTAAACAGAAATAGTGTGGGAGCTCAGAATATATACAATTCTGCCTTTCGTGGTGGGCGCAGTGGTGTTTTTGTATCGCTATAGTCAAATTGTATGGGAATAACATAAGCTATATCAGTCAATGATATTTTTTATTGTGGGTTCTGTCATACACCAAAATGGTGACTGGCCTTCTCATTTAAAATAGTTAAGATAGAGCCAAAGGTTAAAAAACTTTTAGAAATAATTAATGTGAATAACATATGGTTATGACTAGCTATATGATTATGTTATATACTACTTGTACCTGAATTTTTTTATGAGGCTTTCTAATGTAAATTTCATTTAGAAAAACGATAAGACATTTTGTATGGCAGAATGAGTCCTATTTTTTCTGACAAAAGGATTTTGGATGCCCAAAGGTAGCTATCTCCAAGGGGTCTCTCTAAAGAATTCTTAAATGCAACATAACCTGAAACAATTTTTTCAGTGAATTGATGTCTTGGTCTTGCTTTCCACTGTAGTCATTACTAAATACAACAAGTAATACATGTGCTGAAATAGACATTAATGACACACGAGAATCCAATTCTTGCTAGCAGTAACATCACCTTTTTGGCAATGTCAAGATCTGCAGGTTGGTCCAAATGAATTTCATACCTTCTTAAATTGTTTTATATGCATAGCAGAAGACAATTTAAAGTGACTTTTTGGAAATTAAAACCTCTGGCAACAATTTTAACCTCTCATTACATGTTCCAGTTCACAGACCTTCTGTACGGTAGTTCAGTAGTGTCTATAGCCCAACCCATGGCTTTCTGTATTCAAGAAATAGTCCTAATATAAAAATCTAGTCTCAGATTGCTGTATATGTGAACTAATAATAGTAAGAGGACTTGGTAGGAGTTACATTGTCAGCTAAAATGGAAAAACATGCAAATATCTGCATGTTTTGTGTTGTTTTCTTTATTGCTCTTAATACAGAGATCACTGAACTTATGCACTGTTGTATATTCATTTTGCTAATATTGTGTTACTTTACAGCTGTATGTTTTGAATGTATTATTTTATTACAAACCATACAGCCTTTTCTGGAATACAAAGACAATTATTCCCTATGTAACATCAAAATTATTAACACATCATAATTTTGAGTTTGTCTAGTCAATGTTCCAGTAGAATATAGACTCTAAAAATTAAGGTGTTGGGTTATAAAATGAGGGACTGACACATATAACCTGCCCGTGCTCTCTTTTAGGGATAGACCTGCCATTTATGATGATGCCCCACCCTCTGCTTCCCGTCAGCCTACCTCCCGCTTCGGTTGCAATGGCAATGAATCAGATGAACCACCTCAATACAATAGCTAACATGGCTGCAGCAGCCCAAATGCACAGTCCTCTTTCCAGGGCAGGGGCCTCTGTTATAAAGGTAAGAGTCATCTATGAGACTTAAAAAAAAAATAGCTTTTTGTGGCTAACAAAAACATTTACAGTGACTTTCTTAAGGAAGATAACTAAGAGGCAATGAGCTTGTACTGCCTGTAGCACACCTGGTCTGCTGTTCCTGATAGTGCTTCAGTCTGAGGAAATACTCACGAGTACAGTCACGAAGTTAGGATGCTCTGCTCTATCTTCAAATCTGTAATGTAATTAAAAACAGATACTAACACTCACTAGAGGCTAGGGGAATAAGCAGTGCTGCATCTGTTAAAGCTCAAAAGCTATTCTAAAATGTTGTTTAAAATCAAACTTAACGTTACACTTAAAAGAAAATGCTTTAGAACATAACAGGAACTCTGGTGTGGTGCAATTCTAGAACAGGTTAATAGCAGAGAAAACCATCAGAAGTACCTTAGTGAGTGCAGTCTCTGGTAGTCACACCTAAATCTCCTTCCGGCTGGATAAAACGTGTTTATACTTTTGAAAGGTTTCTGATAGTCTCTTCCAAGCAGGTTGTTAAGAAAATTCCATGCCTGTGTGGAGAGGTGAAGTCCTGCCACACACTAAACAATGTATTGAAACAAGAAATTTTCAAAGTAGAAGGATGTAGGATCAGTGCATGTGAAGGATTGGTGCTATGGGATTCTCTAACACAGTGTGTCCTCTTTTTATTAAGCAAAAATGAAAGGTCTTATCACTAACTTTTGTGTGCATTTGCATGCACGTGCATGTTTCTTGCTGACAAAATAAAATTTTGTCAACTTTGAAAGGTAGTTGTTTTAGTCTGTTTTTCTTTGTTTTTAAATATTTGAGTCTATAGAGCCATCTGTTCTGGAAAGTACGTCGTCTTATTTTGATATTTATGCTCATTTACACTCATGTATCCCCATCATTCTAGAATCCCAAAGTTCTGAGTTGCTTTATTCTATTAGTTTTCACTGATTTGCTGAACTTCATCTCGTCTCTTTATTGTAAAACATCTTTGTTATAAAATATCATTATTCTATCATTGAGAAAGTTACTGTTGCCAATATTACAGGCCAATTGTGAGAATAAATTAGTTAGGATTGTGTTGTACTTTCTATTGTCACAGCTTGCCACTGCAGGAAATTTTGTTTCTACATCAAGCAGGGAAAGAAACTAGTAGTACACAACCACATGTTTATTCTTCATACTTGTATGTACTGATATCAACATACTTTCAAGGAAGAAAGCAAATATCTTTTGTCACATTACAGTAGCATAAAATACTACATGTCTCTGTTGCTGAGGTTCTGGACGTCTTTGTTTTTCTTCTGATCTTCTTCCTGGCCCTGAGCATCTCCAAAATTGCCTCAGGTTGTTTTTCTTCTTTACTGAGGGTTCACTTCCAATTCAGGGCAAATGTTGTTCTTAATACTTTGATTTTGTTTACATTTTGTTTCCTTGGATTCTGGGAGGCTGATAAAATTCAGGGGGGGCGTTCCCCAGTTAGAGACTATTTAGGATTAAGATCTATAAAAACTTCTCCTTATAATCAGTGTATCTGCACAGTTGTTGACTGGGTGGGGGAAACATGATATCTCTGATGTCTATTAGTTAATGCAAGTCACTGAATTGTTAGAAAGTAATTGAGGCTCCGTTCGTTTCACTCAGTAACCTTTTCTTCAACTGTTCAGAGACCTCTTGAGAAAACCGTAACTTAAATACAGCAGTGGAATATTTGTAGCAGCAAGTAGACTGCATAAGCTTTGATTATATTTTAAATGCTATCAGTATGTCAAAATGAAGATTAAGTACGTATTTGTAAACAGTGCTAGTTCTTTGTAATATAAACTACAGTTTTTGCAGGCAGTTAGGTTTAAGGAAGCTCTTTAGCAGGCCCTTGCTGATGCTAGTTACTCATTTACATCTATTTTTTTCCCCAACACCTGCACTAGAGGATACACAATATCTCTACAGCAACAGTAGGTCTCACCAGCACTCTAGTGGGAATTACTTCCTCTACATGATGTAGAGGAAAATACACCAGTAGCTAATGTGACAGAGGTAAAGTGTGCAGCCATTGCTGTGTTACTCTCACCTGTCAAGTGATGCTGCATTTTTCTCTCATTTGTTCTGAGTGCTGAAACTGTACATAAATTTTATTACAGACAGCGTGAGGCTCCTTTTGTCCTTTCCTTCCCTTATGTACCATCATCTAGCTCTGAATGACGATCAGTTAAGATGAAATCCTTGTACAAAATGAAACATGTAAAAGAAAAGCATTGCTGCTGTTGTTATCTGTCAGCAGTATTACTTCTATTATATGACATTATTTAAGTGCATTTAATAAGTACCAAAAATGACTAGTTTTAGATAGACTGCAATTCTAGCATCATGACATTACTTAAAATGGGAGAAATTAATCGAATATATTAAGTGTCTATCATAATTTCCATACTCTGATGACTAAAATACCACTTGGCCTGTTTTCTATAGGTGTGAGAATCAGCTGCTTTATAAAGGTTTTGAATGAAGTCATTCTGCTTTTTATATCACATTTGCCATTTAGAAATAAGCTGTTCTACCAAGATATGCATGATCAGCAAAGTTAACATTTAGTGCTCCAGAAAGAAATGTCATAACTATGAAACTTGATTTCTTCCTGACAGGAACACTATAAATTAGGCAGGCACAATGGCCAGGCTCGCAAAACCTTCTTAACCATCTACAATACGATCTGATGTGATTATAGCAGCACCCGCTAGCAGTGCTGTAGCTACGGTTCTGACAGTGCCCCTGTAATAAATCCAGGCTTTCAGGGATTTACTGCGCAGCTAAGAGCTTGCTCCATTTGAAACTTGGCTCAAATGGTTCTGAAGAATCTGTATAACTGAGGGTGTCATATGGCAAAAACAAAATTTGGCAGCAACACTGACTTCACCACCCTCTCTTTTCTCCCTCTTGCGTCTACTCTCCTGTTAGTTGTTTTTTTTCCAGAGCTATTCTTCAGCTGGATGAACTCTGCAATCCAGTTACTGGCCTAGGTAGGTGTAAAATGCTTTGCCAGCCTGGTCTTGAGGACCAGTCTGGGGTGGAACTTAGCTGAAGTGCACTTGAATCATGGTGTAGGCTAGAAACAGTAGTGAATAAATGCAGTAGTTTACTGTCATCCAGTAATTTTGCTCCTGAAACTTGGAAAAATCTACTCAGTGATGATATTTTCAGGTCTTCAGAAGCAAAGTTTGGATGGGCCCTTTATACAAGAGAGTTCTGTAAACTTTTCACTGAAGTTTACAGAACAACTCAACTCCAGAGAGCAATAACTACATAACGTTAAGATTTTTATTTTACAGTGGACCTAAAATGAATGTGACTATTAATACGCATTCACATATTATATTATGTGCATATTATACAGTTTATCATAAAGGAGCTGTTAAGATGTATGCTGAGAACACAAATTGAATAGAATGCTGAAAGCACACCTAAATTTTAACAGATCATTTAAATTAAATTGGGTCCGAAGGAGTTGAGACCTCACAGCATATAACGTGGACAGCAAATACACGAAGAGGTGTCACAGCAAAAATGGCAGTGGCTCTTCTGTTCATTGACAGTGCTTTTGAACCTCAGAATCAGACCATGCCCAGGTAACAACTCTCTGTCCACAGTGGAATGAGGCCTCAAGCTCTGGATCCTCAAGCTATGTACATCGGGAGTGTTAAGGTAGTGTCATCAAGCCTAAAGTCTCGTTTTATACAGATTAAGCCAGAAGGGGCTTATATGACTAAAAAACATACTAGCTTACACGCAACAGGTGGGGAGCAGGCGGAGGGGAGGTTTAGGGTTAGGAAAGTATAAGGAGGGCTGGCAAGAGCCAAGTTTCTGGAGCTGTAACTATGCGAGTCTTTGTATATTCACTGAAAGGCCACTTTCCTAGATGTCCTTTGGAACAGGTTGGTGGGAGATACTGTGGTTAGGGTGGGCTTGAAACTGTGGGAGCCGAATCCAAACCAGGGGCCTTAAGCTGTTCTTTTGTCTTACATATCAAAGGAGTACTGAGAGTAATGAGGCAAATTTTTATCACAGAGATTTGAGAGGCTCTTTTACCCTTTTCTCCCAGTTTTTCCTTGCTTCTTGTTCTATTCACCCCACATATTTTGCACTTTCCTTGCTCCTTTTGCTCATGTCTCACCCTTCCTCCTCCATCTCTCCTCCTCGTTGTTCTCTCTCCCTTTCCTTCTGGCTCTCTAACAACCTCTTCTGAGCCGCTGAGAGATGTGCTTCTCCTGAGTAGGAGTATTTCTGCAAATTGGTTTCCTGCTGTCCATTTTTGTTCTATCATCATTCCTTCATGCTTGTTGTATTCCTACTTTTCTCTTATTCTTTTTTCTCTTATTCTTTCTGCTCTTATCCAGGTCCCAATTAGGAATAAGTGGCATATTTTTTGAATGCAGCTGGAAAACCCAGAGAAAATAAGTTAAAATATAATAGGAATGCCTTGTTTCAAAAAAAGAAAAAAAAAAAAGGTCAAAATAAAGCATTTTGGGTTTTGTATTTGAAATTGTATTTCTTTCAGAATTTCACCCCAATGTACTTAAGAAACAAACCAAAACCCACCCACTTCCCACCTCCCCCCTGCCCCAAAAAAACCAAAAAAGGGACATTTTAGGTGAAATGCATTGTTTTGTTTTGATAGGGAAACTGAAATCTTGTACTCACAATCAACTCTACACAATTTCTGTCTGAATATTTTGGTCTACTGATAAACAGAACAAAGCATTATTTGTACAGTGTGATCTAGACATGCAGTAGATTTTTGAGTCTCCTTTTCTTTGTGTTCTGTTCTTCTCCTGGTTTTGTGGGATTGTTAAAGCATTTGTAAAGGACGTATATGACATGATTTTAAATTCCCTAAAGAGAATACAGATGGGCTGTGTAATTATTGCTGAGAGGTGCTATTTTCTGTGTGCTGTACAACTCACATTCATAATATTTACCTGACAGCCAGAAAAATGTGGCCATCTCAGAATACTCTGAAACAATTCTTCTCAGTATGAAAACATTTCTCGTTACAGAATTTATAACATTTAATTTCATATCTGTCTGTGCATTCAATTCATACTGAATTGTTTTCAGAACATTACAAGATTTATAAAATAAAACTTCCATAAAATTTCTGTTATTTTTCTCATTATTAGATTTATTCTGTCCTGTCTCATAGCATGTGTTCATTGCTGGCAGCTTATTGCTGAAATGGGTACTAGAATATGTTAGGGGAGTGACAGGTGAGACAGAGTAGTTTAAGTTTGCTTCTTATAAGGCTAATTTTTGTGGCTGTATCTGTAGCAAAGGAGAAGCGAGTGTGCAGTTGTGTATCTTTTTATTCACTGATACAGAGAAACTACGATGCTGGGAGATGTTCAGGTCCCTACAAATTGCATTAAATATCCTTCTCATATCTTCTCCTTCGAAGGGAGGCATATCCTTCTCCCTGCAAGGCCAATAATGCCTTGCTCGTTAACACCGAGACACATAGTTGCTAGGTTAAAGAATAAGCAATGAATACTTATTTTAAACTTGCAGGTGGGAAAAAATACAGTAAGAAGCAAGTACATCTCTTTTCTGCAAGGCTTGCAAGGGAATATTGTTAGGCCAAGCACATACTAGCTTTTAGTTCTGGCTCAGATCTTTTTAGTATCGGCTTAGTCATTTGCATTTGTACTTAATAACTAATATAGCTATAAGGTAGATTAGATATAGCATTATCATCATTAGTCCTGGGAGTGCCTTTCGTTCATTCAGTAGCAGCACTGGGTGAAACAATTCATAGGAGGGGTACAAGGAGAAAGTTTGCACTGCAAGATCCTTTCCAATTTTAGTCAATGTTATACTTCCAGATTCAAAGTAAAAGGTAAAGGTAAAATCTTAATTATACGAGTGAAGGTTGCTGTAGTTTTCACAGTGACTGCTAATTTAAGAAATGGTGAAGAAGGAAGCTCTTGTTTGGCTGTTTACCAATGCCATCTGATTAGCTGCGGTTTTCTGTTTGGCTGAGCAGCTGGCAATTAATGAATTGATAGGAAGTAGTCACAAGGTAATGGAATTAGCAAGTGAACATCTGGTATTAAAAATCAGTAAACATAGAAGAGTTTTTATGATTTCTTAAATTTGGTGGGAAAATAATTGCCAGCTGACTACAACCGAAACAACTATATGTACAAAGTGAAAAAAATTGCATTTTAAATGGCGAAGTACGTATTTTAAGTGAATGACTTCCCGATACACTGCAAAAGATGAATGGGATCCAGCTGGCTTTCAGACATACAGATCCTTTCTTAGTTTTTAGACCAGCTGTTTACCTTGTTCATCTCCAGTTCTTAGAGCAATTGGAGATACTACAGCTCAGAAGACCAACAAGTCATCCATACTCCTTGTGTATGCCCATTTCCAGGCTGAGATGATTCAAAATATAAACCTAACCACTGTTCTTTTGCCCAGAAACAGGAACTCTAACCATCGTATTTCTTGTAGGCCACTGTCCGGCATCATTTCAGATTTAGCACAGCTCCTGCTTACTGTGTCAGGATTATTCTTTTTCTTTGAAAAGCCTAAATGCCAATTATGTATTGTTTTTCTCGATAATGCATTAGTTAAGGACCGTAAACTTTAGAACACTATTAAAAATGTACTTGTTACTAGAATTCAAATAGTATTAGTATCAGCTAAGGTCAATTGGAAAGAAATATGTGTCTTACTACTAACTAAAAAAAAAAAAAAGTGTTAACAATTCAATTCTTTGCTAACTGAAATGGTGTTAACTTTTCTTACTCTTCTCTCTTACTGAAGATGGAATTCAGCCAGGGAGATAGGAGCAGTGATATCACAGGCATGAAATTGTGGTGGTTTTGGATAGGAGGTAAGGAGGTCTGCAGCCAGCCTGCTGGCTGACTGCTCCTGGCTTCACAGACCCCTCCAGAGAAATGAGACTCTGGTTTCTAGATTTTTTTTAACTGTATAGTCCATTTTGAGAATCTGCATGGTGATTTGGCAAGCACTGGGAGATCGAGGTGTGGCACAATAAACATTCCAGTGGGGAACTAGTGTGCAAATTAATGTTGGAAAATTTGTTCTGCCAGAGCCTATGAACTCTCTGTTTTTCCAACATGGTCATCAGCTCTGAATCTTTCTTATAATAGTTGAAAACTAGTCTAGACCTAAAGACAGTAAATCCCCATTTTTCCTTCCTCTCCATTTCATTAGCAAGGTCTGATGAATTCCAGCTCTTCTGCCACTGCAGAGCCCTGTAGAGTACAGAAGCAGCACCTCAATTAAACATGAAATATCAAGATAAATGTCTGAATAAAATATCCAGGACTCAGACAAACTTCCAAAACCTGCTTGTCAGCAGTGAAATGCCATTAAATCCTCTAGGAACTCATTAATAGATTAACATTTGGAAGAGTAATTACAGCTAGATTAGAACTAAGAATAAAGAAAAATAAAGGAAAATCCAGCAGCATTGTTTCTCTAAACTCTTGACACAAAATGAGGATCAATACTATAAAAAAATCAGAGGTGAGGAATTAAGGTCAAGATGATTATGTCAAAACAAGTGAGCTGTTCATATATATTTAAAATAAAATAAGCGTGGATGCAACTGTTACGTAGTGTTTCATATTATTTGTGTGGAATAATACCTCACGGGGATAGAAAAGGGATACTGAGGTGAAATCAAGGATGTATGTGGAAATTGGATGAGTTGATGACTTCAGTGCCGTTAACCTAAATCACAACTAAAATTAACAATGTCAAGCTTTGTAGCTACATTTTCTGAGCCAAAGCAAGACACTGATCTTTAGTGAGACAGAAATATATTACCCTTCAAAAGGATTAAATACTGCAAAAGTCTTTTTTGAGAATTTATGTTACAGCTGTGTAAAGGGAAGAGAAAAGATAAAGTAGGTACTATAGTTAGATAAATAGGTGAGATCTTGAGAAATGTTTTCATTTTACATAAAATTCTCACAATCTGTAAATTTTATATATATAATTCATTACATTATAACCTGGAATATGAATCTTACAAATTTCTGAAATAGGAAGAAACACAAATGGAGAAAATATGACTTTATTTAGAAATGCTTCTCTATTACTGTGAGTGTACCTACTGTAGAACCAGGCTGCACACAGTGTGCCGCTGGGAACTGAGCTATTTTCAAGAGGGAAAAAAACCAAAATATATGAAAAGTAACAAGGTTGTAAAAAACATAGGTGACAAATAAAATGAAGTCATCAATGTGTAAAAAAAAGTTAAGGTTTTAGATTTGCAATTTTCCTATTTAAATGCCTTCATTGATTTGTTACAAATACTGTTAACCCTGTGTTTCGAAAATGGTGAGGACATTATCACTTGTGTTCTCATTTGTAATAAAATAGATTAACTTGCTGTGAAATTTTAACTAGGCTGAGACACAACAGTAGCTACCTAATGAACCAGAGCACATTGCTGTTAAGTAGCTAAATAGATGCATACTGATTACAGGACTGAAAAATGGATCTGTTTACTTGCAAAAAAAGAGTCTGTTCATAGTGTTATTCATTATCGTAGGGGAAATTCAGCATTACGTTTCCATGCAAACATTTAGAAATAGACAATTTCTTGATCCATACGCAGCCTTAGATGATGGTACTCTATCCTCATTTGTAGTACATATGATACAGGGAAAATTTCAGCTCCTTTGTTGCTTATAGGGAAAAACGTATCTTCCCTGTATATGTAAATTTTTGTGACTGGTAAGACGTTAGATGACATAATCAACTAATTCTCTTAGAAAGTGATTCACTGTGTGATTAAGAATGACATTATTATTTGACACTTTTATTTCTGCCTGAACATTTCAAACCAAGGCCCTGTGTTTGAAGGCAAATTACTTGAAGCAGAGATTATTTTATAGTAAGAGACAATGGGAAACGCAGTTACCAGAAGGAGCTCAAATACTTTGCTTTTCCAAATCATCAGCTTTTGAATTACTCAAATAACTCCCATTTAAGATGACATATATGGCTGTTTGTGTGATATCTAAATGTTAATTCATAGTCATATTTGTCCATAGGTTTTTTTGCAGAACAGTTGGCATGTCCTCTCCTTGGCCCTTCATTTTCATGGTTGCAATAGACAATGAAATTTACTTAAACTATGTACTCTTCTGTAAAAGTAATAACTTTCAAATGATATCTTAATTGTAAATGGGGTACTCTTTGTGGTAAAAAGAGAGGAAATAGCGCCTAAGAAGAGTGTTAAAGCTGAAATCCAGGCAAATAAAATTACAGTCAGAGTTGTAGCCTATTTAGAAGCCTATTTAATAGCTGTAACCTATTTACAAGCTATTATTTACACAAAGGTAAAAGACACATAGTATTTATAAGCTCAGGATTGCATGTATATGATCCATCATTCAATTAGGAGAATACTTCCTGGGGTAAGAATGTGACTTTTAAAAGTAACTTAATAAGCAACGCATCCACGAAGTAAGTAGTGACTCTTTTGCTCTTCTGCTCATCTCAGCAACCTCTAAAACCGCTTTTTTACAGAGAAGAAGAAAACACAGGAGACTTTAAGGTCAGTGACTTCGACTTTTTTCCCCCAAGAATTTGAAAAGTTGTTTCTTTAAAACCATTCAGTTTTCAAAATTTTAAGAACTTGTGACTCAACATAATAGATTCATAACTGTTAAAACTTAATAAACATTTTTAATTAGCATTCAAAAATTCCGCAATTAAAAGTCTCCCTTTAAGATCTAGTAGTTATTGTATGTTCATTAAATAACAGATGATTAGTGAAAACAGATCCATTGAGGATTAACAGCTATGTAATAGATACACATCTGTTACATGATTTTGAGGCTCAGTTGTTATTTAATGTACAATAACTATCCTATTAAAAACACATTCAGTGCTACGTTTTCAGCTGGTGTGATTGGAATAGGCAAATGCCACCCTTGCCATTAGGAGGATCCAGTCTCACATTCCCTTTGCATCATTCTCAAATGTATCTGTAAATACAAAGATGAGTGTGGTTTAGAGAGATGGTTTTAATGGGTAACAGAATATTCTTAAAACGTCGATCTTACTGCCAGTGTTATTAATGAATTGCCTCAGTAGGTTATGAAGAGAAGCTATTATGCTAGCTATTTATAATGGAAAAACTATTAGAATCTACCGTTCTCTTCCTAAAGCTATATTATTGATTTAGGATACTGTCTAGCAAAAACTGCATAAAAAGTTCAGATGCTATTGAGTTTATTTTCAAAACCACATGGTAAATTGCCACCAAGTAGCCAGATTGCATACTCCTAATGAAAAATCTTTGAGAATAGGCTAGAAAGGCAGAAAAATTGCAAAGTTCCTTTGAGACAACTTCCCCAGATTACACTGTAATTGTGATTTTTAATGAGGTGGGGGCAAGAGGATCTCCCTTTTTAAAAAAAGAAAGTAATATTTCAGTTCTGAGTTTCCACAGGGAACAGCTGATTGCCAGGGATGAGGGCAACTCCAAAGATGCAGTTTCTGGAATTCTGTAAATTCAAGCATCTTCTTGTTAGTGTCTCTCCATTGGAACTACACTTTCAAGAACTTGTAATAAAGGATTTAAAACATAGAAGGGATTTTAAGATAAGAATATCTAGAGTATCTCAGGCCATGATCTGTCCTTTTTAGAAGATTCTCATTTTTTGTCAGACTTGGGAACAGGAATTTTGAATTAATTCAGAAAATTAATTGTTGGAAGGTTGGAAGGGATCTGGAGTGGTCATATAATCTCTTGCCTTCCTCAAGACAGGATGCATTATTACTTATGCCACGCTTGTCTAACTTGTTCCTAAAGATTTTCACTGATTAAAATTCCACAGCACCTTCAGGCAATCTGCAAGTATAGATACACAAAGCTGCAGAATTTCATTTTGCTAAATTTTTGTAATTTCTTATCCTTAGAGTTGTAGCTACCTAAAGTACTATGTATATTTAAATTAGAGGTTAATGCAAATGTACACATAAGAATTTGCAAGCACATTCTTATTTTTGTTAGCCAGTGGTGCTTTTCATGCAAAAGTGAAGTTCTTACCAGTGCCACAGCTTTTAAAACTTGGGCGCTACCCTGAGAAGATATTGGTGTAATTTATTCAGGTACAGGTTCTAGTGAGTTTACAAATTTGACTGCATTTAGTGACTGTTTAGTCCAAATCTGAATCATTTATTTGAAATGTGACTTGTGTCAATTTTACTGTCTGTAGATTAAAAGTAGTTTGTGAAAACATGAAAGAACGTTCTTTATGTTCCCATGTGCGAAACAGTTAGAAAATAAGAAGTTACCAAGAAAAAAAAAGAAGAGGTGGCAAATGCTATGTCATGACACAAAGGATGAAAAGCTGTGCCCAGATACGTTGCATGTAGAAGGCTATACTCTTTTTGGCTATAGAAGACTATACTGCTCTTCTGATGTGAATTCTGTTCACTATTTATCTCGGAAAGACCGTTTGTTACTGCTATTTTAGCCAACTTCATTTTTTCATTGAACTTCAGTGAAGTTCATGAATCAAATTGCACAGATCTTGTTTTATTTCTGTTTCAAGGAAAGGATTCAAGATAGCCCTTCTCCAGCTCCGTCTCTAGAAGACAGTCAGCGGCCTGGGAGCCACGCTTCCTCCCATCAGAGCAGCAGCGTGTCCAGCTCGCCGTCCCAGTTGGACAACACACCAGACAGAATTGGTTAGTGCTTTGCAGCTTCACAGCCCTTCGCAGTTACTGACCTCAAGAATTTTAGAAGTTTGTTGAAGCAGATATTTCTTTGCTGGGAAACTCAGGAAAGCACTCACTTGCTAAAAAACCCCAGGAAGTTCATCGCTATAGTTGAAGGGGCAGAGCTCAGCCCCTCAGATTCATTCTGTGCCAGTATCCACCCATGCACAGAAGATGTCACCCATTCTCTGGTACGACCAACTTCTCTTGCATGCTGGAGTAAGAAAGTGCCTCTGAAGGCACCTGGAATTGAAAAATAGCAAGATACCTTTTTCTTTGTATGTATGTCAGAAAAGTCATAGATCATATGATGGCTTTTCCATTCCAAAAACCACCTCATGCCCACACATTCCCTCACCAGAGGCTGAGGGCTTTTTGATTTTTTGGTCTCTCCACCACAGCTTTCACAGCCTGTGCGTTATCGATCTTGTGTTTAAAATGCTAATTCAGTCTAGAGGAAGTTTAGGTCCTATTCCTGGTGCTTCCAAGAGGGATCTAGGGCAAGTCAATTAACATCTCTTCACGTCAGCATATGTCAACACTGTTGTCTTCACAGTGACTGGAGCCTATGCAGGCATTGCTGAGCTAGATTTAAACTACAAAAACAGTGCAGTCCGTGTAAGTCAGTGTAGACTTCACTCCCATCAAATAACTGCTCAGCTGCGTGCTGGGATTTTGCAGTTTTGACTGTGGTCCCTGCAGCAGCACCATGGCACTGCATAGCACAGTTGGCTCTACACAAACTAGTCAATGGAACCTGAACTACTTCGCCTAAACATATGCACACGCAGGGCAGAGACTAGAAAGTAGATTCCCCTCAGCTTTTTCATATGTAAAATAGGGCTAGAAATATACAGGGCAAGAAATGTAACTTCCTATAGCAACAGTGAAAAAGGGACTTTTGTCCTCACTGTAGCTTTTGAAAGCTACCGTAACTTGTTTTATTAATAGTAGTAGCACACACTGCAAGCCTCTGGGCTCCAGAAATGATGCTGAAAGTTTTCTAAAGAAAACTCGGTTTTATTTATGTTGAACCAAACATTTCTCTGTGTTGAAGTCTAACGCTTACTGTTGTAAAGATATGTGTGTATACTTTGTATCTATATAAACATATATATTTTTACTTTTGCAATTTAAAAAAAAAAAACTTTCCCTAAAACATGGCAATGAAGTTTTTAACAAGTGTCCTCACTGCAATAACTTTAAATTCTGTAATTAGTTGATTGCAGAGAAGGAAATGTTTTAATCAAATAAGAACAAAGAAAATAGGCATCCTGAAATCATAAACTTAACACCTCTCACTGATCTTGCAGGTGTTAAGTAAAGAATTTCTTTCAACACTACAGCATATTGTTTTTTCGCTGTCATCTACCCATTTGGGTTACTATCGGTCTACCTGTATTTTTATATTAAGCTTGCTGCTTTATAGATAATTACTAATACTTAAATCCTTAAATGTATTTTTCCCCAAAATGATTTCTGTTAAATACTTTCCTACTTAGTTAATTTGAAGATTTCATAAGAAATCCCATTCATCTCAGTAGTAATTTGGGTTCTATCTTGGTATCTTTGTTTAGTCAACTTGAGCAAATTTGCTTTTGCTGCATGTTTTACTTGGCTCTAAGTGCTGAACTGGGACAGTGAAACGGTTGATTATGGACAATAAAAATGGTCAATTGCTTTAGAACTTACATAGTATAAATAAATGTTAAAATACCAAAATATTCACAAAGAGGAAACAATTTAATATTTTCCTCTCTTCTGACATTTTTTTACTGACAATGTTATATAGCTGTGCACTCTGATTTTTTTAGGTATGCTGACCAACAGCAGGGAAGGAGAACTCATTGATCAAGAAACTGGGACCAGCCTAAAAAAAATACAAAAGGAGAAAGGTAAAATTACAGACCATGTTCCATCTCAGGCATTTAATTACACTTACTACGTGTTTTATTCCTTTTTCTAGTATTCTGCATATGCAATGGCATAATATTATAAATTTAAGAGAGCTAAGTGTGTAATTGGAATGAATAATGTATCCAGTGAATTTACATGGCGTTCTCCTTAGGAAGTGTAAACAATCAGATCTTTGCTTCTCTCTGTTTATACAGTATGGGGCTAATATTTTGCCGATCTTTTGACTCAATTATTTATGAAGTTCCTAGCAAATATTTGATTTGTCACATGGTATTGTTTCTTTGCCTCCAGTGGATGTGTGTGCAGACTACTCTAATGCTGGTACATAGGTGATGGAAATAAGCCATTTTTTGTGTCTAATAATATTACATTACTGCACAAGTGAGAGGCAGCAAGAGAAGAAGTGATGTCTGGCCTGTAGTGATTGTTCTGTAGGCAGGGAGGTGCCTCCTCTGCTTGTTCTCCCTGGAGTGACTGTTGGGTACTGGAGAAAGTGAATATGTTGGCATATGCAGGTAAGCTCTGGGGAAGTAGTGTAGTGACAGAGAGCATGGGGCATCTGTGGCTGCACATCGAGGAAGAAGCCATTTTGTTTCCTTGCAAATACAGCAAAAAAAAAAATCATATTAATAGGTGAGAGGTTTATTCTGGCAGTACGTACAGAAAGCACCATACAAAATGAGTTTCTGCAAAAAAAAGAAGATGGGATATAGTTAAAGAAATGAAAGAAAGCTGAAGGTAAGTGAATACTGGAAAAATACTGCAAAGGCATATACTGAGGGGAGATATTAATGATTCAGAGTGAAAGAGATGTGAAGGAAAAGAAAGAGAAGGAAGTGACCTGTTGTGGTTTAACCCTGGCTGACAACTAAGCACGACACAGCCGCTTGCTCACTCCCCTCCAGGTGGAATGGGGAAGAGAATCAGAAGGGTAAAAGTGAGAAAACTCATGGGCTGAGATAAAGACAGTTTAGTAGGTAAAGCAAAAGCCGTGCACGCAAGCAAAGCAAAACAAGGAACTCAGTCACCCCTTCCCATCGGCAGGCAGGTGCTCAGCCACCTCCAGGAAAGCAGGGCTCCATCACACGTAACAGTGACTTGGGAAGACAAGCGCCATCACTCCAAATGTCCCCCCCCTTCCTCCTTCTTCCCCCAGCTTTACATGCTCAGCATGATGTCATATGGTGTGGAATATCCCTTTGGTCAGTTGGGGTCAGCTGTCCTGCCTGTGTCCCCTCCCAACTTCTTGTGCACCCCCTGCCTGCTCACTGGCCGGGCAGTGTGAGAAGCAGAAAAGGCCTTGACTCTGTGTCAGCACTGCTCAGCAGTAACTAAAACATCCCTGTGTTACCAACATTATTCTCATCCTAAATCCAAAACACAGCACTATACCAGCTACTGTGAAGAAAATTAACTCTATCCCAGCCAAAACCAGCACATGACTGAAAGAGGACATAACATAAGCTAAATGCACTTACCAGTCTACTGTAAATATGAACATTTTATCATAAATGAAAACACAAACTGATTTATATTTTGATTGAGGTGATTTTAGGCTGTCTGTAAACATCAGACAAACTAATACACCTTAGGCCTGCGTAAATGATTGCACTCTCTGGATTTAATGTATTTTCTGAGAAAACTAAAAAGGCAGGTATAGACCATTTTATGTGCTACTCAAGAGAATTTGGAGGCTACATGTGCCCCGTGGTTCCAGAGTTATATAAAATTATTTGAGCAGATTCATGACTTTGTATGATCAGCTCTATTCCTGAGACATCTGTGACTGATCCAGTTATGGGTAGGAAGAGCCTGAAACTTCCTTCCTATATTTTATATTTTTGTACTCAACACTCTCTCCTCTTGAAAGCAGAAGAAGCTGTTTTCTATTCAGTGGTTTTTCTAGGCATTTAAGCACTTTCCTCATGAACCCCAAAAGAGCCCTTTTGTGCCATTCTGAGATAATTTTCTGTGTGGATCATCATGCTTAAATCCTTCCCTCTTGACTCCTGTTGGCATTTATGGACCAGCACCAAAGGCCAGACAGTTACCAACCATACCTTCATTCCTAAGATTAAAAAGTCACATTTCTGTAGTAATTACATAGGTGAGTATTTAATCTAAATCTGAAAGTGTACTTGATTTTAATTTCGTTGAACTGTGCAACATTTCTTGCCACATGTTCAGTCATTTTTCAGAGAAACAATTCAATATCCTGTGGGGTTCGAAGATGCAAATCATGTAGTTATTGGTAGTAGCAGTCCTGTCACTCAGGACGGATGAAGGAAGGTACAGTTTAAGAATCAGAAAAGACAATTCAGAAATCCCAGAAAGCGTGAAAATAATTTAAACCCCACCACCTGTGAACCCAATTCCCAGGCTCCTGTGATCATTGAACATTCCTTGTAACATGTACGAACTCACAAAGATCTGTTGCTAACATTTTGTGTACCATAATTCACCTTAAGATTAAAGTTATGTAGGTTTATTCATTTCCTGGTCTATGTTTTTGCATAGCATTATCTTTCTTCAGTTGATTATATACTGGGAAATATGTCTTTATACATGTGTTACTTCTGCATGCACTTACAGGATTTTTTTAGGATGAACTTAGTGTTCAGAGATTCACCCACATCAGAAAAAAGTGCTTCAAAATCATGAGACATTTTAAAGATAATGTTTCTGGTTTTTGACTTGGTCTGCACAGGTCAAGTTTTTCTGTGAAAATATGAGAATGAGAAATTATTTCTTTTTGTCAAGTAAAGATGTAATTTTCAAGTAATCCCACGGCTCCAGAACCGAAACCTTTTGATGACATTATAATGGGACAAATGCTGATATTTTAAAGGCACCCACATTGTATATCCAACAATTCCAAGCTGATTTTGCATGTGGCAGTGGCAGACCTATATTACAGTGCCTGCAGGAATCTCTGTTTTATAGGATACAAGCACCCAGTAATTAATGGACTGCACCAGTAGGACAGAGTCAATATTCTGCTCCTGAAAATCCCCAGCCTCTGTATGCTGGGCCTTTCTGTCACCCCGTACCAGTGATGTTATTCCTCAATGATTTGTCTCGCTCCCATAGAGATTCTTTGTTCCTAATACTATTATTATTCTCTTGTGTATAATTATTTTGGGCTCTGGTGCATCTCAAATATGTTGAATGTTTTTCATAGTCAGATGTGGACAGTCACTGAAGAGTGTGATCTGTGCTGGGTTGCTCAGCAAAAAATTTACATGTAATTTGTATACAGAATGAGCTTTGTTTTTCAAAACCTGCCATTACTTTTACTAAGGCAAAATATATTTACCATGGAAAAGATTTTCAAAGTTATTAAGAAGGAATGTAGTTAAAATAAAAGTATCAACATTTATTAAGTATGACAAGTAAGCGGTTTATACAACCGTGGCAAACATATGTTTTCACATCTGTTTTGAGTAATATCATCATGATTTTAAAAATGATTTATAGCTCTGCAGGCCATAAAATGCCAGCTTTGCTGTAAGTTGGACATTTTCAAACAACAAAGAAATTATTGAAGGCATATATTGAACATGTTTTTCTGTTATACACCTTGATAAAACTTTACAAATCTGAGCACTCTGTAACAATTAAGATAGCAACAAATGAAAATTAAGTAACTAAAATTTATCAGTAGCACTACTTATGTGAAATCTTAGCATAAAACCCAGTAAAAGTTATTGTAATTATTGTAGGCAAATACTGTGATATCCCCCAGGATACACAATTTTTGTTTTCCATGTCCCATTTTTAGTGATCTCAGCACCAGACAAAGATGTGCCACTTTGTTCTCAACAAAGTAATTTCATGGTATTTAGGGCTGAAGAGAATATAGCTTAACAGTTTTTCTTTGAAAGACAGTTAATATGTGGTTGTTCCAGTTATGTTGAGCTGTTTGCATATGTCGGTGGGGCACAATTTAGAGAAGTAGCGCTGTCTCAGTGCAGAGGGGTTAGAGCCCAGTTACAGACCATACCTATAAGCTTTTTGAAGGAGAAATGCCATTAAATCTCAATTACTCCACATCCTTTCATCATCTTTTTAGGAAGTATGGTCAGGCTTAACATTAGAGGACAACACAGTGAAACATCTTATAGGTCTGCAGTTTTATTTTTTTATACAAAATACGTTATTATATTTTTGTCAAATATCTTCAACCATTATGGCGCACGAGAGTTTTGCCTGTGTGTCCATCTCAGGGTGTGAGTGAAAACCATATGAAGAGTAATCTGTTCTTTATTTTGAAATTGCTAGTGAAAGGAAACAGTTAGAAAATCCCCCGCAGAACATAGCCCCAAATGTTTACAGAAACTTAAAAACAGATTCTTCCTGATTGTGCTTACTTGTTATGTCTGGTTTTAAACAGTTACATTTTACCTGCACAATTGCTCACAGAAACTAAATTTTAAGTTCATCTGCTTCAGTATATATCCTGGAAAAAATCTCTATTGTATGGGAAAGGATTGTGTTTGACACAGCACTGTATAGGCTTTATAGAAACCTCCATATGAATTCTGGCATTAGGAAGGTTAAATGAGCCAGAAAAGAATTTGGCCATGCCTTCCAGTCGGATTTAAATGCCGGTACAATTATTCTGTTTGACTGCATGACAAGAAATATTTCAAACTCCTCGTATAGGATGGAGTAATAAAAGGCAGTGGCCCAGCTCTTGCCACAGTGAAATCAATGGGAATGCTTGTGATGTCTTCAATGGGGACAGGGTTTGGCCAAAGCCTGGTATTTTGGAAGATCGCTCCCCCAGCTAATACTACTAGTTATTATTCCAGACAGGAATGGTACACATTCACAGGCTGCGCAAGTGCTGTACCTCCTGGACCGGTGACATGCCCTGAGCCCTGGTGAGACCCAGGCACACGACAGCCCTGCCCCTCCGCTCTTATTTTAGCGGGAGGCAAGCAGGACGTGTGGGCCCCGGGGGACCATGGCGTGTGTTCACATGGGTGTTAGGAGCGCTGGAGCTGCACTCCACCCTAAGTGAACCAGAGTAAAATTTCATAAATGACCAGTATCTTCAAACCTAACCATTGTTCAAGCAGTCTTTGAGTAGAAATAAAGATTGTATTTGTTGAGAAAGTGATTTGCTCTGAATTTCCCAGAGCTGCTTGGTGGCAATGGTACCGTCCTTTAGCCCAGTTGTCTGCATCTTCAGAGCACAAGTCTGGACTCAAGGGCTGTGTCTTGTGTTTCCAGTAGACGGTAGTCCCCAAAACTGTGCATCTGGCAGCTATCCCTTTTCATTTTATTAAAGAACACCTTGCCCTTTATTACTTCAAGGAAATGGGAATTTTGCATCATTTCTGTCAGCTGAGTGAAATATTTTCAGATGGCCAGAGACTACGGTAATGAAAGAATAACTATATTTATTTATTGTATTTCATTAGCGGAAAAGAGGTTTTATGCTGTTTAAATTAATCATTGCCAAAGGACTGGGTTATGATGTGAGGGGAGGAGAACAAGCAGGTGCAGAACACCTGAAACAGCAACAGGCCCCGGTGGTGGGGGGTGTCCTCCAGAGAGAGGACTTTTCAACAATTAATCTGAAAGCATCCAGATGGAGAGTGCAAGGAATATTTGAGAACTAAGAGTACGAAGCTGTAACGCGCAGCATGTATACAAATTGTACGATAGGTGCCAACACTTCAAATGTTCACCATGCTGTTTCTTTGACGTATCAATACTTGCATGTTAAAGATACGAGAAAAAAAGCCATTTTCTTCACAAATGTGCTCATGAATCTCCTCTTGAGATACATGAAAAAATCCCAAAATTAGAAGTGAAGTTGTTCCTTTTGGTATCTAAGTGTGTATATTAGAGACCCAGGGGTCATTTCATAAGCAGTGGATGCAATAATACATGGGTTTAAAGGTTGCGATGGTTTCTTTTTCTAAAAACCTTAAGTGACATGCGCAGTGCAAATGTTCACTGGAAAATTCAGTTATTTTTACATTTTCTATCCTCTGAGAATACTGAAAGATAAAGAAGCACTGTGCTCTATTTTTGGTAAAGGTTTTTTCCACAAGTTTTTTTTGTTGTTAAATTTAACCTGCAAGTGAACTGACAACTGTTAAAATGGTGGCTTAAGAGCAAGTTGTGATCTTTTGTCAGTCAATCAATCCAGAAAAACCCAAACCCATGAAACCAAGGCAAACTCTTATTAACACTTAGATTCACAATATATGGAAATCGAAAGTAATGGTAGAGCTTTAATTTTTAAAGTATGTAGACTCATATCATTATGATTGTGTGTTCAACCATTGCTCAAACATTTATAAATACAAGGGCAGTTATGCAAGAGATATTAATGAAGTATTCCAAGGTCACATCTTTTACATTAAGTTTATATTAGAACTTTATTTGCAGAATCATTTTTAAGAATGCATTTTCTCTGAAGAGTAAAATACCTGCTTCATAATTATCTTGGCTGCTGGACCAAGACAGTTTCTTACATTGATATATAATTCATTAATATGTTTTATTTATTAGATTTCAGTGACTTTAATGTATTGCTGTCTAAACACTACAAATTATGAGTCTGTATAAACATGCTGAAATAATGACATTTTCTTTACTGAAAAGGCTTTGGACCAATTTTTTTAGTAAGGTATTTGTGTAAGTCCGTGGAATAAAATTGGCAAATAAGAACGAAATAAGATGGAAATAAGGTAGCTACTCTCCAAAGTCAGGTTGTCTCTTCAGAGTTCACCGTTTCCACTTTTCATCCAAGTACTGTGAATTGGGTTTTAGGTAGGTCCATATTGTTGAGCTGTATCAGATCTGAAAGGCATAAAAAGGGGAGAAAAATTGCTGATTGGCACCCAGTGACCTAAGAAAGCTTTTGGATTAGGCCCAGGAATCTTTTCCTTAGAGTTAGCACTTGTATTAAAACTGACCCTTTGAATTCTCTGATTCATAATACCTCTGATGCAAAGTCATTAACCTGAAAACTGCAGTTGGTGACATTCTTAATGTCTATGAGTTATTTAATAAGTTTGCCTTCAGTCCTCATTACGAGCAGTAAGATCTGAAAAATATGCATCCTGAAAGGTTGCTGAATGGTTTTCTCATGTTGCAGAAATCCTTGAGACCTCTGGGAACGTGCTGACAGGGCTTCAGCCTCCCCCTGCCTGTGCTCTGAGCCAGCCATAAGCACCAGACCTACTCCTGAGAAACAGTGTTGGTGCATTTGTGTGCCCAGGCGTGCAGCCGTGCATACATGTAGGGAAGGAATAGGTTCTTCTCTCTTTGAACTCATCCAGTAAGTCTTACACTGATTACTTGAATTTGTTGTTTGTACAGACAGTATATGTTACTGAAAAAAACACGTCGTTTCTAGCAAGGGCAACAAAGACTGCCATCAAACACTTCTTCACTAGGAAACTACTTAGAAGCCAGAAATTTCTGCTTTCAGTTATAAGAAAAGATGTTCTTGGCTTATTTAATGCATTCGATTTAAACCAAAGTAGGTGAATGGGTAAAAATGTAAATTAATAACAAAAATTATTAATTGGTGCTTTTGAAAGGTTTGCAGTATTTGTGTCTGAGGAAGACCTTCAAGAAATACATAGAAGCTGCACTTCAGAAAATACAGGTTTCTTTTCAAAGGGTTACCGGTAGTGAGCTAGGCTTTAGAGTTTGTCATGTTGCCCATAGATGGATGTTACATATCAGTGAAATATTACTGAGTGACACAGTCATAGCTGTGGCCCTGGCTCCAGAACCCTTGTTTCAGTCAAGATCAGAGAGGACCAAAAATGCTCTTGATTGTGACAGCAGTGTGTGCTCCTGCTGTCAAAGAGCAAATCCAACTTTTATAGCATCAGTTGACTTTGCTTTATATAACCTAATTTCCAGAGATGAGGACAACTCAAGAGAGCTGCAGGTGCTTGCAGGGGGATGCTCTGCAAGGGGCAGATGCTCTGCAGGGGGATGCTCTCATGCTCCTGGGCCAGTGGCCTTAGGAAAGCATGAGTTACAGGGAAGCCTTGGAGCATACCTAGCACAGGTGGATGGTATTTTGTGTAGCATTTTTACGTATTCAGGACTTTTTTCTAATTTGATCTTTTGAATATCTTAAGATCCGTGGAGCATGTCTGCCTTCTGTGTAAAAGTCACATTAAGATGGCAATTAAGTTCTCTCTTTTCCTTATTGAGGAGGACTTGCTGCCCAGAGGTTTCTGGTGACAGGAAGGCTGAGAACAAAACTATACATTTATGTGCATCTCCAGAGTGTTTGTGTACATACTGCATTAGAACAAATATTCCTGATAATAAAAAAGTAATAAATCCTTAGTGGACATATAAGGTAGTGAACTAACCTCAGATTGGAAGTGGAAAACGATTATCCTCTTGAAATAGGTGGTCATGAAACCAGAATAAGTGTGTTCTTCATTATATTTCAGACATTGCATTGAATTACATGGATAAAGATACATGATATCTTGTTAGCAGAGCTGTTATGACCCATATACTGAACTCAGCAGCCACTGGGGCTGCAGAACATAAGGAGGTCCGGACCACAGCCAGCTCAGGCTGTAATTTCAAGGAAATCAGATTTCATGTTCGATTGTTGGGGCAGAGGGCACCATTACGGTACTATTTACTGTGTTAGGTATTTGTTTATTATAGCCATATTTATTTCTGGGGATGGACAGTTCTATTAGTAGCTTTTTCATATTATCAGCCGTACTTTGGAAATTAAGCATTGTACCTGAAAGAGTGGGAGGCCACAATAGTAAGCAATCAATACAATTTCAACTATTTTAAAACAAGCACTTTATTTTGAAGAAAAATGGCTCATTTTGAATTCTTTTCACGAAACTCCCTGCACTTTTGAATAAGTTCAGTGTTAATGTTGTGATGTTCTTTTAATGATTCTTATTAATACAGTAGCAAGTAGATGCATGGGTGAGATAGCGTAAGAATCAGCAAGTAAATGAAATGCATATTATGTATGTTACCCAAAACCTTACTGTCCTCACAGAAAACCACACATACATAGAAATACGTCCAGAAACTTTTTTACTTTTTTTTGTTCTTGACTGTATTCAAGTTTTTTTCATATTCATGTTATTATTCTATATATTCTCCATAAATGAATTTAGTGGGGGGAAAAAAAAATGTGCAAAATAATCAAGGAGTTGTCACATTTCTAAAATGTCTCCCTGCTTTTCCTCTCAACTTACCTCAATCACGAGAGCAATTTATTTGCCAAAAGAATAAACAAACCTTAAATGCCTGATTGTGAGATCATCATTACACAGTCCTTATACAACCCAGTATGTTATGAAATAACAGAATGAGAATAACAAGGAGGACATAATCATTCTTACCCTAATGGTAACATTTTACCAGTACCTATCTCAGCAAGCTGGCCACTGCTGGGAAGTGCCCACAAGAGGGGCTGCCTGGGTCACTCTGAGAGGCTGGTGCCTGCTACCAGGTGGGAGGCAAGTGCTTACATTTGCTGAAGACTTCCAGCTGTGAATATTCTTCTTGTAGCAGGTACTTAGGATTGATAAAAAGATGGAAGGAGAGTCACCTGTGCCTTTCTGTATTTGGGGGATACCCCAGTCATCAGGGTACTCTGTGGGAAGTAAACTTCCTTCTCAAAACTCCTCAATTTGTAGCAGGAGGTTGAATCTCCTCTCCTAAGTTAAGCCTTTTTCAGGCTGCTGTGTCTCTGCATTGCATCTGTCACACGATCTCCAGTTAAAGCTGTTCCACTTCATCTGAGTGATGAAATATTCATAAGAGCGGGCTCCTTAACTAGGTCCCTTGGCCTGCTGCATTATCAGCTATACTGTTGAGCTGCTTTGTGTCTTTTCTCCCCTCCCCAAACTCCTTTACTAAATCATCCCAAGCCAGTAGTCTGATGGTTTGAAAACAGGACTGTTGTCTCTCAAGTGGCCACTCCATTTGGGGCTTATGAGACCATCAGCCAGGGAGCACTGTCATCCCTGGGCTTACAGTCTATCTCGGATCCTCCGAATAGGACCCAAGTTAAGCTTCACAGCCAAAATACATGTGGCCAGAGGGACCTTGGGCATAAATTTCAGGGCTAAAGGCAGCTGTGAGATTGACTGTTGGTTGTTCTTAGGTATCTCAATGCCTCATCGACACATCTGTGCCCAGCGTTAGGAAACTCCTCCGAATAGGACCCAAGTTAAGCTTCACAGCCAAAATACATGTGGCCAGAGGGACCTTGGGCATAAATTTCAGGGCTAAAGGCAGCTGTGAGGTTGACTGTTGGTTGTTCTTAGGTATCTCATCAATGCCTCATTGACACATCTGAGCCCAGCATTAGGAAACCAAATGCCTTTGTAACTTTAGCTTGAAGGATCAGACTTCTGAGAGTTTTTGAGGCATCACTCCTGTTTCTGTAACTGTAGTTTACATGAATACCTGTGAAAATCAGCCCCTAAGTAATTGAGCCACTTTTGAAAGTAGAAGTTGGACTCCTAAGTCATTTTGAAATGTTTTTACTTTGTGATGTATTTGTAATGCTTAATGGTGTTCATGAGGACTGTTAAAAATGTATAATTTTCCCAAAAGTTGTATTGCACATACTCAAGCTCACTTATACTTTAACCTTTTTAGCCACTAGAAGTCTGAAATGCAAGGCAGATGAGTACAAAGCTAGAAAGTCAGTAATTATTCCAATACAAAAGTCCCCAGGCACACTTCTTTGGTCATGCTTGGCTGTTGCATGTTGCTTTCAAAATACCAACTGATTTATTTTCTTCTTTTATTTTGTAGTCAGTGTGACAGTAGTTTCCAAAGCAGATTTTTCTTCTAGTTGACAGAATATGACAGGCTATAACAAGTAGTTTAATAAATAAAATTCTGCTTCCAGGTGTATTTTGAGATGTTGTAATCTATAAAACATTGTATAGTTTTGAATCTGTTTTATCCGTCATCTGGACTGCTGTGCAATATTTTGATAGCTAGACTTGGCTTGTGTGAATTTGCTGACATATCCCATGGCTTATTCGTGTGAGTGTTGTCAGCGAGGGGATACATAACTGTAAAATTTTTAATGACAGTTCAGTGGAGTGCCTCTTCTGGTGTGGTAGAAGATGCCTTTTTGATGTAGAATATGTTGGAGAATGGAGCATCTCTGGTGGATGGCTGAGCTGGAGCAGAAAATGGAATAGGTGTGTGTACATGCGTCTATTCAGAGGTCAGAAAATATGAATTGCTTAGAAAATAACATGTTATTTATACATCGGTAACCTTTGGAGATATTGTAGATGCTGTCAATTAGGAGATTGGCCTGTATTTATTACTGTTGTCTTGGGTTTTGTTAGTTTTAAAATCTAGAAGGTGATTGTAGTGAAGGTGCCCTCCAGGCAAAAGTGTGGAGAAATTCACATATTAAAGGAGGAGTCACCAGAGTTGCTGTTTGACTTTTGACATTATTGTCATAAAGCCTAAGGCATTACAGGCAGAAGGGATTTAGATGGAAAGGAGAGCTTGAAATTATTCTATAAAAAGAGTATACTTCCACTGAATTTTCTTTAACTGGTGTATTTTAAGGAAAGCATAATATTTTGTAAACTTAAAATAACAGTGATAATAATAATTTCATTGTGCCATAATTCCTTTGTTTCTTTGTACAAAGCGTTTGATATTTAAAAAAAAAAAAAAGCCACCAATATTCAATAACTATTCAGTGAGTTCCCAAGGGGATGGTTTTACTGTTTCAAGAACATTCATTACTAATCTCTCTTTATACATACATGTTGAAATCTCAGCAAAAAATAAGTCGGGGACTTCTAGATTATAGTCTTATCCGTAATAAGAATTCTCTCTAATACAATTTTTCAGCACCCTATTTTAGGATTAGTGTTCTGTAAACATCACTGCCTATATAGCATACAATAAATATATTATAAATCAGACTGGAGTTTTAATTTTACACAACTAGCAGTTCATATATCATCAGTCACATAAAATGCTGAAGCTAAATGGTCCCAAGTATCTGAAAAGTATGATTATCATTCTGTAATAGTTGTGGCTAAATTGACAGAATTTTTGTGGGTTTTTTCAGCAATGAGGGCTAACCTACAAAGATAATGTGGGTTAATAAATTTTAATGATAGATAACTGAAGTCTCAAAGTTTGAAATTTGTACTTTTCCTAGACTTTTTTCATGTCAGTGTTCCACTGTCTCAAAGGCAGTGCGTGGTGTCTTGTGCTGTGGGAAGCAGCAAAGTAGGTGGGTTGGGGCCTCCCCTCTTGTGTTCTGGTTGACTGCAGTGAACTTGTGTTCTGATGCTCAAACGTGTAAGTGGAAGCTGTTGAGGAACTGGTCTCTACTCTTCTGTGACTCTGCAAAAACGTCTGTTCCCGTTTCCTCTTAAAGTTTACAGCTTCAGGGACCCTCATTTATTCCCATATCTTCCTTCTCATCTGAAAAGGAACTTCTCATCTCTCTATACACGAAACTGCCTATCCATCAAAATCCTATTTTAGTATACACTATTATTATTTTATTATATTTTTGTTTTACCACAGAACAAAAGGGAACCGAGAAAAACAATGCAGTTAGTTTCAAATACAGAATAGATGATTTACCTTCTTAAGAAATAAGGATATAGGGAAACACAGAAACAAATTGATTGTCAGGTTCAGAGCAGCCTCTTCAGCCTCTTCCAGGGGCTATTCCAGCTCCCCCTTAAAATCTAATAGAGGAAGAAAAGAATTGAAGTGTCTCTTTCAAAGATTTGACTCACACCTTCACAATTCTGCAATCGGTCGAATAAGAGAAGGTGATCTGGCCGGTTCATGTCTCAGCCTTCAGAGAAGAGGGTTCATCGGTTGTGCCTGCCGTGCACCACGTACCCTAAAGAAATTACCGCTAGCAAAGGAACCACAGTAGTGCAGCCCGGTTGTGCAGTGCTACAGTGCTCTCCGGGAGGAATTAATACATCAGAAATGGGGTATGCCTCAGTGGGAGCCTGGTTGCTAGTATGGCTAAACTGCTTGTAGCACACAGACTATCTCAGGCAGTGCACTGTGTAATATGGACACATCCTGGCTGGTAAGTAGCTGTAGCATAGATGTAGAACGTTTTCATCACTAAAATGAGACTGTTTACCTAAAAAGAAAGATTTTAGCGGAAGAAATACAGAAGGCAAAATAATACATATTAAACCTTGTTTTCCAGGCTGTTGAATCAATTTATAGTAATATATGAGTGAGCAGGAAGGTAACAGCATCTGGTAGCAATAAATGCTTCCTTTCCTGAGTTACCAAATTAGCTATGGGAAGGTGATTAGAAATAAAATATGATGATTTCTGATAGAAATAGGTAACACTGCATGGGCTTTGAGATAAGAACTTGACAAATGTGTAAAATAAATGCAAAACTGGTTTTGAAAAGGGGGGAGATTACCATTTTCTATGTTGTGTGCCAAGATTTGTGCATTTCAAATGTTAGCAGTTGGCTTCTTTTCAAAACTGATAAATAATGATGTTTGTTGCAGAAACAATTATCCTAAAAATAATTTAAAAGGATTGTATCCCCTTTTTGTTTGCCTATAAAGACCACGTTCAATTTATATATAGACAGAAAGAGCTCCACTTGCATCTATAAAACAGTTCTTAAATAATTCTAAATTATTGATGTGCACAAAGAACTCTTTCCGCTTTTGTTTGAAGTTTTATTTCTGCGGCGTTGTGCTTTCTAATTGTACTTTCAACTACTATGACATCTGTTATAGTTGTTTCAAAAACTTTCAATACTTTTCTTTTTTAATGATAGACAGCTTTTCAAAGACAAACTGTCATCATTTTGAGCAAGGAAAATAATTAGTTGAAAAAAGATCACTGATTTGGCCGGGGAACTCACCATTTTACTACTTTCTTTTTTTTTTTGCAAGTTGCTGTTTTATATGATTCCAGCACCTACTCAACAGAAAGCTGGCCAAGAAGAATTCATCTCTGCAGCAACTCAGAAACCATAGAGCATCAGCATATGTCCTTTGCTTCCCTGAGGAAATCCAGGACTTTATTCTACAAAAAGAGTTCCAAGAAAGTACTTCACAAACTGATAGTCTCTATATGTCTAACAGATGGAAAAGGAAGCTAGTATTCCAAGCTGCTATGCCCAACAATATAGGAAAAAAGCTCAGCAATTGGAGATGAGATTAATCCTTAGAAGTCTGCTTAGAAATCCTTTTTAATATAACTAGGGATATGAATATGTGGTGCAGCAGTAAACTTAGTTCTAATGATCTATGACATAATTGTAATCTCATCTCCGGCATAAAAATACAGGAGGCATTTAAAGTATCCCAGATTAGGAAAGCACAATGTAAAGACATTTCCTTGTCTTTTTTTCAAAAGAGAATGTTTTTTTTCCCCCTTAAGGTAGAATAGGCTCTCAGCTTTGAAAAATTTAAGTCCAGGACTCTGGTCCAGTTGCAGTATACCATAACTCACCTTTAAATTAGAAGTTGTCTAGAATTCATATAATAATTAATACAACGCTAGGGGA
Organism: Pygoscelis adeliae; assembly: GCF_000699105.1. Classification (NCBI taxonomy): domain Eukaryota; kingdom Metazoa; phylum Chordata; class Aves; order Sphenisciformes; family Spheniscidae; genus Pygoscelis; species Pygoscelis adeliae. The sequence continues at coordinate 2,403,184 of NW_008825073.1, read as the reverse complement.
TTTAATTGACCACAAGATTAAACTATTAAGGAAAAAATTTCATCCTAATTGAGAATTGAACCCCTACCCTTTATTCATTGAGTGTCTGCTCTGCCACTTGAGTCGTGAATTGGGGGTTAATTGACTGTCTAGAATCTCCCAAGGAGCAATTATTTCATATAATGGTGCTAACACATACTGTAGTAAGGCAATTTTTAATGGCATCCTTTTTTCCCCTGGATTTAGAGAGGTTTCGTGAGGACAGCAAGAAAGATCCTGGATGTGGGGGAGGGAAGAAAGATGTAAAGGAAAAAAAGGCTTGGGGTTTCCTTTCAAGTGCCAATTGATAAAGATCAAAACCCAGAAAAGGTATTGATGTGGATTCGCAGTTAGAACGAGACCTCACCAATTTTTGGTTGAGACCCCCTAATCTCTGTGTCCTGTGGATCACACTCAAATCCCAACTCTTCCATGTTTCTGTTAAGATTCAGTAGTAGTGGCCTGCAGTAAGATCTCGCATCGTTCTGACTGCAGTTGAGGGTTTTGAACTCCACTGAATGCATCTCAGTTTTGCTGGACGGATGATTAATTAGTTTTAGTCTATAAACCATGTTTTGCTCTCCGGTTTAAAAATTTATGGCTACACTGTGACAGTGTCGCACTCCACGGGACAGAAGGCAGTGTAAAGAGACAGGGATTTCCCCAGTGGCACAAAATACCTATAGCTCTCAAGCGTTTTCATCTTGGCAGCCGTGACACGGAAGACACATTAGAGAATAAGAGGTGTGTCTGCGATGACTTGATTCGGGGTGGTCCTGGACCAAAAGAGAGACTGTTTGAGGGTCATTAGTCGCTTAAGACAACCTTCAATACTGCTTGGGCTGGAGCAGCATTCAACTGCTGCAGCGTGGAGGGGGCTGGGAAAAAAACCGTAATGCTGACCCTTCCTCCTGCTGCTGCCCTTCAGGCTTGGCACTGTAGTTTGTTTCTCCTGTGCAATTAACGTGTCTGTGTTTTGAAGAATATTGCTTCTAAGCCTGTGCATCAGGACTGAATGGACATCTTAAATCTTACCTTGGTGTAAGTGGTGGCAATAACGTGTGGTGTGAATTCTCTCAGTATTTTTTTTTTCTTTCTGTACCTCTGCCTCATTGGATCTACGTTTTATTTTCCCTGTTCTCTATTTGATTTTTTCAGTATGTAATTTTGCTGCATATTTAAGCGGCCTCTCTTTTTCAGTGTTTGTGGAATATAAAATCATTGACAAAATTTCAAATTTGTGGCAAAATTACAATTCCCAGCTCAAGTTGGTATAAAGACTTGGGAATAACCTGTAAGTAAGTTTAAATAAACTACCATCAAAATTATAAAAAGAAGGGGCTAGGTATACTTACATTTTTAACATTTTTTATTTATTTGCTTACATGGTAATTAATAAAATTCAGTACTTCATAATAGATTTTTATGCTTCATTAGTGCAAATTTGCAGAACTTTTCTAATTACCATTGTCCTTTGAAGAATAAATAATACAGATAATATCAAAACTTTTTAACTAAATGAAGACTTAGTTATGGATACAGTTAGGCATTTTTATATTTAAGTATATTCTGGTTTTTAAGTGTTTTTCTAAAAGTGCCGCCTTTACAAATACTTGAAGAAACTGTCAGAATTTAGGAGAAACTATTTTTGTGTGGAATTATCAAAGATAAAAGGAAACGCAGAAAAGTTTAGCTTCTTAAACTTTCATTTTTAAAATTAATTTTAAATCCTATGGGCAAGAAGGACTGACTGTGTAGGTAATTCATGCTTAAAAATATGTAAAATCACTGTATGCTTAGCAATGTCTGACAAGAGGTCTGAAAGGGAATAGCACCCCATAGCATTAAGGGTGCTCAGAAATAGAAGCAGTTTAAATACATTTTATGAGCAGATACTTTTAATGTAGTGCTATTTAATCATGTTAACATCTAAGAGGGGCTTTCGCAGTGTTAGGGGTAGTTCACTATGCATCTAGTAGGCAACAAACCTTAGCTATATGTTGCTCTGCTCTGGGATATGGAGAAAGATAGCGCTTTGCAAGTGTGGTGTGTAGGAGTCCCCACAGAACAGGGATCACCCCAGCTCATCCAGTACCCCCTTGTGCTTGCATGCAAGGTTGCAGAGATGTGACGAGTGGGTCAGCTAGGGTGGACAGGACTCGCTTCTACCATAGCTCCTTGTTGCAGGGTGATGCATTGCATTCACAGCTTAACTTCTGTTTCACATAGAAACATATGTGCTCATATGCCTTTTGCTTACATTTACATTCTGGTGAAATCCAGACCACCAGCCAGTGTATGAGCACAGATCCATAGGTTTCTACCAGATAGTGTAAAGCAGTGCAGTCAATCACACAGAAAGGCAAGAAGACACAAGCATGAAAGCAGTGTTAGAAAGTCCAGGTGATTCCGTTGCACAGGCAGTGAAGAGTTGTTATTTTAAAGGTGACTTGTAGATATACACACACACTTTGTAACCTGCTTTATCTGCAAAGGAGATATGAAAGATACTCTTGTGCTTGTCTGGTATTACAGAAATATCAGTAACATGATCTCTTAGATTTTCTTTTTTTGCTGGAGGTGTTTTAGAAAGCTGAAAGTGTGGAAAGCAGGCATGGCACAGGCTGTCTTCAGCTGGAGAAACAGTGTTTGAGACTAAAAAAATTATTTCCTCTTGTTTCACATTAGAGGTGAACAGGTAAAACAGATATGACAAATACAAAAGAAAGAGGGGTTTACACTGTAATTCAGACTTGATTTGAGTTTTATAGTCACTCATTTTCATCTGGTCAGTAAAATCCTGAAGTAAAGACAGAGGAAGCAAGATCTGATATTTCTAACATGAAAAATAAGCATAGTGTGAGGAAATAGTTGTCCCAGGTCCCATAATAACAGTCTAGGCTATCAAAAGCTGCCATCATCTGAGGAGGATGATGCTCTGGTGAAGAAATAGAGTAAGAAAGAACAGTATTTCCCATTGCTTCTGTCTTGGGAAGGAAAAACCTGGACATATTCACAGTATGAACTAAGTGACAAAAGCAGTATTTTACACTCGGAGCGCGATTCCTTTACTGTTTTCACCTAGTTCTAACTTCTCCCGTTTAAATATAATTCTGTTCCAGTTTTCTCCACCTGCTGTTTTCTAAAACACGCACATGTCCCCAGTCCACATACACCATCATTCTTCAGTTACACTCTCTATCCACATTTTACCCTGCCAATTCAAGCTCTATCCAGCACCCAGCTTGCTTGCCTGCCTGCCTGCCTGCCTTCTTGCTCTTTATGTCTTTTTTTCTACAGGAAACAAATAAATCCACATATTGACACAGAAATCTCCAAGGTCAGAAACCTGTTTGGTTTGGTGGCTTTTTAAAATTTATTTCTTCTTTTTAAATAAGTACCACACCCCAAGAAAATTTTAACACTGTTAATGACTTCCAAGTAAGTTAGATGAGTGTAATTGACCTTCTGTAATATCGCTGTCTGCAGTTAGGTCAGATCAACAAAAAATCCGAAAGGCATCACATAGATTCTGCTCTCAGAAATTTTGATTTTTTTTTCTTTTTTTTCCAATAGAGACCCGCAGTTCCCAGGCCTGCTGTACAACTGTTTGTTGACATGCCTTGGCTCAATATTTGTTGGCAATTTTTCATGCTGCATGTGCAAGTCTGGTGTGTAACCAAAGGTGGTGCATCGTCAGTGCTCTCGTAGGAGTTAGTCCTGGCCTTACAAGCCAGGTGAGGTATATCCGTGCCACGTTCCCTTTTTCAAGTGGTTTATTTGTAATTGCATTGCAAAATCACATCTTGTACGAGGCCGCTTGGTAAAGGCCAGTTAGCTCTTAAGAGCAGATGCCACTGAATCATTTGGATGGACTTGACCCTGAATCAAGGTTTCTTATGTCATGGTAGACATGGTGGATCAAATTTTCTTCTCGTGTAAATTTGAGGTAACTGCTTGGAGTAGGTGGAGGGCCCTCTGTATTGTTTCCTAGTAAGATCAGAAGCTCTACATTGAAGGAATTGAGCATTGCTCAAGGAGCACTTTAAATTATGTTGTAATTACGGTCAATTCATTTCCCTTTGGAAGCTTGCCTTTAGATGGCCATGATCTGGCAAGCTTCTCAAGTCAGTTAACAAGCAAATAAAAACCCCAGCAGCCCCCTCCCCGTGCTGCCATAAAGAGGTCTATTCTGAAAGTTATGGGGCGCTGTGGAAAGCAGTTGTTCTGCTTCGAGCGTGCCTTTGCGTGCAGTGTTAGCCTTCACCTTTCTTTCACTGTTACTGGAGGAAGTAACTGATAGCGATCGACATGATTTCCTGGGCATAGTACATTCAGATTTTTATTATGATATTACCAGGACATATGTTTGTGGAAAGAAGATATATATCTCTCTATGTTTAGCCTCAGAATATAAACTCTGTAGAAATAGTATATTACCTGCATGAAACTGAAAATATGGGTGACACAGCGTGCAGGAATTGGGCCCAGCTTTGCTTACAAATCAGCTTGATGATGAGGCTGCAAAAGTTATATTTTCACTGCTTTCACATACTGAATTTATTAGCTTCTTGAAATTGATTTTGGATGCCTTTCATTTGCCATTGGGCTGAAGTCAAAAGCAAAACGATGATATACCACATTTTGCTCACTCATCTTTTTATTGCCCAACTATTGTTATTGAGTAAAAGACATTCAGTGTCTTTCCCAAAGGAGACAGAAAGCACATTTCATTTTCTTTTTAATTGACGGAAGTTTAACTGAATGCAAGTCCTGCAATCCTCAACTTCAATATCCAGGTGGCAGTTACAAAGGGGTAGAGGGGATGGGGACTGGGATTCAGTTTAGATCAGGGCTGAGAGCAGAAGCCGGAAAGGCTGTCAAACTTTGTACTGTTTTATTTGCTTGGAAGAAATGGTGCAAAGTTAATATCGATGCAGTGCTATGAAAGCGTTCAAGTAGTTATCTCTGGGAAGGTAATGTGAACTCAGCAGTATCATTGCTTTGATCTTTGGTTAAAGTCTTACAAAACTAGATTGCCGTTTGATTGACAACCTTGTCAGAGAGTGAATGAAGACTGACACTCTAATATTGAAAATGCAGCGTTTACAAAACTTAAAGCCCGAGTTTTCTCATGACACTGCTTCTTTTGTGGAAGACTGAATTTCACATTTATTTTTAAATAAGTGTATACCTTGCTGTGTGCAGCTAAACCTTACGATTTTAGACTGATGGCTTACAAATACTTCCTACCCTAATACTCAATGCAGATGTGTTTATAGCAACAGTACTGTCATAATGTATTTGAAGAAGTAGGAGTTCCTGTTTGAAGGCTTGAACGTGATGGTATTTATCACAACTCAATACCAAATAATGATTGATCCGACATGCGGGTGATCGACGCAGAGATGGCAGGCTGCAGCTTGATTTGGGTAGTGTATCTGGCAGTTTCTGAGTGGGTCCGATACAAAGGTTAAAGGGTTTCTAGCATATAATCCTACCTTGAGAGGTTGTCTTCAGCTATTGCTTATTCCTTGAATTGTCCCCTTAATACCCTCAAATGAACAGAGGCTACTAAAGGGAGAGTTAATTTGTGGAGTAGACTTCTTTCATGCCAGTAATCTGCTTAACTGCCAACCCTCTTCCAATCATACCTTATTTCTTTCTAACCAGTTTTAAATGTCCTGCATTTGAAGTCTACCTTACCTTCTCTGCCACTCAGATTTTTCAGGCAGACCTGGGCAGCCAGCTGTCGGCGACACTGCTTGAGCAAAGCATTGGACAAGATGACCTCCAGAGGTCCCTTCCAACCTCAACCGTTCTGTGATTCTGGTCATCTCCCAAATGATGTTCTACTCTCCTGACATAGCCTTGGTGCAGTGACTTTCCATCAAACTTGCCTTTCTGCTTTGGGAAGTCTGTATCTTGGTCACATCAGTACGGTTGCTTCCAGCCCCTGTGTCCAGCCTGCCCGTTAGCGCCAGGGCAGGCTGTTCTCCAACTGTCACCAGGGTGAAGCCTTGAGATGTCACCTACCTATATTCTGTCGATCAAAGGCTGCAGTCTACGTGTCCTTTTCCACACGTTCCTCAATTTCTTCTTTAAATTGGACAAAATAATATATTTTGTTCAGCTAGCAAACAAAAACGCCCTTAAACAACTCCCACTCCTATCTTTATATGAAATGACTTTAACTGCCATGATTGAAGTAATGTGTAAGAATGAACCAGGTTGTGTCTATTTCCGCATCAAAATACCTTAAGCAAGGAAATGTCTCCCCAAAATAATAATCCTATATCATCCAGAGGTGTTAGTGAAGAGACTCTATCTATATGATGCAGTTTAAAAATAGACATCACAAAGATTTTCACGGAAGGGGCTGATGAGCTGTGCTGTAGGGCGTGGGAACTACTTAAATTGGCTTTACTGTCAAAGCCAGTGCTTTCTGAGACTACCTCATCAGTTTTTCCTGACCTTCTGATTCTCGATTTACTTCAGTATTGCTAAATTCTGAATGCAGTTCTTTCCTTACCTCTTAGGTCATGTATGTCTTATATGAATATGCGTGTGTGTGTGTATATAGCATTAAGTATCTATAGAAATATGCATAAACACTTGCAAACTGATACGTATGCAGTACAATATCATATCTTTATCTACTAAAGTATCCTTTATGAAAAACCATTACCATTTCATCATTTGAGGTCTGCGAATGAGTGATTTCAGAATGAAGAGCATATGTAGCTATGCTGATTATGCAGAATAAATTATTTTCAAACCCCACATTTATATCAGTACATTTTTTTCTTGTGTGGAAAATGCATGTCCACAAAAAAATAATGATTACCTAATTTTTGCTGCAAACATTTTTAAAATATATATCTGAAATTCCTTTTGGAAATGTCTACAATCTGCTTCCATATTGCAACACATATGGTAAGAAAATCTTGCTTGCAAGCCAATGACTGTTTTTAAACAGTTTTCAAAATTGCACTGAATAATAGCTCATGCACAAAAATTGGTATGTTTTGTATTTTATAACAAGCAGCTTAACATTTTCCAAGCTATGACAAATTTCTCCCTAGATAATTTTTAATGTAATAATAGGATTAGTTTAGCTGTCCCTAATTTTTTTAATGTACGTGGGCACTGGTGGTATATTAGGAATACTTCTGAGTCATCCTAGTTCTGTCTTACTCCTTTCTTTAGTCTTTAGAGGCCTCTGTGGGCATAAAGGTTGTCGCTGTTGAAGGCTTTGTTCTGTTCTGTCTTTTTTTTCCTTTCTCTCACTGCATGTACACGTGTGTACATGCCACATAACGTAGATATTTAGGAACCAATTCTGTTGCTGTGATTTTGATAAAGCATTTCTGGAACTTGTTGTGTTTCGATTAAAGATTTACAGCTCTCCTTTTGCCTCAAACCTCACTTTTAAAGGCCAGAAGTGAAAAGAAACCCCAAACCATAAACATGTTAAGTGAAAAAGCCATAGTACCTTCAGTTAATGGTATTTCCTTCAAGCAGATAAGTTACTGAGCCCCCTTTTAAAACAAGAGTGTTAATTTACTGTTTCCTTTCATCTGTTGAAATAATTACTTTTCTTTTTTGCCTTCAATAGTTTGTTCTGGTCGTTAACATTTCTGTAAAATTAAGTTTGAAAGGTGCTTTTAATGTTCAGATAGACTGCAGTGCACATTTGACTGTTAAAATCAACCTACTTAAGGCAGAACTAATGTTTAACACTCGCAGCTATTTGAAGTAGTTCACTGCCCAGTTTAATGGTGCTGCCAAGGGCAATGGTCGCATTACTTGCTATTATATTTTGGGGGTTTTGTTATGCTGGCAATAAAGACAATCCATGATATTTCTGAAAACATTGGCTTAGATCTTAAAGACATCATTTTTCTACTAACAAGCTATAAACTGTAATTTCTTGGGGAGTAGTGGGCAAGAAACACTAACCCCTGCTCTTGGCCACGTACTCCATCTAGGAGTCATAGTTGCATGCTACAACGTTAGTGTCGAATGACTTTTCCTGCAAGCTCTGTTGAAAAAGACGTAATCAAACTGTACAAAAACCACGGTGATGGTCAGCTGCACTGGGAGAAGTGATTGCACATAATGGGAATTGGGTTTTTCATTTTATATGGTATCAAGATAGTTTTAAGACATCTGCACAGGTAGGTGAAGAACGACCCTGGGTAGCCCAGCCTGGCCTGATGGAAACTTGATGCAGGAGGTGGGAGAGGCACGGTGTGGAGAGAACTTGGCTGCTCAGCTGTGGTCAAAGTCTGACTGGGAGGTTGTTTCATTGCATTTTTTTGTGGATTTTGCTGGTTTAGCTGCTGTGAAAGTGGATGTCTCTGTCATGCACCTTTTGCAGTACAAAAATGCTCCTCCAACTTTGCATTGAGAATAGACCTTCCCTGTGGCCGAATTCTCTTTAAGCCATTCTGCTACTAACGCTTCCTCAAACTGTGGATTTTAGAATGTAGGTCAAATAAGATTCTTTATGGGAATCTTCAGGCAAATAGTACAGAAGAAAATGTAACTAATTCTTTGTGTAGCGGAGTTGATGGAAACTTTGCTTAAGTCTTCAACAAGTCCGATGGGAAATGCACAGTGTAGGACTGCCCCAAGTAACCCCCAACTGAATGAGTGAAGAGAGCGTATACATCATATCTATTCCTATGTGAGGTCACGAATTTGTAACAAACCAGCTGCTTTTTCTTCTTTGATAAGCAGGAGGAGGCAGAGAATTTAAAGAGTAAACAATGCATCTTCTCCACCAGAAAAAAAAATTATATATATTTACTAAATAGCGAGTAAAATTTTCCCCTTGGCTAGTCTAGTGCAATTTTACAAGCTTCAACAATGCTGAATGGATGTTATTGAGAAGTGAATTTGGCTCATTCTTTTTATGTTTTTAATAAATACCCAAGGGAAAGGCAGTTGTTCAAGGAAAATGAAATACAAATAAACATAGAATTTATTCTCAGTAGGTATTCTGGGGAACTTGGAGCTTGAGTTTTATGCCATGTTTTTTTCCCTGGTACTTGCAAGCAAAACTAAAATATTCATATAAGCTGTCGGTTCTCTAAAGCGAATTAATCCTTTTTAAAAAATAAAACTAAATATAGATTCAGTGGATAGAACAGAAACAATGTGAAACATAACAAATGACATTTCTGCTCCAAAGTACATCATCGTAATAGACCATATTATTCTGGCCTGTGGATACAAATGATTTTTTTTTTCACAGCATCCTGTAACAATTCTTGAGACACAATCGTGCACAAAACATCATTTGTAATTATAGCAGTTTGCCATTTTCATCCGCTCCATGTTTATTTCTCATTTGATTGATAATCCATGTACTTCAAGCTAATGAAGGTTCTTCATGCTGCCACTTAATACAAGTTAGCAGTTTTTACAACCTAAATTTCAGGACAACATTGGCATTTTTTGTTTGAAGGAAAAATAAAAAATATTTAGTTGCTTCACAGTACGTTTTTTTCACACCGATTCCTAGGGTGCCACGGAGAAATACAATCAGTGGAGCACATTTATTGGTATAAAGAAGAATTTAGACTCTGGATCTCATTTCAGATTAATCGTTGCCCAAACTTTTAAATAGGCCTTCAAAAAATCTGTGGTTCCCCAAGTAGTGTCCTGTGGAGGGTCAGAGGCACCTTTTTTGGATCCACAATTATTTTGATTACCAAGTACTTAATTTTCTGTATTATTTCTGATGTTCTGACTTTGAAAAAAAATTTTAGTTGCACGGTCTAATAGTTGTTGGTTTAAACAAATCATATCAAGAGGTTTTTTTTATGGTTCTGGACTGCATATCCAACTTAGATACCTTTATCAGAAGCAATGCAGATTGATTTTAAGTCAGTATTTACTACTAGAGAGTATAAATCCAGACTTTATACATCATAAAAGCAAGAACGTATTTTACTGTTTGAGAACAACTGAGCTGCAAAGGTTCCACAGTACCTAAACAGAGATTGGCTCTGGAAAAACATGTATCTTATTTCATTTCTTAGATGATATGTGGGAAAATACCTTTCCAGGTAAGGTTCATGTTTCATTAATATTTTGATCCACTGCTTGTTTTTCATCGGCTACGGACTTGCATGTTTGCATAAACCACCCAGAAATAGCTTCAGCACTAGCTTCGTCACCTTGGGTTGCAGTAACCTTTGTGAAAACTTCAGAGCTCAAATGGCAGTGTGTAGAGCATCAATACCTTTCAGAATTTTACAAAACTAGCTGATTAAATCTGATTTTAAATACTACTTTCAGTCTAGAACCCTGCCTTTTTAATAATCAATTAAAACATTGTTTCATTGTGTTTATTCAGCACGTATAAAGCACTGCTTGACATGTATTAGACCTTACATAGCAGTACACAGCTGTAGCCCATCCAGCATTTTCCAAATGAGTTTGCACAAGGAATAAAAGATTGCCATCTGAGCAACACTGGAGGGAGACAAGAGCAGACAAAAGGCAGTTAAGCGCTACAAAAAAAGAAAAGACCCTGTTGAGATAGAAATTTCTGAGCAAATGCCTCAATTTCACAGGGAGATACTGTAGCAGGCAATGTACATTGATTTTAGCACATGAAGTACATTGCATTTGGGATTCATTAAGCTTCATTTTGTGCACTATCATGAATGGGTATGTCAGCTACTCTCTCAAGTAATGCACAGTTTCAAAGCAAGGAGGTAGAATAAACCAAAGTGAAAATATAGTGTGCCCTGCAAAGAGAGTAAGCCAATTTTGAAAGGAAAATGCTTTGGTTGCTAAAAGCCATAAGTCACAGTAGCAGTAGTAAAAACCTAAACATTTTTAAAGGATTTTATGCTTATAGAGTTTTTAATCTGACTTACAAACACCAGTAAGTTCATGCTCCTAGCTGACGTGGTGGAAATCCCACTAGAAAGACAGATGCACTAATAGAGTGCAGAGCCTTATTTCTGTCATTTGGAAGAAAATATGCAGACAACTGTTTGATGCTTTTTAGTTATTCACTTTTTACTGAATACGGGCAAGGTATTTTTGGTTTTGGTCATGGTTGGTTTTTCAACTTCCGTATTTGCAGCAGGAGGGTGCTTAAGATGGTGCCATTTTCTCTCCCCTCTGTTTTTCCTTGGGAGCCAGCTGCAGAGCTCGCTGTGGCGCATCCCTGCCTCTCCCGGCATCGGCTGCCAAATCTAGAAGCCACAGGAAGTGACAGGTCCGTGAGGTTGGATTTTTCAGCCACCCAATCAAATCCAAGGCTGGTTTGAAATCTGTTTGCGAATGCGTGAGAGGTCTGGAGTACTGGGTGTCTGTGTAATTTGTTTTGGTTTGTAGTTTGTTTTTAGTTGAGAAGCATGTAAGTCCAAGAGATTTATCCAAAAATCTGCTTAGCAGATTTTATTTAGTAATGATGACGCCAGTGGCATTTTTTGTTTGTTTTAAAGTCTACTATAAATTATAGTGATTTAGAGGCAAAAGATTCATGAAGTTTCTCAAAATCTTCCTGGGGTGATTGGTTTGCAATGCCAAGTCACTGAAAGAATGGGATTGTACATACACACGGCTGGGGGCGGGGGGAAGTCTTCATTGCTCAGTTCTCCAGCTTTTGTGCTTTGCATTCAGCAGATATTAGGCTGTTGTTAACGGAATTAACCTAAGCAACAGGGCTTTACTGCCAAACTTTGCTATATGCCGCATTCCAGAGCAGAGCATAACTTCGTGCATTTTGCTGTTTCAGGTTGATGGCACAGGTGCTTGAGGTCTTGGGCAGAGAGAAAAGTAGAGGAAAACTGTTGATCAGTTGCTGGGAATTGTACTCCTGCACTGTACTAGTAACCTGTTAGAGGAAAACACTGGACCCTGGAATTAGTCTCTTGTGGTTTAAATACTTAATTTCACACTTTTTTGCAAGTGATGTTTTGTCTCAGATATGTATTGGGAGTCACTGCTCACAAGGTGAGTCACTGAAGAGGTGCTGCACCTGTAAGGTGAGAGCTTGGAGCCTGTGGCAGCACAGCGTCCTGCCTCCCCAGCGGCCAAACACAACGCTCAGGCTGATCTGAAGGAAGAATACAGCAGATTAATGTCAGATAGCTGCTGCTGCTTTCTGCAGAAAGTTTTCCTCTTTCTTTTCTTTACCCAGTATTTGATCTTTTAAAAGAGCTCAGGATAAGCGACAGCAATAGACTTAACAGTTATTAGGTTGCAAAGTAGTGGATGTGGACTACTTGATGGTTAGCTTACATTTATACTCCGATTGCAGCTGCCATTTGGGTCAGAAAGAGTTTTCCCTTTTGATAGATTGGCTGTGTGCTAGGAAAACTTGTCTTTCCCCAGAGCATCATGTAATTATTTGGTGGCAAAGAGTTGTGCTACGTTGCTATGGACATGCAGCTCTCCACACCGAGAGCTGCTGTAATGCTGATATATGTGAGTCTAATCATTCTGTCACTAAGATGTAATATCGATACACCAGGACAACATTTCTATCAGAGGGCCCATTACTTGCCCTCTTAGTTGAAGAGGGGAGGAGGACTGGGATAAGCCAAGTTCTGACCGTTGCTTAGCCCGAGAGGGGCTTGGTTGCATTAGGGTTCAGTTCTGTAACCTTTAATATCTGCAGGAGATACTGGCAGTATCTAATCGGCGGCACTTAGGAGTGCTGCTGCGCAGCGCGGGGCGGGAGATGGGTGCACGCGTTGTTTTGTGCAGGACCCTGCTTGCTGCAGCAAGAGCTGGGCTGGCAGGCAGGCAGGAGGCAGGGGTGCGCTGCAGCCCGGTGCCCTCTGCCTGTGCTGTGGGACCGAAGGACAGGCTGTGTGCAGCGTGGAAGGTCTGAGGAGCTGGTGCAAGCTTAAAATTTTCTGTGGAAGTCTACAACAGGGCTGTGTCAGGAGTCGTACCGCTAACAGCTACAGCACAGAACTGCTACTCACCTGTAGAATTAAAACAGTTAGAAGGTAAATTAAAAAGGGATGAATTTCTCATGTTTCTTGATAATCAGGGTTTATAAAATCAATGTGTAACTAAACTGAATTCAAACGCTAGGATATATAAGCGGAGTACTTCTTTGTTGACATCTGAAGAATTCATAATTCATTCAGAAGGAAACTTTTAAGGTGATCATCTTTCTGGGTATATTTTCCTGTTAAGGCAATCATATTTCTCCTAGCGATCAGTTTTGAAAGCTGTCTTATTTCTACAGTGCAAAAAGCCTGCTGGTGAACAGTCCCCAATTGCACTCATAATTATTTCTGATTAAAAGTGCCTTGGCCTGACAGCACCAGGGAAATTAATAGGAGAAGCTTTCTACAAGTTTTAGAAGATGAGCAAAGACATACTCCCTCTTAAAATTATTTAAGCAGGTGCTGTGGGAAGCCATTGCTTTTATAAGGCTCTTCAGATGTTTACAGCAAAACATTTTTTCCCAGTGATTGAATTTTTCGAAGTACTAAAATACCACGGAGAAATATGTTTCCCACCAGTTTTATGGCTCCCTGGATGCATTCTATACAAACCTTGTATCTGCCTGGACACAAACACTCTATTGCAAAAAGATATCTTGCCATTTTAACAAGCTATACTGCTTTGAAAGGATACAGTGCATCACCAGTGGGAATATCAGTACCTTAAGAGTAATACTTCTTTAAGGGTACTATTTTATTAAAGCAGACCTCAGTAATTTGTTCCTGACTGTTATACACCCTTATTTTATTAAAGGTATTTTACATCTGTGGAGGAGATTACTACCACTCCTATTTTCTCCACTGCTTGGCTTTAATGGATGGTGTGGAATATAATATTTATTAAGCCTAAGCAGGGGAGGACATAATAGCAGAATTGTCCTTTATAACCTATTTTACACAGTTGTAAAATAAACCTTAATAAAGCAGGAATAATTATCCAGGAATATCCAGGAAATGGAGTACTCTGCCTGCTTCAAATATTCGGAGGACTTAACTGCTGGTCATACATGTACTTTAAGAAATTGAACTCAACAGTAATAATATTGATATTAGTTTGGTACTATTTTAAAATATATTAGGAGATTAATTATCTTGTGTGTCATAATTACTATGTTAGCATAAATCACATAATACATAACTGTTTATAATCTCTATATAGAATTAAATGTGTATAATCCTATAGAAGGCAAACACATTACAAAAATATTTATACTTACTAACTTTGAGGTTTAGAGTTCCTTTACCTTATTCCGATGGCACCCAGAGCCCCGCAGCTGGGTCCCTGGCTACCAGTCAGTTCTGCTGGTGATCACTAAGGTTCGATGTCAGGGAATAACATTCCCTCTTGCTCAATTCTGCATGCCTTTAGATTTGCTTATGGCCAGAGGGGACTTGAGTTTACTGCCTGGACCCCAGAAGGCAATGAGCGTCTTGATTCCAGCCTGGCTTTGCCTGAGATTAGGAACACAGACTTTGCACCTAGCATACGCACTGTTGACATTTGAATAGTTCCCTGGACCAGGAAGACAACTTCAAAAAAGCCTTTCCTGGTGGCACATTTGCAGCTTTAGCAGGCAGGTGGAGTTTTTCAGGTGCACAATGGGAACACAGGCGTACGTGCCGTGCTGGTGAAAATTTGGTCCCACTGATCACAGCTATCTGGAAGCATTTATATAGTTGTGTGGGTTTTGTGAATAGGAAAAAATGGAATCTTTCTAATGAGATCTGTTTCAAATTATTGGTTATACTACCAAATACTGCAATAAAGGGAGTAGATGATGAAAATTATTTAAAAGCACATTGTATATTTTTATTACAATGAGTGGGACATGAAAGAGATTGCCTAACTGTGGAGGCACAGAAGGCCTTTTTTGGGTACACGGTTTTGCTTGTCAGTTCTCGAGTACTGCATTTACAGACATGCATGGCGCCAGCAGAGCTTGACCGCAGCAGTGTGCCTCACCCTTCAGGCAGACCTTTGTAGGTGGCTTTTGCAGGCAGCTGCCAGCTTCCCCTGCCCATTCCGCAAGTTATGCCGTCTGGGAGCTACCTCCCGTCTGGGAGCCATGTAGCTGCAGTTAGCATGGCGCTGGGATTGAGTTATTACCCTTCTCCCTCCCAGGTCCCCCATGCGCGGCTGTTGGATACACGCTAACACACGGTTTATCAATCTGAACGTGATGCCTCACTAATCGCAGTTGTGTTTGGCCGGGAGCTGGCTTGCATGTGCTGCCTGAGGACGTGGCAGAGCAGGCGCCATTCTGCCTGCGAGTGGACCTCACCGTCTGCGTGGTGGGGACTGATATTCCCCAGCCAGCTCTGGCTGCCTGTGCTGGTAGGCTGACAGTTCAGTTAACGGGCATTTCTTCAGCTTGAACACCATCAACCTGTTCCTATTTATCTTCATCACACCCAGCCTGTGTTTCTTCACCTTTCTTACGCAATAATTTTACTGTTTATTGTACTGCTTCTTGGATAGCTTTGTTTTTCTGTTTCTTGTATGATTTCTCTTCTTGGTGACGGTCACTGGAATCTGTCTCAAAGGAAAAAAGGGAAAGATTTTTGTATTAAGGCAGCTTTGCAAGAAACTGATTCGTGATCAGATATTCTAGAAGGACTGGGAAAGCAATTCCTATCTTCCTTCTTCCTTCCTGATTTCTTCCTCCTGTTGTCCTATTTATTTTTTTTTCCATAAATGAATATTGTGGAAATTATTTGGACTGAAGTTATTATATTAATTATCCAAACTGACATTTTTACAGTGTGTGAAAGGACAGGGTGGTATGTAAAATAGATGCACTAAGAACACCTACAGTATGACAACAAGTAGCAGGGTAATTGCTGAAAATGAAGTCTTTTCTGCTATCCCTTCCCTTCAACATCTGCTGTTCCATATGGAGTCATAAATATTTGCAATAAAATAGTTGAAGAAATAATCTCAACATTAATAGGGAAAAGCTGAATCCGCCAAGAAAATTGAAGAATCTTTTTTTTCTTGGCAAGTTCCTCCTACCCATCCTCATCTGACAGTTTAAAATCTCAGTAGAAGAACAGTCGGACTACAGCAATGCTTAAAAATCACCACAAAAAAAAACCCCTTGTGAATGTTAATAGGAGTTAGCTGAGAAAAATTTTATAACCTCTTGATAATGGCCATGAGGAGGATTTTGTTTATTTTGTTTCATTTTCCTCCTTTGTTCCACGCCACAGTAATTTTATTACTAGCCTTTTATTGAATAGTTCACATTTGCACTTTTCTCTGTTGTCAGTAGAAATAATGCTGCTTGTCGGTGTGAGGGAAGACAAGGCACTATTACTAGCTGAAAGTAACTAGTTACTTTAAATTGCCATATGGAAAATGCAGATCGATAGTACTTAACCTTCTACGTATATTA
Organism: Pygoscelis adeliae; assembly: GCF_000699105.1. NCBI lineage: Eukaryota > Metazoa > Chordata > Aves > Sphenisciformes > Spheniscidae > Pygoscelis > Pygoscelis adeliae. Next base: position 2,386,776 of record NW_008825073.1, on the reverse strand, counting down.
AGAAGCAACTTAAAGCACAGAACAACTTTTAAATGTTTCGGAATCCAGATTACCAAAACCTGCCTGAGGAGCAGCTCATAGGAGAAAGCAGGTATAATAATAACACAGACAAACTATAAATTGTAAGTAATTGTTGTGAATATAAAATATAGCGTTTTTGAAGGCTTTTTATGTATATTTATTAGTAGCCTTAATGGTACTTACAGTTCTCCTTAATGAACAGAATTTAATCAGGTGACATCAGTTGTATTTGTTTTTCTTAATCTGTACGTATCGAACTTTAGACTGAAGTTACTTGCAATGAAACACTTCAGTTCTGATGTCTGGCTGCACTTCTCAATTTCATTTTTTATTGCAAACCTAGTATCTCATCTAACTCAGGTCCTTTTTTTTTAAGGTTCAAATTAACAAAATATTTTCAGGTGTTTTTACCGTCGGTGCCGTGTGAACATCAGAGTATATTGTAAATACGTTGAAGTTATAAATAGGTATAATTTTCTGAGTTATTAATGAGAGTACCTTGATGAAAATGTCAAAGCTGTATAATTACGCATCTCTCGATAAAGAGTGCACAGATAAAGACAATTTGTAAACTGTAATTTCAGCCTTTTCTAGTGAAATTTTCATTTCTCTGCTTTTTGCCTCCACCTCCTATTTGAACACTAAATGCCTGCTTTATGACGTCCTTCAGAAAAACACACTGTCATAATTCCTGAGAACAGGTCTATGGAAGGGTGGTGAATGCATTGCTTGCAGAGTTTGCTTTCTCTTTTTTTACTATACACTCAGTTTTTCCTAAGTCAGCACATTGCTCTATATGTAACGGGCATGGTCTACATTTTCCCCCTCTGTTGAAAACCAGGAAAAGGTTTTATTAAACACTTCTTCAGGACAAAATCAATTGATTTCAGAATGCATAGGTGAGAACCAGCTTGGACGCGGATACTGTGAAGCGGAGCATAGTTGCTGTTACTGTTTTGTGATAGTTTCCAAAAGCTTTTAAGGCAGCCTGGAAATGTATATCTAATGATTAGATACTATTTTTAAAGTGAAGTTTTTTTATGGCAAAGCTCAGTAGTGAAAAATGCTTGTGTGCTATCAAGTGGTATCAATCATTTGGAAATGAAATAAAGTCTGATTTAAAGCTAGTGCACTGGATTAATCAGCTACTCCCCAATTGCATTCATTGACCCTGTTCATTCAGGGACTGTAATTAAGAAAAACAGCAGTGACTTCAAATTTGGCACCTGAATCACAAGGTTAAAGCAGTAAATTTCTAAGTCTGATTGGTGCCAGGTTAGGAGGAGGTATCTCTTTTCTCACTGATGAACAGGAGTGCTCAGCTCCTGGCAGAGAAGCAATGAGTGAGGGAGAAAAAGGCAGGCAGAGGTTTATGGAGGATTTTCAGAGTTATTAAGACACTGAAGACAGGTAACCCTGTCCTTGCAGACTTACAGATACAAAATATTTGAAATAAACAATGCTTTAGATTACAGGTTTTTCATACTTACCTTACTGTAAAAGAAAAAAATTCTACTAGTTTCTAGATAAGCAACACAGAAGTTGCCAAGGTTTAAAATTAAAATAAGAAGTCTCACTTTTTTGGAAAACTGCTTTTTGCAGTCAAAAGTTAGAATTTGGGCCCTCATTCTGTCAAAATACCCGTGTTTGGACACCGCTGCCTGTCACTGTTGGTGTGAAGTAGATATACAACTGGAAGTCAAGGGACCTCTTACCGCTATAAAGATACATTGGTTTGGATGATTCTGTAAGATCTTTGGGCAAATAATGCTATTTCAAATAAAAATGTAGCATCTTATTTTCAGAGATGAGTAGCACGTACTACTCAGCTGGTGTTGCAGATCCTCTGTTTTATTTTATTAAAGGTCAGAAAGGTCCATTAGAGTGTCTAGGCTGTTCTTTTGTAACTATGGACCATTAAATGTAATCCCCATCACTCAGAGATGAAGCTCAAAGAATTATAATTGTGGTAAACCATTTTAGTCCTTAGGTTTCTAAATTGTATGCCACAGGCAGGGAAAAGGAGTGACCCAGCTGCCATCTATGTTCAAAACCATCTTATTAACGCTGGCTGAAGGCTTTCTGAGATCAAATGCCTCGGTTAGTAACTAACAGATTAGTAACTATACATTTCCTATAAATTGTTACTCTCTTCGCCATGTGCCACATATTTATTTTGTGCATGAGTTACGTTCTATAAGCTATTTGAGGCGAGGTTTACATGTAATGCTTATACAGGTCCAGATAGATAAAGTTTTGAAGTCTATGTGAAGAAATAACTTGGTGGTCTAACTAGTGTTAGGCAATATGTAAATCATAGCTTTAATATTTCTACCGTGTTTTGAGAGGGATGTGTCATGCCAAGTGTATCAGGTATATGAATGATGGACTTAAAAACATGCCTTCTGAAAGAATATAAACCAGCTGGCAAATAAAAATTGCCTGTTGGTTTGGGCCATGTACTGTCATGCAGGGAGCAATTTGCATTACTCGTGTTCCCAGTGCTGCGTTTAGTCCGTAGGTTGATGCTTCATTTTCCGATTTCTATTTTTGCAACCTAGGCAAGAGGCAGAAGATGAAATACTTTAGTATATTGAATTAAGAACGAGAAACTTTCTAGAAGATTTCCATGTGCTTTCCTGGGATAATAATCCATTCACTGTTAGTGTTTACTGTGTATTTCTTTTCTCTGCAATATAAGTCTTGCTTTTGTCTATTCATCTGGATGCCAGCTAGAAATTAAAATAAAAAGACTGCACTCTAAATGGATTCCTGAATGCTATTATAAAGCATGGCAGGTTTAACAAACAAGCTCGATAAAAGTAGTTCCCACTTTGCTTCAATAAATAGAAAGGTTGTTTGTGTCCTTGGTTAGATTGTAGTTGTCCTAGCTTTATTTCTTGCTTACTCTGTTGTACTATATGTGGGAGTGCAGCTTTTAACATTTATATTTTTAGTGTTCTTTAAAATCAAAATGCTTAAATCAACATCTTTGTTTCTACTAAAGAGGTGCATTTGATACAATCCACAAAAAATGCTTCCAACACATGCCATTTTTAATTGCTTTACCAATTATGATTTCTCCAGTCTAGCTAATAAATTTCTGCCTAAATGTGCACTTATTCAGAATACGGACAAGACGTAGACACCATTCAGATGTGAAGACCTATTACAAGATTGAAATAGATTTCTAATGCATTTATCATTCATCTTTGCAGAGTGTGATTTCAATCAGAAAAAAAAAATGATGAATGGCTTGACAGTTTCCACCCATATACGCTAAAACATAATACGCTGCTTCTAGTTTTCAGCTGTTACAGACTTTAACATGCAATGTGACCTTGGTCTGCAAAGCATGTTTGGTTAGCACAAAAACTTAATCATAAGAAGTCATAAGTAGAATCCTTCTTCTTTACTGCCCTTTTTCTGGGACTTGGAAATTTATTGCTTCTGGGACAGGTAGGATATGAACAATGGGCCAAATAGAGTCCAGGGTTATCTCATCTGTGTGAAAACTGCTGCTGAAAATCGATGTGACCTCTGCTACACTGTCATCCCAATTCCCACCCTCTCTGTCCTATTTGTCTTTTGGTAGAAGCTTAGATCTGTGTGCTGTCTCTATGTGTCTCTCTTGGGCCAGATTATCAAAATGAATCATTGCCTGCATACCTCTTATATTTCTATTTATTTTCCTGGTGTTGACTAGGTCTGATGAAATATGATTCTTTTTGCATTTGATCCTCACTGCAGCAAGCAGCACCTAATTTAGCTGTGTCTATCTCTTTAAAGAAGAGTAATACTATTCTGAAACTTCAATCTGCTGTACAGTAACATTACAAACCGTAGACCATGCAACCTGTCTTCACAGTCAATAGTAATTTTCCTTTCGGCCAATTTAATGTTATTACTTTCATCTCCAAATAGTAGAGATTTCTAGAGATTTTAAAGCAGCTATAGTTTTGTTATGCATACTTCATGTATTACTTTCTTCTTCAGATGCCACTTCTGTTTAGTCTTTTGTGACTCCGTGGCTCAGATGTTATTTCTGTGTGGCATCATACGTTACAACTAATCACTTTATTTTAAAAACTCTGCCACTGATATGAGGTGTTTAAATACGAGAAGTGGTGTATCTGAATCAGCGTGAACTCCATGGTCTGAGTACGTTAACCAGAGTTTGGTTTTTTTGAAAGGATCGTTTAAATTACATGAACACAGCTCTAAAGAGATAGCTGTGAAGATGTGCGGAGGTTACTGGCTTTTGTTGTTATTAGTCCTGAAGAATCATTATAAAGATGTTCCATTTAATGAACTCACACAGTGAAAACAAAATACTCCCTAAACAGAGATTTCAAAGAGTACTTGAAAACTGCTTATGCTCCTGGTTCGTTGTCAGTAGGCGTGGTTTAGAAACACGGCAAAAAGTGCTTGCTGCTCAGTAGATGCTCCTGGAGTTTGGAGCATCTAGGAAATAGTACTGCTGTAGGGACTCCGTGGTTTCATTCGTTGTTGTCAGATTCTTTCTGAGGTTTTGGTTTGTTTTCTTTTTAATAAGAGAGGTGGGAGAAGGAGGCCTTTTGAATATGGTATGGTCTAATTGTAAATCGTGACTTTAATATGACCAAGACACTTGACAAATGAAACTGTCAGGACTGGCTATGCAGTTGCCCTTAGAAAACACATGCATCATGAACTTACGGTCAATACACTAGTTGCAAGCTTTACTAAAAAGCAATTGCTGAGAAGATATTCTTCATTATTTCTGCAAGTGCAGGAACAAAATATATATAGACTGGTTTTCCCTGGAATGTTACACAGAAATGTTTTTTTAACATTTCAGAGTAAAAGAAATGTAGAGAGTTTGGCTTTGAAGACTGCTAACAGATTTTAATTTTGTGGTTTTCAGCAATTAACTTGATGTTTAAAATGAATACATGGGGAAGAAGTACCCATAGGGATCTGAGAGAAGGAGATAACGTTTACTATCCTAAAGTATGTTTAAATTATCCTATTCAAAAATGTGAGTTCATCAGTGATAGTACTGATTCGTCACAAAATTTAAAGGATTTTTGAAAAGCAATTACTGATGTTGTTGTTTCTTTCCGGATACACATTTCTACTGTCTGTGCACAGCTCGATCTATAACAACATGATCTATTTGAAACAGCGAGTGAAGGGGAAGCTACCAGGTCCCGATTCTCCAATTTGTAAGAGATGCATCAATCTAGTTCTGTGCAGTAAATCGCAGGAGCGAGGCCCTGCGCCGGAGTGCCCTCTCCTCCCCGGCCGCTCCTGTGACCCCCCTGCCACCAGCTCTCTTTATACCTCCGGTAGAGATAACTCAGCGAAGCATTTTTGGCTACTGCCTGTGACTAGAAAGGCTGACAGTAGCGAGGTACTTGTTAAGAAAACCCGTGCTGACACTTTACTGACAACGTGGAGTTGGTGCTAGCGAAGCAGGAGAGGATGACTCAGTGGAGATTATTTACTGCTGAGTATGGGAAGGATAACATTAAAGGAGTAGAAAGATGTGATACATTTCTTGATTAGAATTTTGTCAAGGTTATAGCAACAGAAAACGCACATCACAGAATGGCAAACATGATAGAATGAAGAAAGGTCATTTAGGTTTAATGAACTGCGTAATACTGGTATAATTCTGTGGTATAATTCTGTAGAATTTGAGATATAATAGTCTATACTCTATTACAGCTATGTTATAGTCTTCAGTGTGTTTGTTATTGTTCTGTACTATTTTGCAAACTTACCTTAGCAACAATCACAGCTGCCCAAAAACTGAAACAATGTCAATTTTACTAATGCGCTTGTATTTTGACTTACAGGTAAACAGAATGCTAGTTTCTAGAAATTACATTTACCTATATTTCCAATGCTTTCTGATGTTGCTTTTAAACCTATCTTTACAGAAGAGGTCCAAATTGCCATTCCAATAATGAAACCAACCTTAGATAAAGTCCAACTGGCTGGACAGGCCTTGCCTCCTGGATTTCCGGCGCCATTTCTTTTTGCTGATGGTCTTTCATCAGTAGAAACACTATTAACCAACATTCAGGTAAATTATTCTCTATAGGGCCAGGCTATGTCATGATGGATAAAATGTGTTTCTTTTTCAACCTCTTTAAAAAGTTTCAGAAACTATTTTGTATCTGCAATTCTAATTTCTTTTATTTAATGTAATGCTTAGGTTTCCACTATCTGGCATTATCGATCGTGAAAGGGTTTCATACATTGTCTATTTGACTTAGTAGTTGGCAATAATGGTCATATTAAAATTCACCAGTCTCATTAGTCCTCCTTTGCTGCTCCCTGCAGTTGACCGAGGTCAGCAATGATACGGCACTCCGTTTGTAATAAACCACATCAGTAGGATGAATTAGCAAAAGCTATACTGAACGATTCCATGCCACAAAATTGCTCATATACAACATTTAGCTACTTTAAATGCCCAGTTGCATTCCAGGTCTATAGGTTCCTGCTTTTAATTTTTCTGTTTCCTAGAGGGTGTAAAAGAAGCAAATGGATGAATTTTGTCACTGCTGAAACAAACTGGTATTTTCAGATCTTACATTTGTGTGTGTTTTAGGGCCTACTGAAGGTGGCTGTGGACAATGCGAGAGTCCAGGAAAAGCAGATACAGCAGGAAAAGAAAGAGTTAAAGATGGAGCTTTGTAGAGAGAGAGAACTAAGAGAGAGCTTGGAAAGGCAACTCACAGCTGAGCTGCAAAGCAGAGGTGAGTGAATGAAAAATGGAGTTTAGATATCTATTAAATGTATAACCCTTTGGCATTTCCAGCTGGAGCTATTGAGGACTCGGAGTTAACTGACATTCATACTACAGTGTAGTGCAGCAGTGGACTAGCACTGGTAATGAAAGATTTAAATTTAATAAAACCAGAATGAAGCACACTTTTCTGTAAGCAGACAGAACAGTGACTGAAGGATTATTTCCTGGAGGGCAACTGGCCGCAGAGAGTGTTGGCTGGTTCTGTGGAGGAAAGCTGATTCAGTTTCATGGCTTTCACATGTATTATTACCACTCCGCCTGTGTATTCCCAGCCCGATTTCTTCATTTGACAGCTTTAATTTCTTCTGTTTTCTGCTATTATCCTCCAAGCACTGAGGATCAGTCTTACTGTGAGAAAGAGAATATGTTGGTAATTTGGGTATTTAGTTGATTTTTCTTTCATTATCTTACTACTTATCTAGCCCACATTTCTGTACTTTAGGTGCTAGTCAGCTCGTTTTTCTTGTAGATAACTTCAGTGCAACAAAATAGGCAGAACTACAAGAAGTTGTCTACCCAAGTGCAAGATCTGAAGCAAATAACCCTAGATAATTTTTTTTCCATCAGGAGAGTGAGATACAAAAGCACTCCCCAAATGGGGCCTTCTGAGACAAAACCATGACTGTTTAGAAGCTTTTGATAATAATAGGCAATTAAATTGGTAAATCTGATTTTTTTGCTGTGAAATTGCAAAGAAGGCAGTATTCTTTTTAAAATTCAAATCTGCATCTAAAGGAGAGGAATAGTACTTTATATGCCAAAAGCTACTTCTAGATTACATCTGTGAAATCAGAAAGATAAAACTAGATAAGACCAAAAACATAGGTGCCAAGTACTGTCTTCCTGTGCATTTTGAATTGAAATTAGGGGTGTAGAACAGAGCTGTCTGCAGCGCCAGGCCTCAGTAAGAGGCAACAAAGAAGGGCACTTCTAAGTTGAGTTGTGAAGGGTCAGTAAATACTACTGAAGTTGTTAAATTGCAGTGAGTGCTCAGAAACGTTGCATCACCCCAGTCTAAGCGTGGATGAGGCTGCCGTATTTCTATGAAACAAAACTTATCTCCGTGTAGGCAGACAGCACACTGTGCACCTCCTGAGTCACATTTAAGTCAACAAAAACCTTAAGCCATTCGCAGACTTTCTTGGCTTCTGGCTCAAAAGAGGATTTCACCAATAATCAATATCCTTAGAATTGTTTGCCTTTCAGGTCATCGCCACGTGCACGTCTTTATTATTATAGCAAGTCAGAGATAGGCTTTTTCACACGGGTTGCTCAATTTTGCAACGTTATGTTCTACAGATCACGTTTTGACATTCATGATTTATTAAGTCTCTCAGAGATTTCCCATGTAATGGTATCATTCCCCCCCCCCCCCGAATGGAGCATTTACAAATCCAGAAAGATCTGTAAAAGTCAGGAAGAATTCAGGTGAACAAGTGGTCACAAAAAGTTATGCAAATACTGTGGATTTTCCCAGAATTTTTTCCAAATTTTTTAGTAAATTTTCTAACAATATTTTGTGATTTGAAATTCACAGGTATCTAATGTAGAGGAGAAGCAAATAAGTAAAAGGGATTGCAAAATACAGCTCACACAAGTTCAACTTTCATTTTAACAATATTTGTGAGCAATATTTGCCAGAGTGTACACACTAGCAAACTTGGGTCTAAAACAGATGGTAATTTTAAAAGGGCATTTATGTTTAAGCTCAAATTCTTTTTAGTCTGTTAGTTTTACCTACCTTTCTAGTGCCCTCGCTTCTCCATTTGTTTGATTCCATAATGAATCCGTGGGATTAAGTACTGCTCTGTGGAATTAGACTACACACGTGAACTGAAGCAGCAGCAGCACAATGCAAAAGCATCCTTCGATCCTGTGCACAAGCTGCGATGAGTTGTAGAAACGTAGCGCTTTCATATGAGCTGGGGTATGCTATGGAGGTGGTCTTTGACCCCTTCCAGAGCTTGCTAAAAATGTTCTGCTGCTGGTTCTGAGAAAGTACGTGGGCATCAGCCTCCGGTGCAATCTTCCTCATGCCCATCAGACGTGCCAGCTGATGGCAGATTTCCTGGAACACAAGCTGTGCCCAGGAGGAGAGTATTTTCTGGCTGCAGGGTACACTCAGCGGAAGTGCGGTGACGGGAGTGTAGAGATCCTACCAAGCAGTTCAAACCAGGGAAGGGAGGTGCAGGTCGTACAATGAAGAGACGCAAGAGAGTGTTCTTGCAGCACTGGTGAAAAAACAAGTGTAAGAGCCCATTAAAGATAGCTTAATAAGGATAATAAGGACAGTCTGTTAGCCAGCAGGAGCACAGGAAGGATGGTTGTAAGCAGAGGTAGATATTTTAGATGTAGTTCTGGCCCAAGTAATGGTAACCTGGTGCTGGTGAAAACTAAGGTTAAATATGGGATTAAGATTCAGGGTTTGAAAAGGAAAAGGCTTAAAAGGTGCATTGTATTGCTTGAATTTATATAGGTGAGGGAATACAAGCATAGCCAATGCCAGCAGTTCCCAATGAAGATATTGATCATCTGGCTACACTTAATACTATACAATTGTCTAGTTATAGTTTTGACTTTATTTGTAATTGGGTTTAAGACTGAGATTAGTCAGGAATACTTCTGTTTTCTGCCAAATCTTACATGGCTGTACCAATGGCCTGTGGATGGTCTTTGTCAAGACACAGTTTCTGCTTTCCATCTATAAAAGAGAGAAGATGAGATGACTGTAAAGTGCATTGAGATCCAATGCAGAGCTGTACAGGAGCACTGTGTTATTGCACTGTTACCTATTTTAAGTCCAAATATCTTGGGCAGTGGTTCTTGCTATTTCAGTTACTCTGCTTCAAAATTCACCCAACTGCTGCTCCATTTTTACCAAAAAAATTGCCACCTAATTGTGTGGGCTTTCACTCTGTACACCATCGCTGCTGACATTTCAGATTCTCCAACACTGCACACAGTTCGCCTGCAGAAATAGATTTCATTTCCTTTTAATGTTAGAAAACGTAACTAAAACCGAATCTCTGACACATTCAGAAGACTTCCTCCATCCACGAGGAGTGGTCAGGTGAGACGTAACCCATGTGTTTGGATTATCTTTCTAGATAAAACTACTGGAGGAGGAGGAGCAATATAATTTTCAGCATTAAGGGAAAAGGTTAGAATGAAGGGTGAGAGATTTATTTGATTTTGAGGGTGAACATTGGTGCTGTTGCTAGAAATTAGTTTAAGCCAATGATCTGCTCAACCAAACCGTGCAGAACTGTAGCTGGAATTTAGTCCAAATTGGTGAAGTCTCTGTAACGTGAACCACCGGGCTGGCTCTCAGAGTCTCATGGATTTAGGAGACCTAAATCCATGGGACTATTCCAAAGTGAGAATGGGATTTAAGATCTTTAAGAAGATCTAAAGCCCTTTCAGATTGTTCATTGTTTCACTACAGGGTATGGCTTGGGGTTTTTTTGGTTTTGTATCAGATTCATGCCAGATTTTATTTTTGTTCAAGCTAGAACTGGCCCCTTGAACATTGAACATAAACTCATTCACCACCTCCATTATATATTAATTGTGCTTTAACAGCCATTCTTACAATATATTTACATTTCAGCAACAATTCAGAAACGCTTGAAGAAAGAAAAAAAGGCAAAGAGAAAATTGCAGGAAGCTTTGGAATTTGAATCAAAGAGAAGAGAACAAGTGGAACAGGCGCTTAAACAGGCCACATCAGGTGACGGTCTCAGGATGTTAAATGGTAATGTCTTAGTTGGCCTTTCACAGTTAGCTTAAAATGATGTTTAATTGAGTGGGAAAAAAAGATGATGCACAAAGCAAACTCCAGTATAAAAAAACACAATCCTTTCCTGAAATAATTAAAAATCTATTTCAGGCCATGTGCTCTGGGTCATGAATTAAAAAAAATAAATAAGTCTGCAACTAGAGAAACAGACAGAGCAGTTTACACAGACATGACAAGAAATGCTGAATATATTACCGGAGAAATCTGTTACAGTGCCAGCTAAGACAATGTGAAATTTGGTTCCTATAAGGTTCTCTGAACTCTTCTCTCCCAGCAGATTAATTTTTAGAACTGCTGAGCTTCATTTTAAAAGCTGTTTGGCTGAAGTTTGCTCAGCCTCAGGACCTATTAAGTTTGTTAAATATGTATCAGCTTTCAGAGCTGACTAAGTTTTGAATACTTCCCAAATATTCTTGTGAAACAAAAGCAAATTGGTTAATCTCCTAAACAGGGTGATTATGTTTTGGGTAGTGGGAGGATTTGCCTCTCCTGCTTAATGTGGTTCTGACCAAAGTTTAGAGCTTTGGTTTGAATCTTGAAGACTGAACCTAGTTGAGTTCTAATTAATTGAAGGTTCTGTAGCTAAGGTTTAATCTGTGCGTCCCTACCCCGAAGTCTCTGCAGAGGCTCATGAATCAGAGTTACATTCAGTCTCTGCTGTGCTTGTAGGTCGTGTACTGTTTATGTTAACTTTGTGCTGCCTACTCTGGGCACTGCTAGCAACTGAGCCATAATAACATAAGCAGACTGCAAAAACTGCCTGAACGGCTGAGTAAAAGTAATGGGTTTAGCTTGTCTTGAGTTCTCAGTTGTGAGGGCTGCCCAAACTGTTTTTTAAAGTTAGGGCTAGCCTGTCTACGTGAACTGCCATCGCAGCACTCTGCAATGGACTGCAAGTTGTGATTTATCTGGAGCACCTAAGAGATACAAACTCTTTAAGTATGAGAGCAACATCTTTCAGAGGCGTTCTCATCTGCTGGCTTTTATAGTCCAGCATATCACTGTGACCAGGAACTGGCTGGCTTTTCTGATGTACTGACAGTGAATGGTGGTGATTCAGGCATGGATATACAGCTTGCAGTTGCACCGTGGTAAGGGACGATGACCCAAGGGAGAGTGGGTGGACAGAGCCAGCAGAAACCTTTCCCACCGCCTCCCCTGGGTCAGAAAAATGCCCAGAGCAGATCCCACAGACATAGCCAGCGCCTTGAGATGAATGTCAGAAAAAACCCAACATCCTGATGTTCTGTAAGGTCATTCACCCAGATTCTGCCATTGCTGGTAAGCACCTGCGGCTCGCACTGCAGTTAGGAGTACTCAGCAGTTCTGGAAGCCACAAATTAAAGGGTACCAACATGCCAGCAATGTGATTAACAGATCTTTACATCTGCTGTTGTGGGCCTGGCTGCTAACGTTTTGATTGCAGGCACGCTCAGGTAGTCATATATATGTTAGTGCCTGCAAGAAGCTGATATTTACATGCTAATCTGATTGCACATGCAAATCAGGTAGCTCATTAACATCTTAATCCACAATTTAATTGCAGGTACAATTTTATGACAACAAAATGTGAAGGGCTATTCTGAATATTTTTAATTTAACTCTGACGGTCGGTCTCATTTAACAGATGCTGTTATTAGTTACAGATGACACTGTCATTTTATGTGTATACCACATGTACTCTAAAAGATTTGAAAAGAAAGAACCGTTTTAGATTAATAGATCAGTGCCCTGAACTTCCCTTCAAAACAGGAATCTGAATAAGGGAAGCCCTGTGTAAGAGCAGTCACTTGTAATTTTATAAGAAAAAAATTGTATACGTGAAAATATTTATTTGCTCATATATATTTATAGGGCTATATATGCATACATCACATATATTTCATTTACACATCTATTACTAAGATATTACTCATATTACTCCTCTGTGTATGGACTATGCTTTAATGGGTTTCCCCGCTTCGACATAGAGTCCGGTCAGGCTGTAGGGTGACCAGCAAAATGTCACCTTTGCGATAGATACTGACACTCCAACTAATGTCATCTGGAAAGCAACAGTACAGTTATTCTCTATTTGAGAAAGTCCAGAACAGGCTTCTACACAGCAAAAACTTCCAGGCTGTATTCGCAGCTCCCTTTCAGGTGTGGGTTTTTTTCTTGCTGCAATTTCTAAGTGCTGTATTATAAGGGAAGCAGATGTTTCTCCAGGATTCGAGGTGCCATGGATTCAAATCACATACCCTTCATGCTAATCCTTGTTGGCACAAGGTGGATAATGGCATCTGTTATCATAACACCCTGGGGTGTTGGAGCCCCTGCCCCCACCCCGAAGGACTGTGCGTACAGAGGTATTATCAATATGAAATTAAATAGTTCAAAAGCGCATATCATTATGAGACTCTTTCTCAACCTGGAAAGAAGAGCACGGTCCATTTTGGAAAGCTCTTCTCAGAAATCTGGAAATGTTTCACATAATACCACATATGTAATTTTGTTCTGGGTGGTAACGCATGCTTCCAGCATCCTGAGCTGAGTCTTTTAAATGCAGTTTGCGCAGTCCTTATCTGTAACATGCACTCATGCAAACTGGTGCGCGCACGCAGACAAACATGTTGACTGGCATTGGCTATAGTCTTTAATTCTGTTCTTTGCAGGTATATGTCTAGGAGAGTCAATGTAGTTTAATGTTATCACAGTTTGATTTCAACTTTTATTTTTCATATGTCAGATGCCCTCATTCTCCAAGAGAATTTTGCAGACATATTAATATCATGTGTTGGTTATTATCTGATCGTCAGACAAATGTGAAGCACGTTAAAAATAATTCACTGTGAGACCAGCAATGTTTGCACATTTTGGAAACAATTCACTACTGAAAATTCTATGAAGACCAAATGTTTTATGCAAGACCGTGTAACTTGGAGATCACCCTAGTTTGCTATAAATATTTTTCTAAAGATGCATGAGAGAAGGACAAAGGGGAGTGCATTAATCTTCGGTGTCACGTCTTTCAGATGCTGGAATCCCAGATATGGAAATAGAACACAACGGAACCCAACACGACAGTGCAGCAATGCAAGGTGCAGTATGTACCACACCCCATCACGTACATGTTTATCGTGAGCATTAAAAATTAAATCAAATGCAGAATAGTTTTTGTCTCTGTTTCCTGCTTTAAGATAAAAGTAAATTACACAACTTCATTTTGTTTTCCTGTTCAGGGTAGAAAACCTTTGAAAGATCGGTACTTTACAAGACCGGAGATTAAATTTGTTTAAATAGAGCTGTGGGAAACTCCTATTCAGCTATCAGATATATGCGCTTAGTTCAAAAGTGATTTTGGATATGATTTATCTTTTTAAAACATTTTGCCTCTGATCCTTACCTTCCTATCAAGATCATAGGTGTTTTCAAAAACTACATAAACTGTAGGTGGAAAAGGAAAGTCATGTTCATGTTCTGAGCCATTATATAGTGCTTCATTTTCCTCACTGTTCGGTGACTGTAAATACAGAACGTTCACATATTGTCTGAGTGCTTCCCAAAGAATAATAAATGCATTCTGGCTATAGGCCTGCGACGTGAGGGAGTTGTGTAAATCATCGTTTGGGGGAGCTGAGATACAGAGATCTTCGGGGTTATTTCCATTACCACTGGAAGCCTATGTGAGACACGCAGAAAATCCATAGTCACCTGTGATAAAATTTGGTCCGAGCAATTTGAACATAGAAATTCTCTGACTTTGGAGAAAGTCCAGTTTTGCAGTGTTGATTTTCTGTAAAATCAACCTTTTTCTCCCTTCAGTCTTGAGCCGTGTTCATTACGCACCATTCAGTTCTGCGCTGGCTACTGTAGCAGCCTGGAGACAGCTGCCTCTTCCAATATAAGGGCTGCTGCTTAGAGCACTTCCACCCTTTCTACTGAATCATGTAATGGTTCTGTGCAAAAAATAACGCGTGTTGAAGTAACTAAAGACAGTCCCCTTCTGTGCAGACCAAAGGAGGACTGCAGTACAGTTATAGATACAAACATAATTTCTAGCATTTCTCAACTGTTAAAGCCTTGACGTTGCATACCTCTGGTATGCATCTGTCGTCCATCTGTCATCTATACGGGAAAGCTTTCAAATATTTTTACTGCTGTCTCTTTTTGTGATTTTAGGATCATATGCGATGTATTACGAAGGAGAATCACAGCTTTATTGCAATGCATATATATATACATATAACATATGTGTGTATATATATGTACGCATATGATTAGAGTTGTGCTCTAAATATTACAATTTGAAAATCGTTACTGCCAGAAATAGTCAAAATATTGCATAAGCGCTTGGGACACATGTATTTAAATTTGACAAGCAAAATATTCCTGACATTTGTGATTTATATATGATACCTGCTGAGATGAGTGCTCAGTGCACTTCCAAAAAGATTCTGAGAGTCAAAGGTGCATCTGGACAGAATCTCGTAAAAGAAGGAAGTTAATTTCAATTTTCAATTGAAGGAGAAAAGTTACAGTTGGCTCAAATGTGTCTTCCCTTCAAAAATTACTATAAATAAATGTGGGGAAAGTGACGCATAGCCACTTCCAACAACCATTTGTGTACTAGAAGGAATTAAGAGAACTTTCTTACACTTCCCGTAGTCTACTGATATACAAGAAAACCTCGTGATTTTACGATTTTTAATTCAGGTTGGTTTTTCTTTTGGCTTTTGGTTTTGTTTCTTTTTTTTAATCTGATCCCAACTACATCATTCTTTAGTTTTAACAGGCTTTGGATCATAAAGTTTTTGTTCAGGTTAAAAGCCTGAACAAAGGGGGAACTGGATATCCACAACGCTCGGTATCTCTGAGCTTGGTGCCCCTCTGTGAAAGCAGAACGTGACTTGTGCAATTGGAGTTGTAAACCTGTCATACGCTCCTCAATGGCAAAACATCTCTTGTCTTCACCACAGTAATGAATGGCAGCGAACGCTGACTTCTCTGACAGTTTTAGCATGGTAATCCTGTTCGTATGTAAACCTGGGATGAGTGTAGCCAGTTCTTTCACTAAGCGCCCTCAGGTGATAGAAAGGTTTCTGAAAAGCTCTCTATAGAGCTTGGTTGGATTTCCAAGTGTTTCTGTCCTGTAGCACCATCTCTTCCATTATTATTTATGCTGATACTGTAATATCTTTTTATTCTCTTTTCCTTTGATTACAATTTTTGTACCTGACAGCTACTATTGCACTGCCGTCTTTAACAATTTGAGCACTCCCTCATTGCCCCCTTCATTTGTTTTTTGTTTTTTGGGCCCTGGGAGGAGGAAGGGTCAAAACACGTCCCTAATACAAAGCTGTTTCCAGGCTTCCAAAATCTCTCTTTATTGCACAGAAAAAAGCGTTAGCATCAATGCAGACCTTTCTTTTTCTGTTGTCAATAGCTCTGCTGGACAGAAATCTATCATTCACACAGTGCCTTTCCTTTGAAATTCAATTAGTTTCACCGCCAGTATCTCCTTAAGACGGTTTAAAGGAAAATTACAAAAATATTGCACAGCCACCTTTCACAGTGATTAAGTCATATCATATTTTATGCTCATTTCTTAAAATGATTTTATTAACACAAGCTGTTCATATACTGGGATTCTGATCTGCATTATAAATCTCTTCCATTTAGTTGACTCTTTTTCTCTATGCTTTGTATATTAATTGAACGGAAATTTTGTGCAGACGAGACTTAAAACTTTTTTGAACTTTGCAGTCTAATACCTCCATCCTGCATGTACCCAATCTTCTAGTCCACCACAGCTTGATCTGAGAGAGGTTTTTTAGCTGACAAAATAGAAAAGTAATAGTTGCTGTAGCCATGAAGCCCCCTGCGTAGTTGAGCGCTGCAGGAGAGGGTGACGCATGCACACAGATACCCTTCTGGTCTTCCTTCCATAACTCACTTGTGGGCCAGCAAGATAGTGCATCAACCGTTTTATCAACCAATCTCCGCTTCACATAAAATAAACATACTGGGTGTCATTAAGTGCACCTTCAGATCAATGATTTTTGCAAATGACATTCAAGTACCATTTGAGTAGTGCATTTTTGCTGATAAAAGCAAATTAAATTAGCACAACTACAAGTGTGCTGATAAAAACTGAAACCGAACAGCAGCACCATTAGCTAACAAAGTAATATTTTCTCTTTACTGCTTTCTGCCATTTAGTTATTATCCTATTGGAAATCTAATTATAATCCTTTTACTCCCTAGTCAAACTTCACAGTTTTTGCAAGCTTAGCACTGACAAGTGATTTCATTACATTTGATTGCCCGCGCCCAGATTGACTTAACTTCACTCCGAGACCTAAAAGCCCTCTCAGTTTCTCAGATTCCCTGTTTGCACATTACAGCAACAGCTCCTTTAATTAATTAGCATGAACAGCAGTAACATGAACTGCTGAACAGAAAATAACATCATTTTATGATCGCAGGGAGACTTCTCCTTTTGCATGTTTATACCTTAGTTAACTTTTGTATTACGATATTTCATTGTTAGGGGATATTGGAACAATCAGCAAAGCAATGTTATCTTAAAATTTTAAAAAATAGATGTTACCATAATACTTGATGATAACAATTTACAAAAAATAGACTAAATTTCAAGAAGGAGGCGGCAGCGTAGGCAGACAGGCTTTCCTGAGGTGAAAAGCTTTCCTTTTCAAAGGAAAGGTGGTTCACTGTACCTGTGGCAGGAGGGTGACCCCGGGCTGCTGCTGCTCTTGTTTGGGAAATAACCTGGCAAAGATTGAGCACAAAAACTCGCAGTAACCTTGAATAACTTTTTATTTCTATCTGTTCGCCACAGATGAAGGACTGTTGAAGTTTGGAACATATTTTGGGTTTTATTGTTTAGAAAACTGGGCTATGTTTTTTCAATATTCTGATATAACCAGTTTGCAAATCCAGCCTATGGTAAAAAGGGCGCAAGGCATGACAGAAGTGAGAGGGGTAGTGTTTTTAAGAGGTTTAACAACTTTGTTACTCTATCAAATTATACCTTCAAATGCTGCAATCCGCTGAAACCAACCACGCTGCGGAATTTCAGAGTACTCCTCAATTGTAAGAGACAAATTCAACATCTTGGAAATTACAGTGCTATTGTCTTGGTCTTGCTTTCACTGAAAAAAATGTCCAAGCACTTACAATCTTACGTAAGAAAAGACCAGAACCCCGTGATTAGCAACTCTTGAGATTAAACTAAACAGAGGCCTGATGTTTTCCTTGTGAGAGAGTTCTTCGCTGTCTCCTTCGTTTGAGTCTTAGGCCTTTTCTTCTTCCTCCTGTCCAAGCCGTGCTCTGTCCCTAGTGCGTGTCCTGCTCTGGATGCTCTGAGTTATTAAACCTCCGGTAGTTACTTCGTGCTGTGTCATATTGCAGTGGTTCTAGAAAACTTCGTTCGAAGTTTGTGTGCAATTAACCAGACTGTCATATCTGCGCACACACCGGCCACGCGCTGCTGAAAGCCGTCTCCTTAGCTGCGGACCAAGAAAAGGGCCCCCTTTAGCGACTAGCCATGAGATTACCGCGCTGACTGACTGCATGGCTCGCCTGCTGGCGGTACGAGTGCAGGGCTTCAAAAATATCAGTATTGCTGATCTTCGTGTTATTTCTACTTTCGCCTGTCAGTGTTTTTCTGAATCTCTCTCTCTCTCTCTGTAAGCACACACACACACACACATATGAGGGAGGAAGCTGAGATTTTGTCGTTTACTGGAAACAAAAGGTGGGGAAAGGTTTTCCCAGGCGACTTGAGTGTGAAGGTCCATACCTTTCTATTCTTACAACAGGCTAAAACATTTATTCAGTAATTCAGTGTCAGTAGGCTTGAATATCTCCTAAGCAGGAGCCACTGTGTTACCTCCCCGTCTGCTCAAACTGACAGTGGCAGTCCAGCATCTGCGTAGTTTGTATTCAGTGAACATACTCTTGTCCTTGGCTGTTGTTACTCATTAGAAATCCTATTTTCTGCACAAGTTTTTAGGTGTCTCAACACGGATGCGGAAGTATTCGACAGGGTTGACGCAGTAGTCCTCAGCACAAAATAAGTGGGGAAGAAACCCCAAATGCAGCACCTCCGCGCGGGTGCAGCGCTGAAGGGTCAGGTGCCATGGTCCTGCCTGCTGCGGGAACGAGGACCCGCGGGGAGGAGAGGTCCCTCCCGGAGGGAGTCTCACCACCTCAGACAGCATGAGACATCAGAGACTGCACATCTGCAGGGGTGGAAAAGGGGCGATATGAAAGAGCGAGAGATGAAAAGAAAGCAAACCAAACTTCTTTAGTACTGCTGCTCTCAGAAGCAGCATTTATTGTCCACATTCTTCCGTCAAGTCTAGAGGAAACCATGCCCTGCTCACCGCATGTTATTTTTGCTCTTTCACTGTTCAGTTTGGAAAATATTTATAGATAAATGGAAAGGGAAAGTTTTGCTGGGCAACTAATAAACAGGCAAAGAAGTCAGTTTTACTCACTGTTGCAATTCGGCTGCGTGACTAGCCCAGAATCGTGAGAACGGGCTGCAGGCCAGGTCTGTTTGTTTTTCATGGTAGCGAAGGGATCCTTTTCTGTGTTTTTCCTAACTGCTGTGGTCCCTACCCCGCTAGCAGGGGCCTAGATGCAGCCTCCTTCCGGGCCAGCCAGCGCTCCTGTTTGCTAAGAGGTTTAGGGAAGGAGGTTTTTTTCAGGGATTTCATCCACAGTAGAAGCTAATGCAAACTGTCCTCTGATTTTTCTTTTTTTTTTTTTTTCCTGCAAAGTAAGAGGCTGATTCAAACTAATTAGCCCCAGCTTTGTAAGTTAGATTTTCGTTACGGCATTGTATTTTCCATGTGTCGCTGCATCCAAAGCTCGGCTTGGCTCTGATCTAACTGAAATGCTGACTCTGTTTACGTGGCCTAGGAAGGGTGGAGAGATCAGCTCCTGTCCAGCATACTTACACTATCATACAAGGTTCTTTGATTCAACCCCTCAAGTCGGAGCTGTGCAGAGCCTCTGCGAGCACGCAGGTCTGGCACGTGGCTGCCCTCTTCCCTCCTGCTGCCCTTCTGTCCGCAGAAACACAGCCACGTCTCGGCTCTACCTAACCTTTGTCGTAGCAGCTCTCCCAACTCCTCCTTCATCTGAATTGCCAAAGTGGGATTTTCAGTTCGTTATTTCATCTCTGCTACCCGCGCTCTCTGCAATATGTAGTGCTGGCTTTTACTTTTTAAATTGTGTGAATAATTTACAGTTAGTGATACAACAAATTTATCCTTGTTTTCTCATTATGTAGCGGATCCCAAATTTCCTTCCTCCCGTGACTTTCTCCTCCAGTTTACAGTGTGCTGAAGTTACCTGAGCAATCCCAGGCTGTCGCTCTGTCGGTTAATCGCAGCTAGCCGGCTGTGTCGCATCGCTCCCTTTCCTGGGCTGGATTTGCACACCAGCATTGCTGGGGTGCATTTCTTTATGGAAGTTGTGAGGGTACACGTGGAAATTTTGTTTTAAATTACTTTAATGGAAATACAGCTGAATTACTAACTTAAAAGAAAGATCTTACAAACAAAACCTCACAAAGGATTCAGAAAAGTCAGAGATGCTGAATAGGCTGAAAAAAGGAAAGGGGGGGAGAGAAATGTGAATAAATATGCAGATGATAATTATTGCTTTTGGATTTGTCCTTTATACACACATTAAAACCTTGAAAGAAAAAGACAAACGATGATGATGTTGCACAAAAGAGTGCGAGAGATGCATGTATACCCTGGACTAACAACTCGGGGAAGACACCACCATCCGGAGGGAGAATTACAATTGTTACCGTAGGCTCTGGCTCACTGAGAAATTGCGAGATCTTCACTTCCCTTATACGTTGTGAAGGGGGAAAAAAATCCTTTCTAAATGTCTTGCTTATTAAGCCAGTCATGCATTTCACTGTAGGTTGTAAAGCAGTATAACATGCACAGGGGGCTCATAAGCATATTTTAGTGTTAGGGAATATCATTTATACAGTTTTTATATTGTCAATATTACCCCTAGAGAATGAGATTAGGCTTTAAACTACTGTAAATCTACGCTTTTGCTCACCTTTGTATAATTTCATTTTTTAATAGAATGAAGCCCACATAAATGAATATTTGATTAAGGGATAAACCTAATAAAAGAATACATTTATTGCACACAGATTTATTCAAATCTTTGCTATATAATACAGTAAAATGCTATAAAATGGTACGTAGCTTGCAGTCAGCTACACTGAGGAGATGGTGAATATTCTTCAAAAAGATGAATTTGACAACATCGCATTGTCTTTCATGTAGAAGTGGTAGCACAGATGCTCCTAACACGTTAATTCCTCATAGGTGGTTGCTGTATGACGTTGTTAATGCCATGGAGTCAAGTTTATTGCACAGCAACAAAAAAGTACTTTAATTTCTGGAGAATAATTGAGAGCTTTATAAAAAAGGAAATATTTAGCGATGCACTTTCTGTTTACTGATCAATAATATCTCCTGGGTGGCTGCACTGTGCTTGAGCTTTGGCATTTACTTTCTCTCTTACAGGTATTCCAGATACCTCCGTTGAACTTCCCTTGAGAAATAAAGGGAATAGGAAGGAAAAATTGAAACCTGTTTCAAAGTTTAAATAGTCAGTCCATCAGTCCGCAGTACCTCTTACCTTAGTTTGAAAAGCAATTTTTAAAATGCAATAAAAATATCAAGAATTTAAAGACAATGTTACTGGTCCTTACCGATCCCATTTTTGATAAATCAACTCCTCCCTTGAATGCACGCCTGGATTCCTCCCCTCCTCTTTGCGGACAGAGTCCTTGTTGCCAAATGCAGCACCGTAAACGTGCGCCCATCCGTGGTCGCTGCCTTACTGTCTTTGTACAACCATCGAGCGTCAAACACGTATCAAAAGATGCAGCTGACGCCCAGTGGCTGTTTAAATAGTGAGTTACGTATCTAATTGCTGCTGACTGCCATTGGTATTACATGGACTAATTCACCAAGCACCTCGGTAAATCCCGCCCTGTACAGGTGGTTAGGCAAGAAGATACCTTTGTAGATCTGGCTCCTGAGCCTCGGCCCTCAAAGACAGTCGGCGTGCGGGCGCTGGGTGCCCAGGACATGGAATGCTTTGGCTGCTTCTGTGCAGAACGCAGAACCGGTGTGTTACTGGCTCACGAGAAACACACTACGGCAGAACGTCAGCCTTTTGGACTGCCTATAAAGACTATTGGTACGATATTTTGAGGGCAGCCATGCTGACCTGCAGATTCTGTCAGTGGCTACCTTTTTTAGAAGTGCAACTTTAATATAGGCTAGAGCACCTACAGCCTGCTATGGGAAGAAGTCACGTGCAACTTCCTAATAATCAGGAGAAAAAGAAGAAACAACAACAAAACAACAAAACCCGCAGTGTTCAATATTTGCATTTCTGCTTACCCCCTCCCCAGGCTTTAATATTTGCCCCGCTAAGTTTAAGACAATGATATTAATCAGCCAAAGGCCTGAAACTGATTCTATTCGCTTCTTCGGAGGTTCCCATGCTCCCAAACGTTCCTCCAGAGATGTTTTCCGATCTTTAGTCTTGTTTACATCCAAAATACATCTTAAATCATCTCTGTTTGGAGAGTCTGAGCCCCCTTAAAACCATGAAACATTCAATTACTAATTAGCTGTTTCCTGTTCCTAATGAAGTGAACATGTCGGATTTGGATTAAAATTCAGCTACTGCTCTCCTCTGTTTATGGTTCCAGATGTTTTTGTTTTATCTAGGAGGTTACTTTGACAGCTACTGCTAAATGATAAATCACTCATATTATAGCTGAAATGCATTTTGAAATTGAAATGTGGCAAACTTTGAGATTGCTCCAAGGATCAGTGTCAGTTAGCAGGTCAATACTTGTTCTTTCCTTATGGGTGTGCGGTATTGGCATATGTAAAACAGAGATGGGATAGATGTCAACGTTGCACAAAATGCTTCTCAATATTATCATTCCGCTATCATCTTCAAGATCAGTACTTGTGGGTTTAGCCGGGTGAATTCATGATTCATTGTATAACGAACAAGAATATGGATTCTTGTTAGCTGTAGTTTCTGTGGGCATTTTAATATTTTTTTTCTCTGGGCTTAATGTGGAAAATCACAGTTGGTAGGTACTATAACTAGGAATATTTTTATGAAGGAAGTAAGTGGCTTTCTGCTTGTTTCCCTAAATAAAGAAAAAGAATTTAAAAAGAAACGTGGCGTTTTCTGAATGAAAGAACGGCTTTCCAAAGAGCAGATACTGATTTACTTCTATTACATTTTTTAATGCCGTGCAATTTTGTTTTAACAGACTGTTCCCTCGAAGGTTTTGTGCATGTAGTAATGGTACGTTGTAAAGCTGATGCCATGTTTGTCTCCCTTACGGAGGCATGCGATACAACGCAGGCTGCCTTCTGTAAAAAAGAAAAGAAGGAAAACGAGCGTTCAATTAAAAAGCAAATGCCATAAAGGAAGAAAATCCAAATCAAAGTATTCGTAGGCTCTACTCGGCAGATGCTGGCTGGCAAGCACCGTTAGAAACAAGGCTGGTGTTCTTTTGGCCCCGCTGAGTGCCCACACCTTGTACCACCAGGTCAGAAGGTGGTCAGTGCCCCGAGACCGGCCCGTAACATTCACCGCTCGAGGGCTTTGCAGAGCTTGGTCACCCGGTGCCTCTTTTTCCTACGTGACACGTACTGACGTGGTGGATAGTTTATATCACTTGTAGATCTGATAAATCGGCTTCAGAAGAAAAAAGTCCGTAAACAAATAAGGAATCCCACCGAAGTTGCAATTAATTATAAAATGTCTAACTGTGTAATTGACCTTTTTTCTTCTCTTTTTTTTTTTCCTCCAGAAAACAGAACATACATCAAACCTACTATTATGTACTGAAGGAAACACCTATTGTTGAAAAATGTATAATGATTGCTATTTGAAGACTATATATAGTTCATGAAAAACGTCCCTCCCAACCTTTGATGCCTTCAGTACTGTGTGAAGAACAGGATTTGTAGCATGAAACTTGAAGGACAATTTCAAGCAATTTACTGTTGCTGCATCGAAAACTGCCGTATTGTCATTAAGAAATATTGAGACTTTTTACAAGCTTACCATACCAAACCAAGCCTGTTGCAAAAGATCATTTTTAGGTCCCTGGAGATAGAAAGGAGTTTTAGTATTTTTAAGCACATGCAGGAATTATTCCCCCTTCCCCCCAAAAAAGAACTTTTTTTTTTTTTTTTCTAAGGAGGTAGCTCTTACTGTATAGCAATGGCACAATGATTTTAAGCCACAAAGGTCCTCACTGGCTGTACATCATACAAGTCCAGTTTATCACTGAAACTGTTCAACATGGAGCTGTTTCGATTGTGTTTATAAATTAAGCTTTGTTTACTGAAGCAGATACTCGATATATATTACGTTTTAAAAAGAAATGTGTGTACATTTTTTAAAAGAATGATGTAAAAATTGTCCTTTCATTAGATGACCAATTCAAAAGTGTGAGCTAAACCCTAATAGCTGACGTAATATGAGGATTATAATTGATGCTTTTTTTTATGCTCAGTTCAGCTTGGCTTTTGGTCTTTTAAGATGAAAAAATGAATATGCAGTAGAGTGTTAGATAATGGAAACTTTTAAGTATGGTTTCTCTGTTGTACCATATTAAGTTAAAGTACACATTCTTTGTTAAAAATGTTCTTGCTAAAAATACAGTATTAAAAATTTTTTGTTTGACTTTGGAAATCTTTTAAGATTTTTTTTTTGACTGTGAATTCCCATAGTTACTGTACTAATGCAAAACAATAATTTGCACTATTAAAAATACTTGAAGAAATTACTTAATAAAGAGGGTGGGTTGGTATTAAACATTTTCCTAATTATTGTATGTTCCAAATTCTGAACTCTGCAACTGAAACCTTCCTTTCTCAAAACACGAGGCTGAAAGCTGGTCTGAGTCAAGTGGAATTAAGTAATCACCTCTTCACTCTTCACTTTCATTCATGGGTCAAAGGCACAATGCTTGGTTACTTACAAGCTCAGGTTTGTATACGCATACTTACGTTTACACACACATACCCCGAATTAAATCACTGTCACTTAAAAACAAAGAAAACCTTTAAACAGACCTACGGGGAATATATTTCCTATGGTTACGTATACTGCCAGCTATATCTATATGTACAGCATTCAAAATTTCATTTATTTTTGTCACTAGATTTTTTTTTTCTGGTTAACAGACTTTTGCTAACTTTCGAAGTGTAGCTTCGATACAGCAGAAAAGAATCACCTGATTTTTCGTTCCAAAAAGAAATCCTTTAGCTTGACCGGGTGTCAGTTCAAGAAAACATGCTGGCCTCTGTTTTATAGGTGATCGGACTAATTACCAGAATAGTCTTTCAATGTACAAACATGGTTTATTCCATATTATTTTTCTTGCAAGCATTCTAATAACTGCATTAATCACACTGGCGATGATTTAAACAATCAAAAATTGGACGATATGAAGAAACAGGAGCATTCGGAATTGTGGGTGCTCCCGCCCTCTTAATTAAAGGTCATGTGTGAGTAAAACACTGCAGCACCTGAATTTAAATTCCACCTTTGACTTTTTATTAATCTTAGTTGCTATTCCGGCAGGATTCTCTGAAATGAGGGTTGGACCTTATTTCTAAGTCTTATTTTGAAAAAGGACTTGAAAGAGTCCTTGGGATACCGCAGCGTGTCTGACTGATTGACCGAACTCTGGTATTGCCCCTATGAATTGCAGATTTTGAAAAGAGCTCTTTGATGCATTTTAGAAAGACTTAAAGTAACTAAATAGTTCAGTCTTTGAAATGGTAGCATCTTGCATTTCTCTTTAGTCTCCATAAAGGCAATTTTAGCATTTTTTTTTCCCCAATGGCTGATCTACACTTCTTAGGGCCGCATTGATACTGGGTTGATGAGCACGTCATTGATTTCTAATTTGCCCTTCCCAGAATAGTTTTAAATGTCAAAGTACTGGCAAATGAGATTTAGGAAACTGATAAACTTCAGAGACTGAATCTGTTGTTAAGTCCTTATTAGGTAGCTCCTGATAAATACTGACAACCCAAGACGCGGAGCTTTTTATGTGTCAGCGCAACCTAACGAGCACACGTGTGACTAACCCTTTCTGTTGGAGAAACATATTAAAGCCAGGACAAGCAACAGGTTTGGCCAGTTACGATGGAATGGTTCAGATAAAAGTGCAGATCTCAATTTTTTTATTATTTAATTTTGCTTCCTATCATCTCCTCAGGAATATTCCAGCTGACACCCTCCTGCATAGGGATCTGCCCCCAAAGCTGTTACGTGGTGGTTTCTGGCTGGTGCAGTATGGAATGTGGGGCTCTGTGATTGCAGAGCCGAGGAGCCGTTTCCCACCAGGGAGTCGGACCACACAACAGTCACATACTGCAGCGCTGTGTTTCGGAGTACGTCCTTCGCCCACCCGACACACAGACGTTCGGGGAACAGGTCTGACGCGGCACGTGATTTTTTTTTCCTCCATGCAGTGTAGAAAGCCTCAGCGTAGACTTTGTCTAGTTCCAGGTTCTGCAGCCCGCAGCAGCGTGCGCCGCTTCCAGAAAGCTGCATAGCCCCATGATCTCATTCCTGCCTGGTGGTACAGGACAGCGAACACAGGGAATGTTGAGCTTTTTTTTAATTTCTCATGGACACAATTTCACATTCGGCTACGGTTCTCACGCCCCTTGTTCATTTTGTCTTTCGAACAGTGGAACAATCTCAGTAGGAGAGTTTTGGAGAACCCGCATCCTCCAGCCCAGGGGTAGAGCAGGAGTAGGCAATTCAGCCTTCACCGTGCTGCTCCTCATTGGAGGCAGTGAGCTGAACGGCCCGGCTGGCTACAGTGCTGGAAGCCCAAGAGGGACGTCACCTCTTTGAGGTTTTGGCTTTTGGGTTTTTTCCAAATGAAAATGCCTGAGAGGAGCAGGACTTTGGCTGTGCCCCTGTCCTCAGCACCTCCTAAAAGTGGCAGAGCAGAGCGATGCCGAAAACCCGTGTTGATGCGGTGTATGGGCTGCAGGAAGCTCAGCTGGGGATGGGTCAGAGAAGATAGTTGGGGATGGGTGTTTCCAGGCGGGGGGGGGGGGGCACTGCCAAAGGTGGGGTGCAGCACCTGCAGCCCCTCTGCATCTGCCTCTGTGACAGCTCTGGTCTCCTACAAAGCATCTCCTTGTTTGTACATTGCCCTGGAATGGCATTACGCCAATACGGTTGGTGTTAGCGGGACACAAGGTGATCTTGGCTAAACGCAGGCAAGTTAATGGCGAATGTATTTCAGCAATTTTATGAATCTTGTGTAATGCAGACTGCTATCATAATAAACCCTAACAGAATCAATAGTGACCAATCTCAATTTAAAATCTGGATCTATAGTAATACACAGCGAGAACACTCTCCTTCAGAAATGCATGGCTGTGCACTAAAAGCTGAATGCTGGTTTAAGTAATTGCTATCTACAAGTAAGTGGCCCATTAATATATTTATTTACAGAATATTTTTGGTAACGTGACAAAATGTGGGCTAACCCGAACTGCTATGAATTTCCTTCGTGGCTGCTCGCCACAAGTGCTCCTGTGCATACGTGTGTGCGCGTGGGCACAGACTTAGTCCTAACCCACGTGTGATAATTCACAGCGTCGCCGGCCCCAGGCCGAGGATCTGTCGCCTTTGGCAGCAATGCTGCTGGAAAGACTTCCCGCTTTCCCGCTGCTTCTTCCCGCTGCTGTACCGCAGCATCCTGCCTGCGCTGCCGGTCCTTGCCGGGGTGAGGAGGGACGGAGAGGGAAAGGAATTCACAGAGTTTTTTTTAAAGCCAGGTCATGTGCGATCATCGTTTGTTATCTGCGCACTACAAACGTTCAGGCACTTGTAAAATCACTGTTAAGAAACATTTTTACTTTAGTTCTGTCTGCAAATACAGGCATCTTTCTTTGATGATTTGAAGCTGGGACGGAAGGGGAGAAAAAAGTTTTTATAATGATGAATTTATAGATGAATTATGAATTGCTACAGTTTTCTATTTGTACGTCAAAGAAAGCAATTGAAATGAGCCGGTTCCGTGTCGGCAGAGCACAAACGCTGCAGCTCGCTCCCTTTCCATTAGACCGTCATCCACTTCTGCTTCCGTTGGCCAGCTAACGCTGGCACCTTCATAGAGCAGCCTTTGCATGAACGTTGGAGTGTGGTCATCTAAGGCAGGGGGGAAAAAAGGCTTTTTGGAGCTCATTTTTTAAAATAAAGAAGAACTCCCATTATTCTGAGTTCCAGTTAGAAATACAACAAGATTTTACTATATCTTCATTACATGATTCTGTTGACATAATCAAAAATTATGACAGTAAATACAGCACCATATATTAAAATGCTCTTATGATAACTGATATTTAATAAATTGGATCTTTTCTAATACTTAAATTTTTTAAAAAGGCATTTGGCTTGGCATGTTTGAAAATGTACGCGCTGCTTTTTCAAAAATGGCATCGAAATGCATATTCACCGAGTAGTAGATCCCTGTCACTATATATCAGTTCTTTGCTTTGGCTGTCTACAAGAGGGGTTAGTGGTGGGAAAAGGGGAAGGTTTTGCTGCCCCTACAATGTAATTGCTCACCTTCATTGGAGCTATGAGGGCTGCCCTAGCTGCCCGATTTGTATTCAGTGGCTGGTGTATCTGCCTGACTAACTGCAGATCTTTCTTACCTCGAAGAGCAATCCAGCTCTATGCCAGCACAGCGGGGACAGCCTTTATGTTTGAAAGGTCCTTAGCTTTAAAAACAGCAATCGTCTCAGACGGGTTAGGCCACACGTGTACCTGCTGCTCCGGGTAGCAGAGCAAGTGCCCAGTATTCTGGAATAAATTGTGGCCGGTCAGAGGGATGGTGGAGATGAAACAGCCGGAGAAGTGGCAAGTTCATACTGAACTATAGAGAACTGGCCCAGCTCTAATTAATCATTGTGTGCTTCAGTCAGCCAACAGAGAAACAGACGTATTTATTTTTCACAAGAAAGTCTGAAATAAGGCAATGGATAGAAACAGTCATTTTGAATTGTTAGGTGAAGACATGGTGTTTATGAGTGCAAACTCATCATAAAGTTTGGATCACAGTTCCTTCATAAGAAACATTGCAACACAATACCTCTTACATTAAGGTCATTAAGAGTACTTTCAAAGTGTACAGCCTTAGGAAATCGTTACGCATTAAGCAGTTGGGTGTCGCACTATCACAGGCCTGTACGCACGGCACCAGGGAGCAGAGGCCTTCCAGGCTCTGCCCGCAGCTGTCCTGCTGGAGGGGCAAAGAAGTGGTTGGGGCCACAGGACGCTGACCCTACCTTTGGAGGGTCGAATACAGGCGTGGAGTGCCTGCATTGGTCGCATTTTAGGATCTGGGCTTTGCCTGAAGCTTTAATCTTATTACCAAAAGGCCGCATGCGTAAAAATGAATTGTGTCCCCCCTTTCCACCAAAGTAGCCAAACAGAAAGGAAAAACCATTTGTATTAAATGAAACAAGATGAATTAGCTAAAAAGAGAAGAAAGAATAAACAGGACTGAAAAATAAACTTTAAGTCGCTCCAGTCCCAGTAGGATTTGGCATTTAACGTTAATCACGTTTCATTCTGTATCGGGAAGAAATACCTGTTTCGTGTTTCCCCTGATGATTCCTGCCATTAGCTGAAAGTCTGTTTATTCCCAGAGCTGTGCTGCCATCAGTTGATGATGCTGGGGCACTTACAGAGATGGTTTGGCAGGAAAAATATCATTCGTAACATTTGTGTGAAACACAATTTTTCTTCACAGACCAGTCCAAAGCAATTCCATATAAATTGTTGCATTCTCTCCCGTGGTGTCAATTGGGTGGGCGGGGGGCAGAGGGGAACCGTATCCCAAAAAGTAAGAAAAAGGACAAAAAAAGCTAGTAACTTAAATAACAAGGAATAAACTCCCTATTGGACTTTTTTTTAATAGTTCCATAAAACTGGTGAAGACAGAAACAGTACTCAGAGATTTTTGGTGTCAGATCAGTGCTTTGCATTTTATGCGGTCATTTACACCTGTGCAAAATAAGTATTTGATAGCATTTGACAGCTGATTTATTAGCATTTGACACCTATATTACACATGTTGAAATGACTCTACAATGTGCAAAGCAGTGGAAAAACCACTGATTCCTTTCATGGCTTTTTCCTAGTACTTTAATACTGAGATTCCATTCCAAAGGAAAAAATGAATTCCTCACACCCCGATTGTAATTCTTTATTTCTTCTAATATTTATTATGTTCAGCTCATACTAACTTGGAAAAAAAAATAAAAGGAAAAAGAGAAAAGCAATTGTGTTTAGTTCGCAGACCTGATTCGCAGACGCTGGCTCTGAAACCAAATCAAAACCAGGCCACGCTCATAATACTGCAAGGAGTCACAGAAAAATGAGAAGTCTGCTATTGTGATGAGAAACACTGCAGGACTAAGACTCTTGATTTGTAACAGAGCTGGTAAGTAAATTGCATATTTTTGATAGTTAATAGTTTTTCAAATAAACAGAAATTTTCACCAAATGAAAGTTCTGTTTTCACTGAAATTAATTGTGGCTGCTTCAAAGCAAACCCTCAAGAAACTCCAAAGCGACGGTATTTCTTTTTCACTGTTTTGAAGGCAAGGCAGTAACAGACTCTGTTCAGAATCCGTACAAGAAAGAAGGGGTGGATCAGGTTAATACTGTCTGGAACATAGTGGACTTCTCAGTTTTAGAATTATTAAAATAGTTGCACCCAGTGGGGAAAAAAAAAAAAAAATCAGTGATGTCAGCAATGTCACCTATGTGCATAAGAAGTTACTGGAGCTCTGAGTTTACAAAAAGAATAAAAGACTCTTCCCCAACCCAGGGAATCAAGCCCGCTAAGAAGGACCATGAACACAGCGAAAGGATAGTCTAAATTATGCTACACAATTTGTCAAGTACGCAATTACTTGAAATGCAATTGCCAGTGTTATGTGTTGACAGGATGTGATATCTTAATGAAAATAATAATACTGTTTGCTCATCTGGTACCAGCCCAATTGCAAAGAGAAAAGCCTCTCAGATTTCACACATCACAGTAGCTTTTCCAGCTAAAATAATGTGGTAGCTAGCGTAGCATGAATAAGTTAAGTATCTGTGAAGTTCATGGGCTGGTGAAGAGGGAGGACCAATTTGCCAAGCTCTGAATTACTGACAGACTGAATGACCCATGTCTAGTCTTGTCACATTACTTTACATTACACACTGTAACACAACCCAGCGGAACATAACCTGGAAAAAAATTACTTCAGCACTAGATTGCAAGATTTTCAAGGTTACAAGTGTTTGATTGTCACGGGGCCCACATTTTCTAGATCAATTATAGTGGCCTTTCGCTGGCACCTATTGATAAGGCGCAGAAAGCAGCCGTTAGCTTCACCGTCACTCAGAGTCCAGCTCTCCCATAGTCACCAGTGTACGCCTTTCGGTCTACACAACTGACAAAGAAATCAAAGCTCCTAATGCTCATTGCAGCTGTCCTTTCCCGTGCTCACGACACCGGTTTTACTTTCAGTTCCTCGCTCAGAGCAGCGTACCTAGCCAATTTTCATGAAAGGAAAGAGAGTCTTAGAGAGGCAGTCCCTGTAAGTCAAAGGACAACAAAATTATTTATTTTGAAACAAGAAAAATAGCGGGTAATTTTACTTCCTCAGCATGGCAGCAGTATCTGAGGGAGAGAGAAAGAAACAAACCTGAACATTTATTTTATATATCTTGTACCCAATAAGGGTAGCAGGGGAAACAAAGGTATCATTTGCTCAGTCTCAGGGAAGGATTGATTTCCAATGATAGTGGTTCCAGTATAGTGCACCCCAATACATAAGATTTTACTTATTTTATAGCTGTGATTTAGAAACAGAGAACTGACCAGGAGTTACAGCTGATGGGCTCTATCTGCTTAGGCATTTTCAGAATTGGAGATTGAAAGATAATGAAGATGATAACGTCAGCTGCTGCAAATGGGCTCTGGTTATTTTTGACTTAAGTTTTATTAGGAATTTGAACGTGACGTCCCTTCCTGATGAATACATCCACAGCCCATTAATGTCAATGAGAGTTATGCTTATAGGGCAGAGAGAGCAGATCTCTTAGTTGTGTATGTCCAGAGTCTGATGCACAGCCTCGAGTTCTGTGGCTTACTTGAACAATGACAAGTTAATGAGGATTTACTTTGTGCGCTAGATTTCTATAAAAGTAATTTTTTTAAATAGCGTAATGGATTAATATTTACTTGACAGCCTTTGCATCATTTATTCCCTGGTTTCTATCTTACAGTCTTGTAAGACAGAAAGACAGAAATAAATATTTACTCACTCTTCATGCAGTCTATTCTATCTAGAACTGTAGCCAGCTCTGTTCATTGTGTTCCTTTTCAGCTAGATGCTATAAAGAACGGAAATTAATTGTTGTTAAATTTAGGTATGTGATAAAAAGAAAAACAAAAGTTAGTGCGGGCTCCTGTCCCCATTTTACTACAAGCGCCGCCTCCCACCCATGCACCCATGTCTCCTCTACCAAGGGGGTGGTGTGTGTGTGTGTGTGTGTGTGTGTGTGTGTGTGTACACGTGCGTGTAAAAATAAGATTACCTCAAGCTCATTACTGTCCACTGACAGGGTCCTGCTGTAAAAACTTTTGATGAAAAGTCAGCATCTAATTCCTGAGTAATAAAAAAACCCCTAAGTTGCTTGCAATCATTATTCCAAATGGAAAAATTAATTGTAAATAACTGGAAGTCAATTAAGGCTGGGTTCTGCCGGGTAATGCAAATCTTTTATAGTTTTGTTTCAGTTAACTGCCTCATTAATGATTTATAGATGTGTATACAGCTGTGGGAACCATAGCATTATCTAATGCACTCAGAGAATAATTACATATGAAAAGAACTATGCAGCTCAAGGGAAAAACTCAGAAATTACCTACTGCCTTAACTTCAACCATATTAAGATGCAAAGTATTCAGAAACCGACTGTGACATTTTATCATATTCTTGAGGTTTTATATTCTTTTTAAAAAAGGAAAAATAATTCTTTCTAAAAAAATGTTTGCATACTTCAGTATTACACAGTACGCAAAAATCAAGACGTCTCAAACTGAGAATGTAAGCCATTTATTTATTATTTAAAAGCCTAAGTTATAAAACATTCCTAGTCCCTTTGTGCATCTGCTATACAGGAAAAAAAGACATTGCTGCAGTTGAACAATTCATGGGCATATGCATATATCTCCCTGATTTACATGGAGCTAGAAGTAATTTTGGAAAGACTTGAGGAGCCATTGTCCTGGATATACAAATCTGTTGTTATTTGTTCTTTGGTGACAGCATTGTTTGAAGTTTGATGGGGTTTTTTTGTAAAACATTCTTTTCATTCCTGAAAAGTTTTGCTTCTAATAGCGCAGTAAACCTGAAGTTTGCACAATTTGCTACTTATTTCTTATAAACTAATCCAGTGATAAACTGCTGTTGGACATTTGGAAGCACTATAGGGGATCCTTTGCTTTTAAGCCTGCTTTTTTTCTTTCTTGGAGCTGAGGAGGTCAGGGTCTTTCTCACCAAAATCAGGCATTTGACACCCAGAACCTTCCCTGAAATTTTGAATACAGTTGGCTCTGTAACACTGCAGATGCTCAGTCCAAAGCTTCTGGCATCGCTATGAGCAAATTCTCTGTTGCATGTCTGCGGGAACAGGACAGAAAAGCAGAGCGATCTCCCCCTCCGTGCTCTGCCTTCCAAAAGCATCTTTCATCTTCAGGCCTGAAGGAAATCACCATCCCATGCTTTTGTCCATAAAGTGACTCCAGGAAAACAAAGGTGATTGTGGTCAGCTGCTGTTGGTTTGATCTGTTTCTGGCTCCCACTTTATTTACTACCTGGTTGCTTTTATGTTCCTTTGAGTTTCCCAGCTCCATACCTGGTCTGCCTCTCACCCCCTGTCCCTCACTGAGTCTGGCTTTTCGTGGGTGTTTCTCCCTGTGCTGTTGGCAATCACGTTCCCTCATGCCTTGCTACCGCTCTTTCCCCACCTTCAGCCCAGCCAAAGACC